>NC_057870.1:15518186-15836686 GCF_019740435.1 Gambusia affinis
TTTTTGCAAAACAAAAAAAGTAGTTTTGGAAAACACTTGTGTTTTATTTATAAGGGAACATACACATTTATGTTTTGGTTAAATATTCCCCAAGTTTAACATAGCTCGCAAGATATTTCTAGCTATTAATAACTTCTATGTTATTTTTTTAGAAATCATTTGAAGTGGTTGGACTTCTAAGCACATTTTACAATTTTCATTTATAGTTGAGGTCAGGGCTTTCCATAAACATAAAGGAAGGCTGTTTATCCACTCCAACTCCAGGTTGGATGTGTGTTTGAGATCATTGTCTTGTTGGTACCCAAATGTGTCCACGTTCAGAAATCTACCTGTCGATTTGAGGTGAATTTAAAGAAAGGTTCACCGTGACTCCTCCCAACATATTTAATGTCAAGTAGTTCAATCTTTATCACCTCTCACCATACAAACATGTCCAGGAAACCATTGCTCTTTCTGTGTAGTAAATGTAAAATCAAGCTTAAATGTATGGATTTCAGAACAGAGGTTTTATCTTGTTCAGCATGTTCACAGTCAATAATTATATTAAGCTGACTGAACTGCAGACGGAGACGACTGTGTTCCCACCTTATACCTCTGTTGTTATTGATTCTTTCAATTAATTTAATTTACATTCAAAGAGTAATATGCTTAATAAATAAATCTACACGGCAGCATTTATTTGACAGGGTGTGCATAAGACTGACATGACACTGTCATGAAGATGAAGAAGTCTTCATAAATGTTTATGACTTTTCATAAAGTGTCATTTGGTAAATAATGGCACTTTTGATGCAAAGTTGACAATTTTAATGGACTTTTAATCCAAATTTTAATGCAACTTAGCGTTAAAAGTGTCATTATTTATCAAATGACGCTTTATGACAGCAGTCGTGACCGTTCATGAAGACTCCTTCATCTTCACGAACAGGTGTTATGTCAGTCTTATGCACACCTGTCAAAGTGTTGCCAAACACACTGCACATTATACTCAGTGATCAAGTTTGAACTTGTCTTTCAAATTAGTAGTAATTTGCATTATGTGACAAATATGCACACAGCTATTGAACAAGAAGAGTTTTTAACAAGGAAAAACATTTTTTTTGTGTTCTCAGTTGGGCAAGAAGCAGAAGCAAGCAGATGAGGACAAAAACTGCCCAGCTCCATCCGCTGGCTGCGATGGCTTCTCCGAGATCCCTCTGAGTTTGCCTCCCTGTCCAGATGAGACCAAAGAGGATCAGAAGGATCCTGTCCAGCCCGCCAATACAGCAGCAGAGCCATCTGAGAAACAAGAGCCTTCCTCAGCACAGACTCAAAATACATCAGAGTCGACTGAGACTCTACTGTCAGGTCTGAATCTGTCAGCAGAGACGCCACAAGTGACAGAGCAGCAGAAAGAGTCAAACCGCGAAGATGAGGGGGTGGAAGCTCAGGTTCCTGAGCTCAAAACTGCACCACAAACCAACAAGTCTGAAAAAGACACGCAGTTGTGGAATCAACCTTTTGTGACGACTCGGTTTGCCATCTCAAGTGCTCCTGCTCTGTACCCGTCTCTTGCAGCACTGGAGGAGGATTCTGTGATGCAGATCTACGAGAAAGCTGTGAAAAACTGTGCAAGGGAACCTGCAGTGTTGGCACTGCCGGAGCAGGAATCCTCTCCCTTGAGTTTGCAGCCTCTGAAGGCTGTAGCTGAGCTTTCCAGGAGCAAACTGTACCCAGAATTACCCAAAACAGCCCCAGAGATGCAGGTAACTTCACAGGCCATAAGGTGATATTCATACTTCTTTCAGCTTAACAACCTACATTTGGTCATAACATTAAATTCTAATTTAAATGCTTCTATCAATTTTACCTTGTATCAACCAGAAGTACCCTTATCAATGTATTTATGTCAGAGTTTTCCAACTCTAGCATGTTAGAGATACTCTCCTGTAACTCTACCTTTGTCTCAGCAGAGGCCTGGTGACAAGCAATTAATTTGATTCACTTTTGGCACGTTTCAAACAGAAAAACTGATGAAATGATTAGTAGCACCTCTAGCTAATCTACAATGTGGCACAAAGGCCTAATTCTTTTAGATGTAAACTGGGAAAGATGAGAGAAGGTGTCATTCAAGGGAGGCAGGTTTCTGAAGGAATGGCCACAGTAAATTGCTTATCACCTAAATGTTCCCAATATCTTAAGTCAGAGGAATAGCTTATAGTCCAATTTCTTTTTCTTCCTCTTATTTTTTCCATGTCGCTACCTTGTGTCATTTCTTCGACAGGCCTTTTCATTGGAGCAACTGAGCGTGTGGGAGCCAGGCGAAGGGCTGCGCACCTGGCTGGAAGGTGTTGAGGTTTGCGCTGCCCAGTTCTGTGCTCTGGCCCATCAGGAGAACCATGAACTGACAGAACTGCTGCAGAACTACTGGCGCTGCCGCCGACAGCTGAACCAGTCACACACGCAGCTGCACACTCAGTCGTCTGACTGCAAGAGCACACAGAATCGTCTCTGGAGCTTCAAAGACGAACAGCTCACACTTCAGGTGTTTCATTAGTGGGAGGCCTTTGGGCCAGTGAAGGAAGCCTACAATGTGTCTCTGTTTTAATGTATTTTATGCATCGATTCCTACAGGGTGTGTGTGCAGACCAGGCTAAGGTTTGTGGATACCATCGTTTCCAGCAGGCAGAGTTTAGTCAGACTGTTCTGGCCGAGCTGCGGCTACTCTTTGAGGCCTGCAGTGAGCTCCTCCACCAGAAGGTGGTGCTGCATGCCTACACTGCTCTGCTGTCACGCCTGCAGATTGAATCCTATTTGTATCGCCTACTAAAAGGTGAGACTTTTAAAAGCTTTCGCGCCCCAGAGTAACTTCAACATGATGGTTCCATACATAGCTTCAGATATCCCGCTAATGTGAACAGGAGGCAAAGTAGTTTTCCTATTTTTATTTTATTTTAGAATGCTCCGGAAGCCAAACCCAGCCTTGTTCTCTCCAGCCTCTGAAAGAGGCCATCAGTGTCCTGTTTAGCTTCACCCGGAGAGTCCTTGATGACACACAGTTCCAGACAGACATCCATCAGTGGCTGGAAAGGCTGGTAATCATATTTTTGCACCACTTTCTCAAGCTGAATGAATTTGTTTTTGATATACTTCATGGTTATGTCTGATCACCTGTCTGCCAGGTTGTTGTCCTGCTGCGTATTGGAGGATCGGGGGAGCACCTTTACCTGCTGTGTCATCTTCTCTGCTGTCCTGCTGGAGTGGGAAAGTGGGCAGCTCCGTTTCTTCAAGTAAATCAAAAACACGCTTTTCAGTTTTTAACCTACCCGTGTTTTCATGAATTGTGTTCATGAATTATTTGTATTTGCACCAGATTCAGGTTTCGGGGAACTCCGGAGTGCAACATTTTATGCAAGCATTAGCCATCTTAATGTCACCTGCCAGGTAAATATACCTACATGTACAGTGCCATCCACATTTAGTAGAAAAATCTAGCATTAAAACTCCAGGCAAATTCAACTTTTCTTATAAAAATGGTTTTCAGGCTCAGAAATAACAGTTTTTTAACAAAATCCTTGTGGTCACAGTTATTGACACCCTGACAATTATATTTTGCACAACCATCTTCTCGCAATTCTCCTGTAAGATTTCTTGAGGTTAGTTCAAGCATAAACTTAATAACATTCTTCTTTCTGTGTAAAGTTATTTTTACTTCAATGCGAACTGATTTGAAAGCTTTTTAACATGCGTGTGGACAGTGATGAGTGTGTCTTCTGATTTCTATGAAAACACTCATTTTACTCACTTCCCATTTGGTTCTCTGTATTTTTTGCAGGCACCGTGCAGAGTTTCTGGGTCACATGAAGCCTTGTGAGAGTCAGAACTCAGCAGCTGCAGGGCCCGAGTCTGGCAACTGGACCCTCGTTGATGAAGGTGGAGAAGAGGTAACGTTTAATCTTCTCTTAAAATATAAACTTTGAATAAAGAAAAATATCTACCTTGCGCCTGAAAAATATCTAAAAAGAATAGCTCTCTTAATATGCAAAAGTATTATCAATATATGGGAACAATGTTCTTTCCACCGATTTAATTTGAGTAGTTTTAACATGTTATGATGCAGTTAAATCTACAGGTTGGTTATGCTTGAAGAATAGTTGCATCAGAGGGATTTAGAAATGTTGTTTCTGATTTTTCTTTTTCTTTTAAATCAAATGTTTTGGTATTTATTCCGACAAACCGAGTCACATTTAAAGACTCGTTAACTATCTGCCATTTTAATTTAAACCATGATTCCTGCAGCACTAAACGCGGCCAGGGACCAAATGTCATTGTAAGATCTTTAATTATGTAGGTTTTATTCTATATTTTACACACCTATTAGCATGCTAAAGAAAAGTAAGGATCTTGTACCTTTCTTGTTTCTATGAGAAAATAAACAAGTGTTGGATGAAGCTCCTCCAGACATTTCAAAAATAAATTAGAAATGTTGTCTGTTCAGGATGAAGATCCAGAGAGCAGCTGGCTCCTGCTCTGTGAGGAAGATCTGATCTCCCTGCTGAGCCAGTTCCCCTTCCAGCAGCTCTACTCTCACATGCTGGGGATGAGCAAACAGGGTAGGACGTTCAACACTCCTGTCCGTCTCGAGTTTTTACGACACACATATATAATCCCTTTTTTACGTCCATGTATCATCGGTACAAATGTCATGTTAATTTTAACCATGTCCAGGATGAAATGTTTATACAGCATTCTGCTTCAATGGTTTAAAATATGAAATTCAGCTGCATGTGCTGTAAATATCTCGACCAGCTGTATTCCTGAAGTTAGAGTGACCTAATATCTAGATGGTTGAATCTTGACAGAGTTGCATTTTCCAGTAGGAAAATGGTCCAAACACTCCTCTAGCTGATTTTATTTGGATGAATTAAAGTAATCTTAAGCTTCTGGTTTAGCAAAGCCTCAACCTCAAACACGTGTGAAAGATGTTGCGTCTTTGCCAATAAAATAACCAATATTTAATTGGCTCAAACTGTTTTGAAAAGAGGAGGAGTGGTAAAGCAGCTTGTGTTTGGCTACAAAATGCTTTTGGCCAAAGTACAACTTTTTAAGGCATTTCTCCAAATATGCGAGAGGTGTGGGTATATACAGTTAAAACCCAAAGTTTACATACATTGGATAAAAAGATACATACTCCTTTTTTTCTTATTTTGTGAAGCAAATCAGACTAAGCTTTCCTTGTTGTAGTTCAATTGTAATTACCTGAATTATTATTTCTATTTGGTAAAAGGCACAATATTGAGAGAAAGAATATGTCAGAGATTTTTCTATTAATGTCTTTAAAGCCAGATGTTTACATACGGAATGATTACTGTCCCTTTAAACAATGAGGGAAAGCCCAGATGATTGTCGTGTAGTTTAAAAGACAATTACCCTTGTTACTGACCAAATGTATGTAAACATCTCAGTAAAAAAAAAAAGTTACAAATAAATATCTAAAAAAAATTCTCACAATGTTTTCTGGTATTTAACAAAGCTAATTAATTCTGATAACTTCAACTAATCTAAAACAAGAGAAATCTTGGTCTGATTTAACTTCAGAGAGTGAGAAAAAAGGTGTGTGCGTCTCTTTATTCAGTGTATGTAAACTGCTGGTTTCAGCTTTGACAATGAGCCTATTTAATGTTCTCACCTGAACTGTGAGCACTGATTCAGCGACGCCTCGCTCTGCCTCCAGGTGTCTACGAGCCTCAGGCCTGCTCCAGTCAGAAGATGATGCGTGTCTTTGCCTTTGCTTCCTCGCTCGTTGAAATTCTCGCCCGTGGCCTCCAGACCTACAACAGAGCTCGCTACAGACAGCTGGTCAAACGAATAGGACACATCATCCGGTCAGTGCCGGAGTAGCAAATTCTGCTTGATGGTCTCAGAAAAGACAACAACTGAAAGGTTTTACGTCCCTTGTGTCCCTCAGAATGACAGTGTGCTACGTCAGTGACCACTGGGCCCAGTATGTGAGTGTGACTGATGCCGGTGGGTCCAGCTCTCACGTTCACTCCTTAACTCTGGAAAAACTGCAGCTGGAATATGATCACCTCTTCCTCAGAGCTGTTTTGCATGTTCTCAGAAACAAAAGGTGAGAAAAGCCACCGTCCCATCTTGGAAACAATTATTTAGTTTTTATTTCTTCTCTTTCTCCTCTCTCCTCAGGTTGGGCATTTGGTTGTTCATGTCTGAGATGCCCTACGGGACATTGTCCAGCTCTATGCTTTGGAAGGTCCTTTATGTCATGCAGTGTGCAGAGACAGCAGGACTAGAAACTCTCAGCACTGTTGGAGACACACAATCCTGCATTCAGGCTCTCAGAGGTATTTTTATGTACACAGTTCGTTCGATATGTGACCTCTCCACACCCCAACACCTTCAAATAACAGACACTTTGTACTGATTAATTCTTCTGCACATCCACACCTTGATGCATTTTGCATTTCTTCTGCCGTAGGACTTAAAAAAAATGGATGTTATCTGTGTCAGTCTGAGTTATCAATGTAATGTTTTTGTGTGTGCTCCAGACTTGAAGCACCAGGAGAAATTTGAAGGGTGGTTGTGTGAAGTGAACAGTTCTGACGGCATTTCCCTCCTCACTGCACTGGCACACATGGCGACGCCCACTCAGCACTTTGACCCCATGTTCATCACAACCATAACTCTGCTGATTTACCAGGTATGAGAAGGAAATTCATAATTAAACGAAAAACATAAGTTAGTTAAGCAACTAAAAATCCATTCAGAAGGGAAAAATTTTTAGATTTTTCATGTACAGATGTAAATACATACAGTGCTTTTCAAAAGTATTTGTACTCTTTAAACTTATCCCCATTTGTCAATTTACTACCACATGTCAGTATATTTTATGAGAATGATAGACCAGCAAAAAGTAGTGCAAATGCATTTTGTATTTCTGCTTCAATTAAAAGTGCAAGTTTCTAATATCTCCATTCACACCTGTTGGAAAACAGGCTTTCTCTAAGGATGACCCTCAAATAGTGGATATTTATAACTATTCATCATCCCAATAACTGTGATCAGCTATATAAAAAAGCATTCCCACATTATGCTATAACTTTACTTCAACAATGGCTTTCTTCTTGCAAGATATATCCAGCACACAAATAATGATTGTCAACCTAGTATCCCACCTGAGCTGTGGATCCCTGCAGCTCCTCCAAAGTTATCATGGGCTTTTCAGATGCTTCTGTTTTTAACACTCTCGTACTTTATCTGACCTTTTATATCTTTGTAGGTTTGCGGCTGTTTACTCTTTCCACCTTCAGATGATGGATGCTATGCAATGCTATGTTCTGTGGTCTTCATGATGCTGTTTGTTCATTAGTGTTTTCTAACAAACCTCTGAAGCATTCATAGAGCAGCTGTGTTTATACTGAGATCAGATTGCACACAAGCTGACTCTATTTACTCACTAAGTGACTTGATGTTGCTGGATGTTATCAGTGTTGGGACTGAATGCATATTCTTGTCACAATCTGGATACCACATCACAAATATGCACTACTTTGTGTTGTTTTATCATAAAATCTGAATACAATACATCAAAGTTTGTAATTACAACGTTATAAAACGTATAAATCTTATGACAACCCTTAAAAGACACCGTAAAAACTGAATGGAAGGGGGAAAAACAGATATTTTTGTTATATATTAACTTTTTTTCCCAGCTGTAACATCTGCGATAATACCAGCTTAAAATGAAATTTATTTATATTGTTCATAAACAGAGAGCATCTCATCTGTTCTTCTACTTGCATAGAGTACAATTAATCATATTCCAGTGACTATTTGTACTGCATAACTGGTTAATGACTATCTCTTCTCATTTAACACCGAACAAAAATAATCTCCTTTAGCTTACCTTTTCTTGGTATTCCTCAGGTGTCTTATGTTAGTTTGTCGACCAGAGAAACTTACTCTAAGGTGGGGAGGGAGCTGCTGGCTGCCATAGCAACAGCCCATCCCCATATCATCTCTGTGCTCCTGGAGAGACTGAGAGACACCATCCAGTCTGTGGGAATGGTTAGTCCGTTAAATGATTATGACATAATTGTTTTAAATGAGTAAAAACATAATACATTCTCGGCTGTTTACGCTAGGTTCTGTTTTGTGCGTTTCAGATGGCTTTGTACTTGTGCAAAGAGCTCCCCCTGAGTCTGTGGAAGCCGCAGAGAGAGGAGATATCTGTGATTGGAGCCTGGCTGCTCCAGAACCCGCTGTCTGCAGTGGAGAACAGACTGGCTTGTGTCATCCTGGAGGGTCTGAACTGGGGTTACACTCAGGTGGTCACATGTGCGCGGAATTGTTTCTAAACATGTTGGAAGTTCATAAATGTCTACAATGTTTGTTTTTTTTAATTTATTTTACAGGACGGCTCTTTGGCGTTGGCTTCCGTCCTCCACAGTGAGGTGGCTCTGCTGGTGGCAGAAGCCTATCAGAAATATCTTACAGACAAACCATACAGTGGGCTCATATCCGAGGGAATCAAACAGGTGACTTGCTGATGTTTTTTGTTTTTTTTTTGCAAACAGCTTTAGCACTGAATTCATTTCTTACTTTCAAAAACGTCTCTTTTTTTTCCACCTGTAGGTGTCTTATCTAGCCAGCGTTCTTCGCCTGGGTGTGTCTCCAGAAGCGTCCTTTAGTCAGTGGGCGTGGCAGCTGTTGTTGAGGCTGAAGCTCCATGGTAACGCCCAGAACCCTAAAGGGGGCTGGACGGTACCGGCCTTGGCTTCCAACCCACCTCCAGAGCTTACCCATGCTCCCAGCATGCACTCTGTTCTCAGGGCTGTAAAAGCTGGCCTCCCTATTGGTTGCTACTTGTCCCTCGCTATGACGACAGTGGGACACAGGTTTGTTCTCGCTCGTAGAAAGTGTGAGATTTACTTTTAGGAGTTGAATTAGATGTTATTTGTGTATTTTATTGTTTCAGTTTGGAAAACTTTTGCACCGATGGAGTTGAGTTGCTAAAAAATCTGATTCAGTCCCGCTACCTGAGAGCTGCTGTGCATCTGTTGGATAACATCCTGCCCCCCACCTACCCTCTGAGCTTTTACCTCCTGAACAACTCTCAGTAAGTCAGGCAGATTTGTGACACACCATGTGGAGACTACAGCTGCATCTTCCCCCAAACTAACATGTTTTCCTGGAACTGTCGTCTTCTGCCAGCTTTGTCAGCTGCATCCAGCTTTTCTTGCAGTACGACAGCGTGTGTCCTCAAGGTGTGACGCAGCAGGTCACACACCGGGTGGCGCCGCTGCTCACAGGCACCAACTACGGGGACAACGTCCGTCTGCTGAACAGCGTCATTCAGGTACATCATTATGGCTTTTTTTTAACGAGAACACAACAGATTCGAAGTTGTCAGGAAATGAAAAAGTGAGATCTGAAAGGTAAATTCAAACAATTTAAAGTGAAATTTTTAGTTCTGAGCAGAAATGTACACACATTTCAGGTTTTATTGATACGTTTGAACAATTTTTTTTTTTTCAAACTGAGAACTGAGTATAAACAGAGTGAATTATTGGCACTGTTTATGGATAGATGGTAGCAATGTCTTATACCAGCACTAAATGAAAGAACGCTGAGATTGAAAAAGACTTTATGTTTCATGGTTTTATTTTCCCCACCGGCTCTTTTGAAAACCTGTAATGATATTTCAGAAGAAAAACAGAAGATCTTTTATCTCTAAAATCTGAAAACGTTTTTTTTTTTTGTCAGAGTCATGTGACGGAGAGCTCCCGGCCCGGTCGTGTCGGAGCCGCTGCCGTTTTGGAGTTTTGGGTGGGAATCTTGATCCAGCAGAATCTGTGGTATCGTGACAAAACGGTTCTGTTCCTCATGGATCAGATCTGCTGTGCTGCCTTTATTCACCACCAGGAGGAATGTGTGCAGAAGCTCCTGTACCAGCAGCATAAGGTATCTGCAGTGTTTACATTATTGAGGGATTCTTGTGAGGCTAATAGTTGGAGATAAATGCAGCTCTGTAAACTGCCTTCGCCGCAGTGGTGGTGAGGGACCCTAAATAACTGCACCATCAATCTCTGAATATTCTCTGTTTACGTAGAATGCTTTGGGTTACCACGGAGATCGGGGTCTGCTCTCCTCTCTGGTTGGCTGGATTGCTGGAAATGCCACGCCATCCTTCATCGAGGGCCAGTCCCTGAGCGGAGAGGTACAGATTCGCAAAGCTACAATCCACACAGGTGCTGTGAACGGTGTTTGTCCCGGTTCTGACCGCGCTGCGGTTCGCCGCAGGTTTGGTTTGCTTGGCTCGTCCTGAACACGGAGGCCATGTTTGAGGAAGAATCTCAGCTAAGACGCTGCATTGAGAATGAGCTGCTGTCCGAGCCCAGCATCTCCCCGGATCAGGCCTTAAAGGTAGGTGCACACTGAAATGTTCCGGTTTAAAAATGAACTTTCTGTGTTGATGTAGACATTAGCTGTATAGAAAATGTTTCAGATATGTTTAAAATGTTGGTCCATACCAGAAAAACCCAAACATTTTAAATGAATTATGCCATTTTTTTAAAGGTGAATCTGGTCAGATATCCAGCCTGAATAATGCTAATGATGAACAGAAAGATTTTTGGTTTCTCAACAGCTTGCTAATTGAGATTCAGCCAAGTATTAGTTGGACTGCATGTATATAATTGAGCCCATATCTATGACTAGTTATGGGCTCAATTCAATTGCGTGCCCAATTCATTTTTATAAAAGTACCAGGAGTTGTGTGAAAGTTTGTCTCCTCAGAAACAAAACATTAACTTATTGGAAATAAGTACTGTGCTAGTAATTTAGCTTTATACAGCTGTGGTACGTGACCAGACCGTTTCTGTGTCTGAGCCAGAAGGCGCAGCAGAAGCTGAAGTTGCCTGTAGCCCCGTCTCTGCAGCGGCTTCAATTGTACCGCTGGGCCTCCCAGGCCTTGGCCACGCCACCGGACCACCCCCTCCTTCCCCTCATCTGGCAGAAGTTCCTGCAGCTCTATCTCAGACAGCCTGGACCAGAGTACGGGTAAGATAAATTTTCTAATAAAAAAAAAAAAGTGCAATAAGAAAAAAAAATGAGAAAAACAAACGCTTCTGTTTCCTGGTTTCCCACCAGGCTGGCTGCCGGGGGTTGCATCGGTAGGAGGTTCTTCCAGACTTCTTCTCAGGCTGCTTTGCTAAAAGATCTGAGGCAGAGGTTACAAGAGGTGTCAGATTTCCACCACACAGCCAGCCAGGCGCTCAGGGTGCCCCCACCACACACCCCCTCATCAGAGAGCCAGGAGGACGAAAGCCCCTTGAGCCCCACGCCGCTCTACCTCACCTCTCCCCAGCTCCACTCAGAACTGGTCCGGTGAGTTCCTGACAGCGAGTTCAGCTGCTGTCGTTTTAAAGCTGCTGTTCTCTGGTGAATCTGCTGATGGTTTTCCCGCAGGCTGTTTGGCGTCTTCGCTCTGTGGCTGGATGACGAGACACTGCAGAAGCAGGAGGTTTACCTTCCCTGTCTGTCACCAGAGTACGAGCCTCACAGACTGGCTCAGGTCATGCAGCAGCAGCAGGTCAGTGACTTTCTTATTAACCTGTAATGGGTCATTGTTTTTCAGCTGAACTGACTGTTTTTTTTCTCTAGGAGCTGTGGCTGGAGTACGTGGACCAGGAGCGTCTGCAGTATGATAAGCAGGAGGTTTTGTCTCTGTGGGAGAAGGTGCAGAGTGAGCCGACCTTCCTGCAGACCCAGAACCCGGGCTTCGCTGGCTACACCGGCCTGAGCAATGGTATCAATCTGAGCCCATCAAAATGATAAAGATCTGCATCAGTAGGCATGTAGTGATAACAGTCTGGTGGACAAAACAATTATGTCTTAGAATTTTAAAATATACTGCAAAACACAATTTAGTGTTTCTGGTCTATTTTCTAGTGCAAATATCTTAGTTAACCTGAAATAAGAATAACTTTTCAGCAAATAATCTGAGCTTGTTTAAAGTCAATAATTCTTTTACGTTGATGAAAAAATACTAGTCATAAGTGAAATAATCTGCCAGCGGAACTAGTACTTTTTCATCTGTATTAATGAATTATTGACTTAAAGCCATCTCAGATTATTTGCTGATAAGTTACTTATAAGTAGTCTACTTGAAATAAGACAAAACTAAGATATCTGTGCTGGAAATATCCATGTTGTGTTGTATCCATGTATGATCCGTTCGTAAATGAATCCAAATAATCCTTTTTTTTTTTCGTTTGTCCATCCATCCATCCGTCCCTTCAGTCGTTTGTCAAATGTAAACTATGAACATGTGAATAAGCGTGTACTAAAACATTCTTAGAGTATTTCTGTGTATCTGTGGATTCAGCCCGAGAGCGCATCATGTCCAACCTGGAGAAGCACCCGGTTCCACTTCCAGCTCCTGATCTCCAGCAGCTCCAGGCTCCCGTGGCCGAGGTTCCCCCCTCCTGCCTCACTGACTCGAAAGCCGCTGCCAGACTTTTACAGCAGGACCTCGGCGTTCTGCAGGACCAGGCCAGGTATATGTCAAAAACAGTCAAGCATATTGTTGCACTTACTTGCGATTTGTTTTAAAAAAAATCCCCCAAAGATTTCTTTTTTGTTTTCAAAATATTTCAATTTGCTTTTAGGATTGCGGTTGCACGCGAAGCACAGCAGGTGGCAATGGAGCAGGAGCTTTTGGAGAACCTCCCTTTGCTCTTCAAGAACCGACCAGAGCAAGTTAGCATGGCTCTGGAGTGCAAAGGGAAGGGAGGCCAGCCGTGTCAGGGAGCCGCAAACATCACAGTCACGGTACGACCCGTCGCTGCGTGAGAAAAAAATCCCGTTAGCGGATCGTTTTGTAAAACGACCCTCTGAAGTGTGTGTATCTGTGTAGTGTGAGCGAGTCCAGAGACAGGAGGCGGTCCACAACCAGATAACATCTCTGCGCAGAGACGTCAAGAAGCTGCAGACTGATGCTATGGCTCCTCCACCTCAGAGCCTCGCCCAAGCTGCAGTTCACACCGAGAACTTCATCACGTCAGTAGAAATACACCCTCCTACTTCACACAACATCAACAGTACTGTAAGGGCATTTGAATGTAAAGGAAGAGCTTCATTAGTTTAAAACACCTGTTCTAACTTCTTCTCTCAGAGCTCTGGTGAATATTTATAAAGCTCAGAAATCTCCGGCGGTGCAGCAAGTCGGTGTGTCCGCCTTTTACCAGGTGGTCTCCTTTGTGTGTGAGGACACCCTGCGACACCCCCCAACACGCCAGTATCTCTCCTCGTGTGTGGAGATACTCGGACAGGTGGGAACTGGACACTCACACTCACACACACACGCACACACATTCACTGAAACCAGCAAGTCTATCCAAGATCAGATCATCCGTACACTAAGAGTTTGTTAACCCTAAGTGGGTTATTTGTTAAGGTTTCGATTGTTAGCATGCTGTTTGGAGAATACAAGGACTGAACTGAGAATTATTCTGTTCACTTTTTTTCTTTCAGTAGTTAGACTTTCCCATGAGTTTAAATTGATAGTTGTGATTCTGCTGTCCAGGTTTTCATCCAGGGCAATCCAAAAGAGTGCGGTCGTGTCCTGAACACCATCCTGGAGCACCGGCTCCTTTGTCCTCTCCTTTCCCCTTTCTTCACTCCGAACGCAGCTCCGGATCAGTTTGTCTTCCTCTACCAAGACGTGGTGACGTCCCTTCACCTCGACACTGCTGACATCATTTTCATGCTGCTCACTAAGGTTTGCTCTCCCTTGAAAAAAAATAAAACATGACAAATCCGCTACAGACATACATGTGACCCTGCAGCTTGTCTGTTTTCTCCTGCAGTTCGATCTCTCCCAGTGGCTGAATGAGGCTCATCCCGTGTTTTCGGAGAGAACCCGTTTGCTGGAGCTGGTCCACGGAGCTCTGTGTGTCTGCGGCCGAGACCCCGAGTCAGAACTCCTCATGCCTTTTCACCTCTTCACCAAACACTGGACCGTGCTTTTACGCCACCATTTTCCCGACCATTACAGCGACTGCCTTCGCCTGCTAATGACCAGTAAGTTTAGATTAAACACTGATAAATGCTTGGTTTAGTTTAGTTATATGTAGCTATTTTTTCATATTCTCGTAAATTAAATCTTTGCTTCATGTATAAAGCATAGTGCAGTTGTTCACTTAATGACATAGTTAATGTTTCCAATAGGTAATTTGTTAGTTTTTCCAGGGATTTGCAAAAGCATAAATACTTATTTTAGTTTTTAGACTTAAAGCCGCAAACTTTAATATATTTTACTGGAGTTTATTTATTACAAACAAGCACACCATTTTGATTTATTTGTAATAAGTGGAAGGAAAAGAATGCAAAGTGTTTTTTTAAAGACCTTTTAAAGTGCATGTCTCTGTATGTACATTAGAATAAAAGCGAGTCTGAAAATGCATGAAAATGTCAGTTTATGTCAGACTACCTGTATCCATTTCTTGTTTGTAATGTTTGACATTACCAAGCCATTACTCTTCCTGCAGCCCAGGCAGAAAACCACATTTATCCCCCTGAAATTGTGCCTCCTACTCATATTTTTAGCAGCAGAAGATTAGACTGATAAATAAACAAGATGTAGGCCGAATCATTCTAAGGAGTCAGACTCTAATCTTCAGGGATTTGGAGAACGTCGCGAAGATGAATAGAATGTCTGCAGCCTTGATCCTGCAGGCATGTCCTGCGTATGGATGTCTGCTGTGTCGTTTCTTTACTTAAATCCTTTTATGATCTCATCAGGTTCTGCAGACCAGCTGCTGAGTCCAGAGTGCTGGAAAGTGACCCTGCGAGTTCTGGGCTGCTTGCCTCCAACCCGCAGCTCTAAGAACAAACCTGAACCGTCGATCACCTCCGCAGTCGGCGCCACATCTTCCCCTTACCGATCCCCCATAAGTCTCTCTCCTCAGCAGGTAATCCCTGCTGGTGGTTTTTTAATTTGAACTTAACTTTTTTTTTTATTGTTGAAAACTATTTTGTAGATGACTGAATGCTTTCGGAATAATCCGCAATTTTATTTATCTGATTGCCATCAGGTGGAGGAGACCGTGAACTGGCTGAGTGACTACTTCCTGCGGAGTCGCCTCAGTAAGGCCGACCTCCGCAGCTTTGGCCTCTACTCCGCCTGGGTTCCCTACATCAGTGATGTCGTTACCTTCTGGGAACATCTGATTGGTTGCCTCATCAACACACAGGTCAGCAGCTGCACCAGAGAGCCAGTAGGCAGCAACAAAGTAATGAAAGGTAAAAATACAAACTACTGCATGTCAGAGAGGAGAAAGCTGGGAGTGATTGACCTTCTAGTTCTGTGCAGATCCTCGTGTTTTTCTGTCATTATGAAAGAAAATGTGTCATTCCTCCCACAGCTCTGCAGGATTTGCACAGTAAGCTGGCGAACTTGTTTACGCCGTGGATCTTTCCTCTGGACACTGCTGATGGAGGGTAAGTGCATTACAGCATCTGATCTTTTCTGCCTGTACGAAGATCAGAGCTTTGTGTGAACCAGAACAGACTCCAGAAATGGCAAAACATTAACATTTTACAACCCTATTCTTGTTTCTTTGCTGTTTTATCTAGTCAATAATCTGTTGTTTTACAAATATTTTATATATAAAACATTCAGTGGGAGTATGAGGTAAGTAGATCTCCTGGTTCTAAGCTTTTTCATATCATCACATATTAAAATATCTCTTTTCCCTCTTTTTATTTGAGGCTGCTCTTTTCAGGTCTAAAAGAAAAAAGTGTTTATTTCTAAAGTTTCTGAGAATGCAATAAAACATGCGAGGAAGGAAACCTCTTTTCAGCAAACAGAAATTCGCAGCAAGATTTACTGATTCCTCCTAAACGGATTCAAGAACCTGTAAAGAAATAGAACCTGGACAAACAAAATGAGCTACACACGACATCACAAATGACCAAAATGTACAAAATTAAAGCTGAAAAGTCGATCTAAAGGGAAAATCCCAAGATAAACATGATTGTATTCCAGTAATGGGAAGTGCTACCCCTGGCTGGAGACGGACGCAGTCGCAGCCGGATGTCTGGTCGGTCTGTACGTCCAGCTCACCGACACACTTCATCACAAATTCAGAGGTGAGTTTTTCCACTACTGGGAGAATAAATCCAAACATCTTTCTTCTCCCTAATCTGATCCCATGTGTTTTTGTTTTTTTTTTTTGCTCGTTTGTTTTTCAGATCGCCTGCTGCCTGGACAGAGAGGGGCTCTGTGGCTGTGTTTGATGCAGTACTGTGAGAGCTGCACCTCCCCCCGCACGCCTGAGTACCTGCTGTACCTGTACCACACACACCTCCGCATCCTGCCCTGGAGGCACCTGCATCCTGACTCTCAGCTCATGGAGCATTTATTCAATGTGAGACACAGACTGACCCCGGCTTGTTAATCTGACTCTTGGAGCCCTAAAATCCTAAAATGGACCATCTCTGCTCTGCTGCTAAACAAAAGAAAGGAAATTATCTTGTAAAATTCACAGGTGTCTATAATCCAGACACATCTGTAGCAGTTTAATAATTGGGAAATAAATCACATTATCTACCAATTTCAATAGTTATATAAAGTATTTACTTTGTTTACATTTAACTTATGCCATTTTTTACAATAGCTCAAATAGATCATATTCTTTCTTACCTGAGGTTTCTCAAATCATTATTGTATTTACTTTCACTTCCTTCTCATCCAATTAGTATTTTCTCTTCCCTTTAAAATAAACCAAGAAGACAAGGAAGTATATTGAGGTGAAGGTTCTTAAACAGATATGTAAATACTTAATATAAATGCCTTAATATTCAGCACCTAATCTAACTTTAAATTTATTCAAAATACTTTATTCTAAACTTTGCACCAGTTTCAGTCTCTTCAGACCAAAGCTCACATTTCCAGGTAATGTGGCATCAGAGATAATCAAGCTGCATGTTTCCGTTTGTGACAGTAGGACAGAAAAGTTTTTCTTTCCTGTCGTTATTAACTCAAAACTGTATATGGAAGACATATAATGGATGATTTGGAGACTCGACCCCAAGATCTCACTCTTTATTGTTATAGATTACTGAAATAAAACCGCTAAGCTTATTTTAAAGACATAGCTTTTTAAAGTGATTTTGTTGAAAGAAACAACTTTGGACCCCTCCCTCCCCCTTTTTTTTGCAGATGTTTTACTCATTATTGTAACAAATTTGTCAGTGTCTCTGTGTAAATAGACTCCACTAAAACTCCACTTCTTGCATGTTTCTCGGTGTGTTTTGACAGAGCAGACTTTCATTGAACTTTATGCCTCCAGGTGGAGAGAGGAAGTCCCAAGAGCTGCTTCCTGTTCATGGGTGAGCTGATGTGCGAAGTGAACTGGGTCAGTGTTTTGAGCGACCACTTAGAAGCGCCTCCCAGCTCCACATCATATCCGGCTCTGTCATCCGTGGCTACGCAGAAGGATTCGCACACCATGTTGGTCTATCTGTTATACATGTTGGTGTTTCTGGCCAAAGAGGAGCAGCTCCTCACTAAACAGGTGAGTCCAGATGTTGTAGACATCAAGATGGTGTCACCGTTTACTGAGTTCATGTTTCCCTCCAGGACTCCCCTCTGCTCAGCCTTCTGGTTCAGTCCACATCTCTGCCTTGGTACCAACTGGACTTGTCTTCATACCAGGGCATTCTGGGATATGTAGGCACCCACTATCCTCCATCTCTGCTTCTCAGTGGTGATTCTGCCCCCCAGCTGCTCCTGAAGTTACTTCGTGGTGCTGCGGGGCTCCATCCACATCCCAGTGAAACTCCACACCAGGTCCGACAAAATGAGGCTCTTTATTTCCTAACAAACAAAATCACAATTTTACTTTTTTTTTTTTTTCATTTTCCAAGCTTGGAAAAGTATAGAAAATATTAAAGCAGTCCTTAAAAATAATTCCCTCCCTGTGTTCAAATACATTAAAATTTTCTTAATTTAATCTAATTTTTCAAAGAAATTGAGTAATAATCTGATTACTCAGTGCAATTCAAGAAAGCCTGTTAATCTGATTCATTTTGGTCTTAATCCTTCAATAAACAAGCGTAGTATGTTGATAGAAGTTTGATAATTTTTATATTTTGAGGAAATTAGGATATTTATAGATGTATTATCCATTCTCGAAGAGGGAAGAAGTATAAGGACTCAACAAAACCAGGAAAAGGAAAAGGGTTTACCGCTATAAGTATAAAAAGTCATTAATATTTTATTATTGCATGGCTCTTGCCCCAGACTGGCACATCTTCTGTTTCAGCTGGAGTCTTGCATCACCCACATTAAATTTAGACTTTAGCAATCCAGATTTCTTTTCCAGCCCTGATTTACACACATGAAAGAAACACATCTTATAGCTGCAACAGCAAATCCTTGTTCCTAACTATTTTTGGAAACCAGCTGATGCAACGCTCTGATTTTTTGTCTTGTAGCATGCTGCTAATATAAGGTAGAATCAGCAAAAAAAAAAAAAAAAAAATGCATTCATAAAACAACTGACTTACTGTGAATGTAGAAAATGTTTTATGTTTTGCATCTTATTTCACCTTTTAGTAAAAAAGAAAGTGACTTAAATGAATAAATAAATAAATGTGTTTCTGTGAAAACATATTTTGTCACTGAATAATTTCAGCTGAAGCCAGAGAAAACCTGACCTCCTGTTTGTGCTGTCAGGAGGAAACCCTGAAGGCCGGAGGCTACGTCTCCTGGTCTGTGAAGTCACTGGTGACCCTGGAGCAAGGAGGTGGGATCAACCTCGGCAGCTTGGAGGCTCAGCTAGAGACGCTTCTGGAAAGCGTTGTAACGTTCAACCCACCAGGTGTGCTGTCCACCTCTCCTCAACAGTCTCTTAGTGACATCATCTATCACCTCTATGATTCTCATTGTCCCGGGTTCATCTTTCCTCTCGTTCTTCCCTCTGCAGACGTGGGCTTGGAGCAGAGGCACATGGCGTTCTGTGGTCTTTTCAGCGACGCCTTGACTTTGCTCAACGGAGTCGGGGTCTCAACAGGCGAGGCGCTGGCTGCCCACGTCATTACCTGGCTGGACAGGAAGGGGAGGGGCTGTCCGATCCTTCCTTTACTCACAGCCTGCTCCCAGTGTCTGGCATCGGTGCGACACATGACGCGCATCATGGAGGCCTGCATCACAGCGTACTTTAACAATGGTGAGCAAGAGTTGGTTTACTTATTGTACATTTATTCAGTTCTGCTTTAACTTTTGCACATTGTAAGCACAAAGTTCTATGAAGATTTTTTTTTTTTTTTCTGAGTATTTTGTGTTTGTGACTCAAACAGAGCCATAATTGTGAAATTGAGAAAATAGAATAAAACTTGTTGGAGAAGGTGCTCGGGTCAGACGAGAACAAAGTGTCTACATGGAAAATGCTAACCCTGCACCCTGGCCCTGAACACATCGTCCCCACATTGAATTGAAGGATTTGTTTCGAACAGACAGAAAGGCTACATACAGAATAATTATGGGAAAAAACGTGTTCAGAGCTGCAACATGTGAAACTGGGACAGAGCTTCACATACTAGTCAGAGAAAAGCCCTAAATATGCAGCCAGAGCTACACTGGGATGGTTTGGCTAAAAGCATAGTCATGTGTCGTAACGACTACGTGACACATGACATGTGACACATGACATCATGTGACACATGACTGTGACACAGGTGACACCTGAACACATGGTGGACCACCACCTTGTGTTCAGACAGAATAATTATGGGAGAAATAATTATCAGAATGGGATGGTTTGGCTTAAACCATAGTCATGTGTTGTAATGGCCCAGTCAAAGTCCAGACTTTAATCCAACTGAGGATTTGCGCCATAGCTTGGACATCACCCGTTCACAGAAACTTTGTTAAATCTGAATAAGCTCGACTTTCTTTTGTAAGAATGGGCAAAAACCTGAAATTTCACTTATGAAAGCTGGTAAATATCTACATTTGGAAAGAAATCATTAAAAAGTAATCCGCCTTCCAGTTCAGAATTATGTGGATATTGGTGTTAAAATTCCTTTTGCTAGGGGTTAAAACACATCAAATAAACCTTTTTTTTTTTTTTTCCCCCAAGTCATTCTAATTTCTGAACTTCCTGTTTGTCGTGTTGGTTGAAGCTGAGGAAGAGTCTGTTGGCTGGGGCCCTGTGCTGGCATCACTGCAGGTGCCTGAGCTCACAATGGACGACTTCCTCTCCGAGAGCCAATCAGGAGGCAGCTTCCTGACGCTCTACGCCTTCATCTTGCAACGCCTCAATAGCGAATACACAGCAGCCAATCAGAGGAGGATCCTGGCTCTCATTAGCACATGGACCACACAGGTCTTCCCCAGGTTTGACCCTAATTAAGTTTAAGTTCTCTGCATCCTGCAGCCTGTTGGAGACATTCATCTGGAGGTTCTTGTCTGTCTCCAGCGGTCCGGGCGATGAAGCTAAGCTGTTCCTTTGGTGGCACAAAGCCCTGAACCTGTCAGTGGAGCAGCTGCAGCCGCAGGCGGGAAACACTGAGGGGCCAGGGGTCATCATGGGGCTGGTGCGGCTGCAGACCAGGCTGCTACAGCTGGGAGAGGAAAGGCTGAACTCTGGGCTGCTGGGAGCCATAGGCCTTGGGAAGAGGTCTCCTGTTTCTAATAAGTGAGCTTCCATCTATTGTATTAATGGATTAAAACTCCCTAGAGTCTGTGCTGGTTAGAAGGGTTTCTATAAAGTTTATAAATAGTAGTTATTGTAGTCATCTTAGGCCTTTAAAGGGGTTACTAAATAGTATTGAATACTAGATCTACAATTATAATTAGGTAAAGCTTAAATTTGTATATTATTTTTAAGCAGATTAAATCTGTTAATACATAATACAGATAATTCCCCCAAAGTAAATTCACAAAGTCACATTTAACTGGCTTTGATAATCGAGTCAGTTTCAGTCTTAAATAAGTCGGCACATCTGGGCCATAGTAGATAGAAAAAAAAAAGTAAATTTCTGCCAAAACATTTCTGAGTATGAAAAGTGAAAAATTTGCTTGAAAAGTTTTGACATTTCAAACTGAAAAAAAATCCACTTTTCTTCTCAAATATTTCTGAGATTGTTCTCAAAATGTGACTTTTTTGGCATAAATTTATTTTTAAATGGCTTAAATAACTCAATTTAAGCCATTTTCACTTCATTCTTGTGGGTAGGTCTTCTGGTTCTGGTCTGCTCTGCGTCCCCAGAACCAAACGAGGAGAAGCAGCATTTAGCATCTATGCACCAAAAATCTGGAACAAACTTCCAGAAAACTGTAAAACAGCTGAAACACTGACTTCCTTTAAATCTCAACTGAAAACCCACTTGTTTAGGATTGTATTTGAAACGTAATCAATTGCAAATTTATTGACGGAATCTGACTTGATGTTGTGTTTTTATTGTTGATTCTATGTTGCATTGTGTTTTTGTGTTTGATTTGATGTGAAGCACTTTGAAATGCTTTGCTGCTGAAATGTGCTATACAAATAAAGTTTGATTTGATTTGATTTGATTTAGCAGTCTTAAAAAGCCTTAAATTTAGCTTTTGGAAAGGTGCAGAAATCCTGTTGAGACACCGTCGATAAGTGATTAATCTCTGTTTAGATTCAGGGTGGTGGTCCGCAGCCTGGCAGCGTTCCTCTCCATCCAGGTGCCGTCAGAGACCGAGCTGAGACTCCAACCCACCACAGATTTACAGCTTTCTCCAAAAGCACAACAGGTATGCACAATAAATGCTTTTTTTTTCATGCCATTCTGCAATAATTTCTTAAACATAATTTGGACTTCCTGTTTTGTCCCCTGGGTGGATGCAGATGTTGGGGATGTTGGAGAGCATGTCCAGCAATAAGCAGTACGCTGAGCTACAGGAGGCTTTAAATAAGGCAATCCAGTTCATCCGATACCCAGGGCATTGTGTCAAAGATGGACCCCGCCTCCTGGCCCTGCTGGTTAACCTTCTGTACTCGGACCTCAGATATCTGCACGTCATCCGTTAGCCTTGGTTTTTTCTTCTTTTTTTTTTTTTTACTCTGGCAAGCAGCCGAAATGTGAAAGACTTCAGCCTCCCCCAGCTGAAAGCGGGAGAGTAAACATCTGTGGAAATGAAAAGGTGATGGCGCACAAAAGTTTTCAAGAAGTGACGCTGATCCTGTTGTTCTGCCAGTTTGGGCTGTGCATGATAGAAACTGCATCATGACTCTTGACAGAAATCAAAATATTTAATTTTGTGCCAATCTCTGGCTATTTAGCACTTTACTCCTGTGTCTCCTGTGTTCATGCCTCGGCAGTTTGCTTTCAGCAACGTGTGTTTTTATGACTTGGAGAGGATGTGGCGCATATTTATTGAAGAATAAGAGTTCCGGCGCTGCGGTGTAGGTGTGAGTTTTACGCCGGCACGTGAAATCTCAGCAGAGAAAAAGATGAAGTGTCCAGAGATCTGTGGAAATATAAATCTAATAGGTTGGTAGTCTAGTAATGTGCGGGGAACCTTTAGGGGAAGCTGGATAGTTTTTATCTTTAGCTCTTAGTCAGTCTGAAACTTCTCAACTCTTTGTACTGCACGCATCCAAATCCTTCATCCTTTTTCAGTGTTATTCAGCCAAAAGTGCTCTATTTGCATTTGCCAAAGAGTAGTTATTGTTTTTCCTTTGCTCATTTTTGCCTAAGTCCTGTTTTCATCCATCTGTGTTCTGAAAGCACACCAAGCACCACCTCCAATGTGCCCAACCACTTGGCTTCCTTATAAAGCATTGTGTGCACAATGTTATACAGATGGCTAATGCTGCAGGTATTTCTCATGGAGAGAGAAAGAGAGAGATGGGGAAACTGTCTGAGCTTCCATGCAATCTAACATTCACAGACCTGAAGATTTTTTTTAATCAAAGTGAACAATCACAATTAACTTTTAATCACTCTCCTCCACTCGTTTCTCCTGTTGCTCTGTGCCATCTCAAAAACTGCACTTCAGCAGCCTGGAGCTCGTTTTACCGCCGATGTCGGTGTTATTGGGGACTGTTAATGTCGAAAGCTTTTCTCTCTTTTTTTTTTTTCCCCCCCTTGTAATGAGTCACTGATCGAGAAATGCTCTGCTGGAAGGCTACACAGGGTGGAGGGGGGAGCTACAGAGCCAAGCTGCACAAAAGAGGCAAGACAAGTAAATAAAGTTGACTGAATGTATCACTGCTGTGTTTCGATGTGCAACCTGCTGTGTCGAGATCTTACCTGTCTTATTATGTTAGGAAACTTCTGAGACTGACTAAACGTTTAAGTAAAACTAACATGGAAAAACATCCGAGGGAGTAAGTAAGGTTAAACCCATAAAATAACAGGGATTTGATACTTTAGGTTCAACTGATCAAACATCAAAATTATGTTTTAATTTAGCAGAAATAAGTTGGTGATGAAATCGGTGGTGTGGAGATTCAGAAAAAAAGGTTCAATAATAAAACACACAAAAAACCAGCACTGAAGTGACTAAGCATCTTATTTCAACGTTTCTGAAAACATTCAAAAGTTTAACACTAATTCATTTCCTGATTTGACAGAAAACTGGACATCAGTTCGTATTGTGAAAGTTTAATCAAAACACTGTTCTTCAATGATAAGAACAAATGAGTCTTAATATTGTATCAGTGCCATAAAATAATTACTTTAATCTTGGTCTATCAGCTGAACATTTGTGGTTTGAAAATTTAAAACCTAAATTTCTTACCAGACATATTAACTAAATCAACAGGATGGCTCCAAACACGCATTTTCCAATAGCAAGAGTTTTATTGTCAGGGTCTGGGTAATCTCAAGAAGGGCCTGCATAGCAGGAAATGTGGGGGTTTCTTTTGGTAGAAGTGGCTCAGATAACCCGAGGATGACTTGTTCATCTCTGGGTCTGATGTTGAAACTTTGTTGGGATTTTTTATTTTTTTTTAATCTGCATTCTTCTGGAGATCTTCATCCCTCGCCAAGCTGAGGGTTTTCTTTGTTACCAGACAATATGTAAACATTTAGAGCAGGGTTCTGCTTGTGATGTTTTCCATATCTGCCTGGGCCACCAATAAATGTGCAGGGTGCTGCTTGTACGCTAATATTTTTTCTTTACTTCCTCCCCACCCTCGTTGCTCTTTTTCACAGCTCACAGTTTCTGCACCGGTGTTTTAATAAGTCCTAAAATAATAATTTATAAAGCCATTACAGCTTCGTTCGCTGACAAGCATCAATGTGACTGGCTTTCATGTGCTGTCATGTGCTCCTGAGGTACAGAGCTTTCACACAGGAAAATCAGGGGGGTGGTCTCCAAATGGAGCTTTGTGCTTTTGTGTGCATGCTTCCATCCAGCCACCTCATTTGATACCAACACGTCTGCCAGAGAGAAACCTCTGCTCAGCCACCAGCGGTCTCTATGGTTACAGAATGGCTGAAGTGACGGGGGAGAGGAAGAAGAGGGGATGCTTACAGGCACTCATTGCTGCCTCTTCTTGCATCTCAAAAATAGCTTCACAATGTCTCTCGCCGTTTAGTCTGCCATCTGCTCTGCTGGTGAAGGACTCTGAAGAAGTTTGGGTCCAAGAGAAACCTTGCTCTGAAGTATTAGCCTCACAGGATGTGTCGCGCACACACACACTGTGTACATATGCACGTTCTCATTGCTGCGATTCCTGGCAGACGCATGCCTGTCTGGCATGTTCCTCCTGTCAGTGTGCAGACCCGGAGTTGGGTCAGGAATAGCTGCTCCCAGGATGTTTCAGTGCACACTCAGCATCAGCGCCGCATGGGAATTAACTCTCGTCAGTCGCTGGTCACAAGAGCAGAGAAATGTGACTTCATTCTCTGAACGTTTATCAATTATGCAAAAACATCTGCCATTATTGATCTTATGGCAGGTGTGAGAGTCAGGGCTCCCGGTTTCTTTGCTCTGCTGCTTTCATTTCTGCTCAGAGATCATTACTATTATTAATTTTGTGTTTTAATAATGCACTTAAGCTTATCTATTTTCAGCTTAGAACAATTTTACATCAAACACGTTGAGTCAAGTTTAGACTCATCTCACATTTTCTTTCATACGCATAGTGTCAGAACTATTCAGACTGGCTGGATAAGATCTCATATGGAAACTATTATGTTTTTTTGTTTGTTTTGTTGTTATTGTTTTGGGTTTGTTTTTTTTTTTTGTTTTTTTTTGCAATTTTAGTATTATAACTTAATTAAAACTGAAGGAAGGACGTATAATTTCCTTCAGTATTTACTTTCCTATTTTTCAGCTCGGGGAAAAAATTAAGAGAGCACTGCACTGAAACCCACTGAAAACCTCCTGGTTATTCCATCAGATATTGATTTCTGAACTCTTCCTTTCAGACAGCTGTTTGAATCTCACCGTGGTGTTCGCTCTCACTTCAACAGTCTGGAACGCAACACATTAAATGCCTGAGGTTTAAACAGGGCCAACCTCCTTCACAATGCAGTAGTAATCTAATCAAGCCCAAGCATGTGATCTTAGCTAGTGTGTGTGCTAATCAGAACAAAGGTTGTTTCCTTTATTTATGTTGCTTGAGTCCTTCCATATTGTAATAATATCCACGTGTCCAAATATGCCAGGGTGAGTTCTGGCTGTCAGTCCTAATTTCTATCTATTTGGTTATATACATAGCTGCGCAATGTCTCAGTATTCTTCCTCTTTTGACCAAATCCTGCGTCTCTGTGGCTTCACGTCGTGGCCCATGAGTCAGTTCGTGACACCTTGAATTTTCCCTTGGGGATTAATAAAGTATTCTTCATCATCATCATCATCATCATCATCATCATCATCATCATCATCATAATAACACAGGCTAATTGAAATTTCATCATGAGTCCCTCATTGCATTTCCGCCTCACAGATTGAGCTGAGGCTGCACGAATCAAACTCTGCTGCTAAACAGCTGCTCCTCTATGGCAGCTGCAGTGACCAGAAGTCCCTTCCTGCTGCCAAAACACACGGACTCTTCAGCTGGACCCACAAGAATGTCCCCTGAATGTCCCTCTGCGTAGCAGCTTCTCTACATGCTCACATTGTTTCGAATGCTAAATGTGTGTGTTGTTTGCAGCATGTCTGTGTGTGTCAGACAGACTCCTCCATTCAGACGCCCACCGTTCTCACACCTCCTCGCCTCACCGGTGACTCAAACTTAAAGTAGTTTTTATTTCTCTCCCCAGCTCTTCCTCTGGCATCGGCCAATCAGAGCAGAAGTGTCCTGCTGACCGTACCTTTATGGGCACTTAACGATAAAAGTCATCAATAATGACTCAGACCTTCAGCACTGCTGCTCTAATGTGATGTTTCTCTGAGAACGGGACAGGCTGGTTGTTATTTATTTCGGGACTGAGAACACTGATGAAGCCAGAGGGAAACTGTTTAATATTTCGCCCTCAAGATGTTTATCGTTTCACTTTGTTGCAAGCAGTAAATCCTCTTGATTGTAAACAAGCACGAAAATCCTCTGATGAGGGAACATTTTGCTCAGAAAGCCTGTGTTGATTCATTTCTATATAATGGGTCTGATGAGTCAGAAGCTCCGTATAAAAGTAAGGTGTCATATTTAGCTAAAATTAGTCCCAGACTAAGTCGGAACTGATGGCAGTCCAACACTTCGGACGGCCACCGGGCTAACAGGCTGGTTTCTGTAGGTCAGCAGGTTTAGAACATGTTCAAGATGATGCTTTGTTTTCCAGTGGTTAGTTTACAGAAACATGTTTAAAAACCTAGTAGAAATAGTTCAGATTCATCATAAGATGATATTTAGTGATATGTGATGCATTGCATGTTGTTACCATATGACTGTTATTATCATGCATCATATAAATCTTCATCCACAAATTAATGTGCTGCTCATTTTCTCCATAAAACAAAGTGCATCTTTTCTAACAGTTCTGAAATATTGGGGAAATTCTCATAATAAAATTGATTTTTTTTGTTTTTGACAAAATCATCACACCACAAATATTAACCCACTTCATAAAATGCATAGTTTGTATCTTGCAGCTTACGTAGCTGATATGTTACTCTTTAGTCATCGAGAGAGAAGGATGTTGGCTCATTATTTTTGCAAAATCTCTGGATTAGGGCTGCACATTGGCGCAGTTGGTAGAGCTGTTGCCTTGCAGCAAGAAGGCCCTGAGTTCGATTCCCGGCCCGGTGTCTTTCTGCATGGAGTTTGCATGTTCTTCCTGTGCATGGTGGGTTCTCTCCGGGTTCTCCGGCTTCTTCCCACAGTCCAAAAACATGACTGTCAGGTTAATTGGGCTCCCTAGGTGTGAGTGTGAATGGTTGTGTCCGGTATGTCTCTGTGTTGCCCTGCGACAGACTGGCGACCTGTCCAGGGTGAACCCCACCTCTCGCCCGGAACGTAGCTGGTGATAGGAACCAGCAACCCTCCAGACCCCTCTGAGGGACAAGGGTGAACAGAAAATGGATGGATGGATGGATCTCTGGATTATCTGGACTTCTGGATCTGCTCCATCTCGCCGCTGAGGTTTTCTGCAGGATTTCCTTGTGGGGACTTGGATAGTCCACGGTCATGGAAAATAACAGATTTTGAGTCTGATAAACCATTTTCCTGTTGTTTAACTAAATAAATGCTCTCAAATTGAATTCGTTTTGAGGAATTTTGCTCATCTTTACCGGGATGTGTACATGGTGTTTGTAATCATTTATGTTACGTTTTGTGAAGAAAACTATTTTGTGAGAAAGAGTCATAGAGAAAGCATTTATATAGTGAAGACATACAAATTGTTGAAAAAAGAAGTGTCACTTTTGAAACTTTGCAATCTGCTGCAGACCCCCTTAAGCTGCTTTTTAAAAATTACTTTTTAATGGTTTAACTAACTTTCACTGTATATTTATTAAAGAGTCCCACACAAGCGTCCTTTTTTTTTAAACGTCCATCCTGAGGGTCAAGGCTTGGTTATTTTAGCAGAGCTGTCTAAACTTAGATTTTAAGTGGGGGGTAAGGTTTTAGTGTTGCGCCTGTGTAGGGCATTCCTGGTTGGTTGTTAGCAGAAATGTTTTTGTGTCCACCCTCAGCAACGTCCAGCGGCAGCTACAACAGTGGTGCCACAGATCTGCTTCATATGCTGCACATGCTTGGCCATTTTTACATTTTCTTTTAAACTCACAGTGTTTTACAGTTAATTTAATGACTAAACTCAGAAGGCAACTTGTTCCTTGATGATAAAATCTGTCACTTATCAAAGAAACAGTATTAGAAGTAAAGATGTTTGGTAATATTTAGAAATATAGAATGCATTAAATATTTTGTAGTCTGGCAATAATAATAATAAAAAAAGCTGAAATTGCTAAAATAACTAAATTAGGACTTTAACACAACTTTCACACTACAAATGTGTTTCTTAGTAACTATAACAGCTGGTGACAGCAGTGGTGCATGATATGGGTGGGATGGCTCAACACCCAGGGCACCTTTGTATCAAGGGTGGCATAAATGTGCAATAATGATGTCAGTTACATCTCAAAATGCATATGCAGTGTTTTATAAACCTTTCAGCCCCGCCCCTGTGTTGTGGACAGTTTAGTCGAAGTCATGTAAGAAAATGTGTCTGGTTCTGATTCTGAAGTTAGTGCTGGGAAATAAAGCCTTAGATTAAATGCATAGAAGGAAAGTGAGGTAGAGAGAGATGTCTGGTTAATTTAAAGCCTCCACGCTGTGATTTGATGATTGCAGTCTTCTTAGAGATAGGAGGTAAAGATGCGGGTGTGAGTGGAGTCATCTCATGACTCAGACCAGGCACGAGGCACGACTGTAGCACCGCGCGCACGGACACGCACACCCACATTTTTTTTAGATCAGCATCAAAAAACCGGACTCTATCTCTTTTGTGGACAGCTGATTTACAGCAATCGTTTGTCCAATCTAATGAGAGCAAAAAGAAAGAAAGAAAGAAAGAAATATACTTTTTTTTTATATAGTTTGGGGAAACATTTTTTTTGGTTGTTCTTCAAAAAATCCAGTGGGGGGGCAAAAAAAAAAAAAGAAGAAGAAAAATGACTCCTGCAGGCCGGCTGAGGGGGCTGGGTCTGGTCTGGTCTCCATATTTCAGGCACAAGTCCAGGGACGGACACCGCAGCAGTAGGGTCAGTAGGGGGATTTTAAAATATAGGTTTTACTTTTAAAGGATTATAAAGTTTAAGAAGAGGGTGGATTTTCCAAACAACCATCAGAGTTAAGTTATTCACGCCGTTGAATCGATAACTAGAGACATCGATTTAGACACATTTCTCTCCCTGATTCTTGGAACCAGTCTGTTTCTGCTTCCCCATAAACACAGCACTGCTACAGATTTGGCTCTGAGGTTTTCCACCGAGACGTCAGGCGGGCGGACCTCAGCGTTTGGTCACTGGTTATTTCAGAGCCCGTGATCCCCGCCGGTCGGTGCTGCGTCCTGACGTCAGGTTGTTATAAGGAGGCAACGGAACCGGAGCGGTTGGGCAGACAGCGGGGCTGAAGGGGAGAAAGGAGCGCAGAAACAGGCTGAAGGAAGCCGGACCATGCTGATCTGATTCTGCACTGACAGGGCATTGTGGTAGGGCTTTGTCTTCGCTTCTTTTACGTGGTCTGTGGGCCTGCATATGAGCATGTATGTGTTGGAAAATAAGCGGAAAGATTGAGCTTTATTTTTGGCATCACATCGCAAATTGGAACTGTTTCTTTAAGTAGAGGACACAAGAAAAAAAATAAATAAAAAATTCCTCCTCATTTTGCTCTCTGGAGACTGCTGTGCTCTGTTGAGAGGCACTGCAGTGAGGGGGGTCTCTCCTGCCCATAAGGCTGGTTGAACACAATGGATTCAGGCAGTGTATCACCGTGGTCTGCAGTGGGCTGCTTCCTTCTGCTTTCACACAAAATCTCCTGAGAGTCCAGAAGAGGTGATTAAGGGGAAATTATTCTGGAGCTACCAGGCAGAGTTGATGTGGAGAAGCCCTTTTGGTTACAGTAAGATGAAGGGGATTCCTCTGCTCTCCATCTCAGACTACATCATCACCATATCTCCATGGCAACAGTTGGTGAAACTAGCACTCTCTGTTCCCTACATATCACTTAATAGATCTCACCCTAAGTCTCCAAATGAGATATCTGGAGGGTGCATGGCAGATCCAGGGCCGGCCTGAGGTTGTCTGAGGTCCTGAGCAGAATTTCATTTGGGGGCCCCTTCCAGCAAAACCCATTACCATTGAGAGCCACACTTAGACCTCAGGTGTGGCTGTTTAATCTCTTCCACCACAAACTAGTGGCTTAGTTAGTTTTTTGAAAATGGTTAAAATTTTCAAAGTCAGATTTCTTTCTTGGTTAGTCTGACGACGGCTGTCATCAGTACATTTTTCTTTCTTTTTTTTTTTTTTTTTTACAGGTTTAGGAGATTGGGGGGAAAAGGGTGTATTTTCAAATTAATTATACCAAATCAAGTCAAATTTAGTGTAACTAAAAGTAAAAATGTTACATCGGATGTATGCCAGGTAGGTAGCAGATATCACTGCATTGTTGTATGAAACCATAACATTTTATTATTATTAAGAAACACATCAACACTATTGTTTTTTTTTTTGTTTTTTTTACTTTAACATGAAAATGCAATGAACCTCTATGGGGTAATTTTGAATCTTAACTGGGTGTGATATTTACCATTTTGCAAATAGAAATAGGCATTCAAGTCTAAAGATAACAGAAGAAATAAGTCAGAAATCAGTCAGCGCTGCATGAAACTAACGTGTGAGGTTTTTATTTTGAAGAACAACACATGTCTTTTTGTAATGATGTAAAGAGTTCCATAAGCAACCACTCAAATAATGCTGGTTCTTGTTGCTCAGCAGTTCAGTAAGTAACATGGCGACTGTGGTGACAGTTGTGGGTTTGATTCCAGCTTCCTTGCGCCACATGTTGGTGTGCTGCTAGGTGAGGCACTTAACTACAACTTGCCTTCTGATCTGTGTATGTAACTCTGCAGGAATTAAAACTTAATTGTTACTACAAATTTAAAACTCTTGGGATTTTTCCAACTGATTCTTTCATAAATCTACCATGAGTAACTTCAAGATTTGGTGCAAGTCCTCCAGGCCAGCAGGGGGCCATCAGCAGCTGTAAAGTAGGCCTCTTTGGCCAGGTCATCAGGTGATTCTCAATAATTTTGAATATAATTGACAAATGTCTGTATTTCAATAATTTAGTTCAGAACGTTAAACTGAAACACTGCATAGATCGTGTAAACATGTATTTAAAGTGTTTATTTCTGTCAGTTTTGATGATATTGCCAGGGTCTTGGGGTGTTTGAGTTTTTTTGTGTTTATTATTTATGGGTTCCTTAGTTTCAATTCTTTGTTTTAGGTCAGCTGTGTTTCTGTTTTTCTTTGCTTCAGCCCTCTCTTAGTTACTCCAGTTTAACTATGTTCCTAATCTCTGGTTATTTGTTAGTATTAGATTAATTTTTACTAAGTTTATCCATTTTTGACCCATGTGCCATTTTCTCTCTTTCTCTCCCCTCACACCGTCAACCCATTCTGATCATCCATATATTTCTTGTTCAGTAATCAATATCCCCAGTATATATAAATCTCATTCTCAGTCACTCATTGATGGTGCTTCTTGTTAAATCTAATTTGTTCCTGCTGTGATTTTTTTTTTTTGTTTTGCTCTGGCTCCTTGTATTCCTTGTGATTTTTTGTATTTTTTTGTTCTTCATTTTTTATTAAAATTTAAAAACTACTCGCCATCTCCACCTTGTTGCAACACCACACTCATCTTGATAGATATTGGTTCAGAGCTTATTAATAATTTTTTTTTAGAAAACTGTAAAATTGCAAATAACCAATAAAAAAGTATTTTTTATTCAGAAATGCAGGCTACTTAAATTTTTTGCTGTCATTTCATGACCAGAGCTCCTTTTGCATGAGATGATCAGCTGGTGGTTCTGTGGATGTTAAGGAAGCCCGGGTTGTGTTAACTGCAACCTTGTCTTTCCACTCTGTATCTGCACTCTGTGATCCTGATACACTCAACCTAGAGTCTGTGTCTAGATACAAGCTCTCCATTTGTGTTTATGCGGTCAAATACAGAATTTAGTTTCACCTGACAAGAGGGCTTTGAACCAAGAAGCAACAGTCCGCTTCGTCCAGTTAGAAGTTTTAACACAAGGAATGTAACATTTTGTGTGCAACATCCTCAATCCTTGCATACAAAGGGCGTGATGGCCTTGACATTCCAGGTCCAGCTGCAATCCTCACATTGTAAATCTCCTCCAAACCCTTAAATATGCTTTGCCTTGTAATTGTCTAAAAGCTATGGTTATTCCTACTATTTCTGCATCTTTTTCTACCACACTTTATCCCACCATGGAACATTTATTGGTCCTATCTTATGTTATAATTATGATAGAAACTGAATTGTGGGTTTTCAATTGCTGTAAACCATAACAAATGTATAAATTGTACAAGTCTGTGTATTAGATTCATGTGAGTTAAACTTTTCAAATTAAATAAGTTAACTTTTTAACATAACTCTAAGCTGCTGAGATGCATCTAGCTTGTCATTCTCGGCAGCATCTGTATCAGACGATTGTTATGAGACTCTTATTGTGTCCTTGTGTCTCACCAGTGATACAGCACAGTCTGAGCTGAAGAGAGGGCTTCTGGGTCCTGAGAGGCGCAGGTATGGGGAAGGACTACTACAAGACCCTTGGGATCCCCAAAGGCTCCAACGAGGATGAGATCAAGAAGGCCTACCGACGGATGGCGCTGCGCTTCCATCCGGACAAGAACACAGATCCAAACGCGGAGGAGAAATTCAAGGAAATCGCAGAGGCCTATGAGGTTCTCAGTGACCCCAAGAAAAGGGTCATCTACGACCAGCTGGGAGAGGAAGGTGAGGAGAATACGGGCGCTGTGAAAACTTTTGGAGAGCAAGAAGCATGCAGGGCTCATTTTGTCTGAGAAGCCAGGAGGCATTTCTACTGAGGTAACTCAGGCACAGGTCTAATATCACACAAATATGCGTTAGTCACTCAAGTAATAATGTTTTCTCCTTCATGTTTTTCTATTTTATGTGTGATTGTTGGTTATTATAGTGTCAACAACCCTCACCAGGTCCAATAACTCATAGTCCTCCTCAGCTGCTGTTGTGATCTGTGTATGAATGTGTGTGTGAGTTCCCTGACAGACAGATGGCTCGAGATCATGATGCTGCTGCGATATGAATAGCAGCAACTGCTGTAGTTTGCATTTGTGGGCGTTTTGTGCATGCATGTGTGTATTTGTGTGAGTTTGTTGCTGGCAGTGACCTCGTATTTCAGTCACTGTTGCTCCACTGGCAGCACTGCTGGAAGATCGGTGATGCTGTGGGATTTTTTTCCCGCCCACGATGGTTTAGTCTCTCTGCTTTTTGAGAGAGATCCTCTTGTCTGGTATCTGATTTTATACAGACTTCCAAAACTTTTTTTAATTTAAAATTTGCATGTTTTCAGGTTATTTTTCTAAAAAAAAATTTCCTCTGAAGTTTTAATATAAGTTTGGACATTTTAGTACAAAATATTTATCTATCTTATCTGTAGGTACCACAAATTTCAAAACAACACAACGCTGAAACATACTCCTGCTTTTGGCTTCTCTACTAACTTGTAAACTTTTATTGCATAGTCAACAATACAGTAATACTGAAAGTTGACACTGACTTAAAATATGCAGTGAGGGAATGTCTCTATTCCTTTTTCATTCATGAAATCAAAATAAGTCCAACTGGCCCTCCATATAATTCAGGTCATGAAAGGGTTAATGCTCCAAGTCCCAGGTTAGGTAAACATGAATTTGAAGGTAACTAAGGCCCAAAATGTGATGAAAAGACTTTTTCTAAAATTTGAAATGCATTTGTAGTCAGTCTGTATGTAAAAAAACAAAATACTGACGGGTGAAATGATAAAATCAACATTTGATGAGTAAAATTAAAGATAAAGAATGTAAAAGAAATACTAAAACTAAAGACGAGATAAGTCGGAAAATCAAACATTTGTTCATTCTAAATTTGTCTTAATTTTTTTCATACTTATCAACACCTGGGAAATGGTAATAAAAATATGATACTGTTCCAGGTTGTTTGATGCGGCCATTGGTCAGAGCCAGCACACTCTGGGGTCAGAGTGTGTTAGAAGATGTTCACAGATGCACAGGGTTTTTAGCGTGTGTTTGTATGGTCAATAATTTCTTAGCCCTCTGTTCTGTTACAGGTTTGAAGACAGGAGGCAGCAGCTCTTCTGGCGCTCCTGGCAGCTCGACGCATCACTACACTTTCCATGGCGACCCTCACGCCACCTTTGCCTCTTTCTTCGGGGGCTCCAACCCTTTCGACATGTTCTTCGGCTCCAGCCGCAGCCACAGCCGCTCCAACGGTTTCCCCTTCCACAACGACCACAGCAACGGCACAGAGCAGGACACAGAAATGGATGAGGATGACCCCTTTGCTCATTTTGGGAGACAGTTTGGCTTTCCTGGAGGAATGAACAATGGCTTTCCAGGGGAGGGTCGCAGGAGGAGGGGGCCAACCCCGTCAGAGCGCCTGGGAACCAACCGGAAGCACCAGGACGCGCCGGTGGTCCACGAGCTGAAGGTCTCACTGGAGGAGATCTTCCACGGCTGCACCAAACGCATGAAGATCACTCGCCGCAGGCTGAATCCAGACGGTAGGAGCATGAGAACGGAGGATAAGATCCTCAACATCGTCATCAAGAAGGGCTGGAAGGAGGGGACCAAGATTACTTTCCCAAAGGAGGGGGACGAGACCCCAGAGAACATTCCTGCCGACATAGTGTTTGTGCTTAAAGACAAGGGACATGCCCACTTCAAAAGAGACGGTTCCAATATCATTTATAACTGCAAGATAACCCTAAAAGAGGTACGTCCAACTTATTTAATCTCTGTTCATCATCTCATGTTGTAGCTCTACCCACAGATTAGTTGCTAATTATTTAGAGGGATTTTGATTTCCAGTGGATCCAGTCAAGCAAACACTCACTGCAGTCACACAGCTGGGAAGATTTGGGATAGAAAGGCCTCAAACAGTGACTTTCTAAAGCTTTTCTACATGTATTATCTTCAGCCACACAATTTAGCACATCTTACTGGGATTTTATGTGATAGACCAAAAGAAAAATTGTTTGCTAATTTAAGTCGGGTATGTAGAGTAAAAGAAAAATCTAAAACATACCGGACATGTTTTAGATGAAGGACTGGAGTCTCTCATCTTTGAACAAAAAAAAAAAGAAAATTCCCAAAATTTAAACATCTTAATCTTAAGAAAAAGAAAAGAAATGAAACACTTCTTTAAAAATAACAACATGTACATATTTGTTTAAAAAGTTGTCTTTTTTCAAAAAGTCATGTGACATTTAATGCTCTAAACAAGTTCTATTTGCCCAATCCGAGAGCAAAACGGCTCTTTAGGTTGCAAACTCCTGATCTGTCACATAAGATTTTAATAAAACACTTTATATTTGTGGTTGCTACGTGAGAAAATGTAAAAGCGCTGAAGGCTTGTGAATATTCCTACAACGCACTTTATTCTGCTCCTCAATCCTAGATGTGGTCATTGCTGGAGGTCAGGATCAGTCGGAGCAGAGTCTCTGCCACCCACATGTGAGAGAGGAAGCAGGAATGTGGTGTCCTGGTGTGACAGGCATAGAACCACCATCCTCATTCGTTATGCGCATCAGCGTGAAATCATATACATAAACACCTGAGACAGCACACAAGTATCCACCTCCTGCAAACACATTCAGATAAAGATGGATTGTAGTGTTACAGTGGTGGCAATCCCAGCTTCTGTTTTTGCAACTGGCAGGATATTTAATTGGCCGCTCCTACAGTGTGGAGGGCACTGGGTGCTCCGTTGCTTTAGAGTTTCCATTAAGGTTGCCACGTCCTGACAGTCAACCTGATGGTAGGTTCGCTGAGAGCACCAGGGATGTCAGCGCTGTCCTTTGTATGCAGCTTAAGCCAATTTGTATGGTTTTTCTGTAAACTTTTCCAAATAACCAGCTAGGTAATGGATCAGTGGCCTCACACAGCAACTCTGCACAGACTAGAGCACATTGGAGTTTATTGAGTCATATTTAAAGCTGGAGATGTTGTTTAATCAAACCTGCAAGCGATTAAGTTTGCACTTTGCAACTCCCACAGCTAAAACCTTCTCATCTTTCAACAGCCAGATAAGAGACTTAAGTCTGGTGGAGTTAAACATGAGATGAGGCAGAGTAGGGGAAATGTGTCTGGGGTGGGGGCTGCATCCTGGGAGTTTTAGGAAAGTGGGTCAGATGATTTAGTTTCCTAAGCAAAAATGAGCTCATATATCTCTCTTCCTTCTGCTCTGCTTTCTTCAGAAAATGCAGAGGAATGCTGCAGTGAAAAAAACAGCTTCAAATGCAGGCTGTGCACACTCCGATCTATCAAAGTGTAAAATATGTCATGCAACACATAAAACAAATTCTGTCACAAGAATAATTGCTGCCATAAATAAAAGCCAGCTTGTTGTATCTAAGGAGCAAAACAGAACCGTTTGAATGTGTTGATGTTCACGGTTTGAGTATTAAATATTATGTCATATTTTGACAACTGGATTCTTCCCTAGCTATGAGGTTGCTCCGTTTTGTTTTCTGCCAGAAGCATCCCTCAGGAGGCAGCTTAGTTTAGTGCTGCCAATTCTGCTTTGCCATGCTGTGACACTCGTGGGAGACGTTCATCCCTGCAGCCTCTCCAAAAGTCATGTAGCTCAGGTCTGACACTCTGATTTCTCTAGAAGCAGATTCTTTCCAAACTCACAGGAGGCCAGAATGTAGCGATGATAATGGCTCAGTGCACTCCAGTCAAAATGGGACGTCTGTCTTCCATCAACTTAATAGTCGCTGATGCGGATGATGAATCTTTTCTATTAGATTTTGTGCAGTTCTGGATTTTTGAATTGATATTTTGGTAAACTCTTACCTGCAGTAGAGATCTCTCATAGCATTCCCATTAATGTCAATCCAGATTAGTAGGACCCAATGGCTGAACGTAACAACTTGTTCCACAGGAACCAAGACCAAAGTAAACTTTTACCATCTTTAAGCAACTCTAGTCTCAAAATAGTCAAGCAATTTATGCAAATGATGAATATGATGCTGTATGTCATGGATATTTCTGAATTAATCTGTATTAAACAACTTATTTTTGTCAAGGGGGAAAAGAAATTGTCAAAATATTGCAAGCGGTCTTGCAAGAAAATCTCACAAGTCAATGCAGAGCCAAATTACAATGTGTGGACAAAAACTGATTACACAGCACAAATAATGTATTAAAAGCTTTTCTTCCATCTTTATGCAACTGAAAGAAAAAAAACAGTGTTTTCAGTTTAACTCTGGCTTCTCTTTTCTTTTCAGTTTGGTAAACCTTTTTAAAGTCTTTTTGTAGTCGTCATGCAGTAGAGCCACTTTTCTGTTCCTGCAATAGAATTGAGACAAGAAATTACCTCCCCGAAAAAACGCATGTCAAATGTACAAAATGGATCTTTTGTAGGATGTTTCAATGCTCCTTTCTGCTCCAGACTTCTCCCCAACAGTTCACAGAAAGCTTGAACTCAGGTCATGTTGCAAGGCAGCTCTGTATGGTTTAGTGATGTTGTTTGCAGCTACGGATTTAAAGTGTTACCATTATACTTTACTTACTGCAATGAAAGAAAAATTGGTAATAAAAAGTACTTTTAATACATCTGTCACTGCACATAGCCTGGGATACAAAAACACCAATATTATTCTAAAAATAGAACAATGACAGCCTTCATCAAACAAGGTCCTCCACTACCTCATTTACATTAAGCAGTAATGTGTTGCTAGACAAAAAATAAATGAATTTATCAAATTGTCTTGAAATATATTGAGGTTTATTAATGATTTCAGTAAACCTGCAGTGGAAAATGATAGTTTAAACAGTAAAAGTATGAATCTCAACCTACTGTCTGTTTTGATAACAAACTACAATTTTAAAAAACGATCGCAATAAATCGTTGTTCTAAGTAATACTTCCTCACCCAGTTATATATGATAATTATCCATTCCTGCTTCTGAGAGCTACTTTATTAATCCATTAATTACCACTTCAACGTTTTTGTGGCATACTGTTTTTGCTGTTTAAAAGAAGTACAGAGAACAAAACGTGTAAAGTGGAATGAATGCCTGCTGTAGAAGTAAAGCATTGCATAAAATTAAACTACCGTATCAGTTTGAGTGAAAGCTATTTTACTCTGCAGCTATTCTGACAAGATACACTTGGCATGTTCTGTTCTCAGCACATATTTGAAAGAGGTGGCGCTGCACCTCCTTCTTCAGTTTCCTGTGTAAATGATCATCAATGTCAGTCCACATCTTTGAGAGGACCCTTTCGATTAAGAGGATAGTTATCTGTTGCATCCTGAAGCAAACACAAAACAGAACTTTTAGGTTTTAAGCAGGATGGATATTTGGCTCTGAGAAAATCTTGAGAGTTTACTTTCCGCAAAAAGTGTCAGTGTTTGTTCGCATGTGCCAGTCTCTGCGGTGCTGTTGTCTGAGCAGAGCCTTATGCAATCACTGATCAGATGGGAGTGTACTCTCAGTGTTATGGCAACCTGTATCTGTGTGTAAGATCTGCATTAGTGAATGAAAGTGTTCAGAACTGGAGGATGAGTCTCTAAGGCGGCCAAAAGTCCAGGTCAAAGGGCAACGTATGTATTGGATGACAGGACGCTGATGTCATGGCTGGAAAATCGCTGTCTGTGACAGCTGCTCCCCGTGACCCGACAGTCGATGGTCCATATTTACTTTCTATCAGACAGAACAAGAAAACCCAGCACCGTTTAGCAAGTACAGACATAGATGTGCTGTGAGGTTGAGCTTGTGCAAAGACACAATTACATTCTGAAAAGCTGGTGGAGTGGAAATTAATAGTACTTGGAACTTAATTTATTTTCCTTAATGTTTGGCATTATGAATTCGCTTCAAGATGCATTCTCAAAAACAACTCTGTATTGATTATAGTAATTATGAAATTGTTTATTTTAAAGTTTGTAGATTATCTGTGAACCACCTGATTCCTTATCAGTGAACTTTCATGGCTCATATCTTTCTGCTGAACGACTATTAAACCTTCCCCATGATTGTGTGGGTCACAACATAACATTTCTTTGCTAAATAGGATGTTTTTGGTCTTATTCAAATTTTCTGATCAATTGAACTCTGAGTTGCCATTACCTGTAACCTATTTGAAATATACTATTCTATATCCTATATATTATTCTATATTTGAATATAAACACAAGTTTCACTTGCATATACATTTCAATGTTACTATTTTGTTTATTTCGTCGTACTCTCATGACCCGAACCTTTCGGATTTGTAACTGTGTGCTCATCTCCATCTGTGTCTCTTCACACCTGACTTTTTTTTATTTTACTGCTTTTCTTTGTAGCAGTTGCTCCTAAGTGTTATATAAAGTCTGTTGTTCATTCAGATATTCAGTCGCACAGTTAAAAATAGTTGTTTCTGTTCAGCCTTAATATCCCGAAAGATGCCCACCACAAAGCCTGTGAAGTCGTTAAAACCCACATGTCTCTGGATTCATGGTACATTGTGATAAGGAGGTTATGCTTATGTGTGTGTGTGTCTGCGTGCTTGTGCGTGGGCGTGTGTGTGTGTGTGCGCCGCCAGGCCTGACTGTGTGGATCTGACAAGCCCTCCAACTATTCTCGAGCTCAGCCGATTCCTGCCTCACTTCATTAGTCCAAGATATGAGGGTGCTGCTAAAATTAGTCCCCAGTGCAATGCTGACACACACTTGTGCATTCACACAACACACAAAGACCTGAAAACTTTTCCGATGCCAAGTTCCTAATGTTCTTTTCCAGAGGCGGTTCTCCAGACCCGGCAGCGCTGTAGTCTAAGCTAAGTGATCTTTAAAGTGGAACGCTCTCTGTTTTCCACACACACAGCACAGAAAACACAACAGCATGATGTTGTGTTTTGGGGGTGGAGGGGAGATAAACTCCAGTTTTACCTCATGGAAACATTAAGTCATTAGGATATTCATGGCTTTGGAATTCATTTCTCTCTATAGACTTTAACCCTCTGTGTTTCCTCTCTCTTTTCCAGGCGCTGTGTGGCTGCACTCTTAGTATTCCCACGCTGGAAAACCGCGTCATCTCGCTCCCTTGCCACGACATCATCAAGCCAGGAACGTTGAAGCGGGTCAGGGGGGAAGGTCTGCCTTTCCCCAAGAACCCGTCGCAGCGCGGTGACCTCATCGTGGAGTTTTCTGTCCGTTTTCCTGACAGGATCCCCCCGCAGTCCCGAGAGATTATCAGACAGCACCTCCCCCAGTCGTAGGAGGACCCCTCTGAGCCCTCCACCGGCAAATAAAACTACCCATCATACAACCTCATCTACTCCTCCCATATATGGTAGTTATGGTTTTAATGTCCTGTGTTGATCACAACATCTTAGAAGGACAGACAAAGGGACAGATTTCAGGATTTAATTTAGCTTTGTATGTGCTGTCTTTTGGTCCAAGCACACACCCACACACACACACACACGCACACACGCACACACACACATGAGTCCCCAGACAGTGAAGCGGTGCTGAGGCTGGGCTGTGCACAACTGTGGTTTCTACCCAACCTTCTTTTCTGAACTGTTTTTTACAAATTTATCAACGGTTTTATAAGCTCGCCTCCTCTCCAATCCTTGTCTTTTTGTGAAAAGGATGAAGTTTGAGATATTTTTTTAAAAGAAATGTTCAATTAAGATTTTTTTGGTTTTGTTATCTTTACCTCAAGTGTACCAGCAGCTTGAGTGTTTTCAGTACATAGTCTGGTTTTAACATAACCCCGCCTTGACGTTGACTCCATGCTAAAGAAACATAGATTTTTAAGTCTGTAGACTCGTTAGTGTTGTCGACCTTCCCCAAACAGACATCTGCTAGGCCATATTTCACATAAAGTTCCACATTGCACTGCAGTTTAGACTTGGCATGGGCCGGTTTCTGGTCTCAAGGTATTCCAAGGTTTTTAAAGGTTACGGCTTCAAAACCCCCAAACCTTTCTTTCATACTGATTGTTTAATGTCATTTTATAGAGGTATATGAGAAAATACTGGCATTAAAAGCGACTTTTTCTAGCTGTTTGAAGTTGCTGTTCCCTCGTTTGTTGCTGTGCACTGCCGGTCAGCTGCTTGAAAGTATGCTACTACTGTTTCTTATTGCTTAAAAGAAAGAGAAGTTCAGCTATTTGGATACAGTTTTGGTATAACACAGAATGTCCTTATATTAAAACTAAAAGGGTGTCATTTATTATTGTTACTAAGCTGTTAGACAGTTTTAAAACTGCATCTGGTAAGCTTCAGCATCTCACAATCAACTGCTTGGCCATAGAATCAGCAGTGTAATCATGATTATGGCATCTAGAGCAGGAGTCCCCAAGTCTAGATGAATCCCTTCTCCAACACACCTGAATCAGATAACTGAATGACCTCTTCTGCATGTCATCAAGTTCCAGAGGCCTAATAATAAGCCATTCACTTGACGCAGGTGTGTTGAATAAGTTTTAGTACCTTGGCTCTTGACGACTCTCGCATTTAACACTATGGCATTTGGAATTTGGTTGCCAGATAAGCTGAGCTGCTGTGGATGTTTTTGGTCCAATGGGATGTTTTTCCTGTTTTTATTCCAACATGGTCTGTTTTGCTACAGAATCGACAAGAACAGCGACTCAGATAGCGGCCACAACAACATCACTTTATATCACACTGTAAGCTATACAGATGCTTCATTCATGTCAGCATGCTGGAAGCTTGAAAATGAAAGTGAAGCTCACTACAGGACCTACTTTCTGAGTAATTCTCTTAAATATTTTCTGACCATCACATTTTATTCCAACATAGTCTGTTGATCCTTAAATATAAGAATAGGTGGTGACATTATGGGAAAAATAGAAACAATTATAGGATGGGAGAGACACGAATGTCTGATTGTGTGATTGTTTGTACTGCCTCTTAAACCCTCAGAGGTCACTAAAGTGTGGCTGCAACCAGAGTGTACATATATCGCTGCTGAAAGACTTGTCGTCACTGCTTCTCTGCATTTGACAATATAGTATTTATTAACTTTTAATAATGTAACAAATAAACCAAATGTGTGAAATTAAGCTTGTGTCATTGTTATTTTGGTTTTTTTTTTTCTAGTTCAGGCTAACACTGAATTGGATGATTGTGTGATGTAAGGATAACAGTGTAATATTAGCAAGTTTTGACATGGCTCAATAAACAGGGTAGGATGTTTTCTTCTAAGCACAAAAACACTGAATCAAAACTTTATGAAGGAGGGGCAAGGCTGCCAAAATTACCCCAACTTTAAATCAACAACTAATCCAACAAACTCAGAACAACGTCTAAAAGCACTGCAGACCTCGTTTCCCCATTATTCAACCGTAAGGAGGAAACTGAACAAAAATGGCATCTATAAAATTTGTTTGATTATCTAAAATTTTGACCTGTGACAAAAGAAAAGAACATTTTTTTGTCACTCCTCACAGGGAGGCAAATTTCTATCTTGAATATTTCTAGCAGAAACTGGTTCCAGAAACAAACATACAGATGCATTGATCTGCTATCAATACAACAAACAAAGCCAAGACAGCTTTTTTATTCACAGCGTGTGTCTCTGGTATCTCTGAGCACAGTGGAGTTTGGACATGCTCCATCAGCGATAGGTAAACACACACTTTGACCTGAACTTGGAAAAAATTCACTCGGACACAAGAGCCTCGTTGGACCCTTCGAGAATCTTTTGGAGCAATCTCAGGTAGGAACAGAAAAAGTCAATACTTTAATGACTGACTGAATTACACTCTGGTCTGCAGCCAGGCCCACTTATTTGTGCAAGACGAAGAATCACGTGAAACTGGAGTTGTGGTTAATGAACAAATTGTGTGCAGCACATGGTAGGTAAGGATGTTGCAGATGATTACTCAGCCTGGAGGTCAGCTGCAGCTACATTGCGCTGTGACTAATGGCATATAGCTGTGTCAGCTATTTCTAGTGGTGAGGTTGGGTTCGCAGAAGGTTTGTGAATCCTCTGAGAAGATCTACTTTGAGGGTAGAGCGAGCTCGAAACAGTAAGTAGGTCAGCAAATATTTAGTTTGCCTGCATGTGGAAACGGCATCTGCTCTGTTATAAGTTTCTGTATTATGTGAAATCCACTAAAACATCAAACAACACCACTGCAGGGCAGAGTTAATGAATCCAGATGATAATCAGTAACAGAGCATTAACACAGTCATCATGACTGGATAATCACTGCGCCCACTTCCACAGGAGTTAAGAGGAGCCCTCACACACTCGTTTGTCCTCCGTTTGGTCCTCAGCACCGAAACATGGGCACTTTTGTGACACTCTCATCAGGGCAGAGGATGCCTCTGGTTGGCCTCGGCACGTGGAAGAGTGCTCCAGGTCAGGTAGAGCAATACATATTCACAGAGATTTAACAGACTAAGCCTAAAAGATGCTCTTGGATGTTGTTTAAGTCTTACTGTGTACTGCCAGGTAAAGCAGGCAGTGCTGGCAGCTTTAGACGGTGGCTACAGACATATTGACTGTGCGGCTGTGTACGGCAACGAACAGGAGGTTGGAGATGCTTTGGCTCTTCGGGTTGGTCCGGGGAAGGTGAGGAGCTGTGATTTCTTCTTCCTTTTGTACTTCATCAGTATTTTATTGGCCTTGTTTAATGTCAGTTTATTCAACTGCTATGACTCACTGAATCACTTGTCAAAGTGGAAGAGGGTTATGCAACGTCTAACAAGTTTTAGACGTTACGCAACATCTAAAACTTGTTAGTAACTTGTTAGTTGCATCTCAGTCTACAAGGTTCCCTAAACTCAGCTTGGCCCTTGTTTCTAAAAATGAACTCTTAATAGATGACAAGACAATTTTGAAAATGTTCTTTCAGTGTTTAGAAAAAAAGAGAGAGTAGTTTTTACAATCAAATGAAAAAATTTATTGGCACCAAACTAATGTGATTTAATTTACAGCAAAATAAATAACTGAGATTATTCAGTATCAATTAAAATCAGAAGTTTTCTTGCAAAGCTTAAAAGCAAACATGGCCATTTTATTCCCACTGTTCAACATGATTCCCCATTTTGGTTCAGATAGGATTGTCCAAGTTACTTTTGTGTGATGTTTCTAAGTTATATGAGTCTCACTTTCTGAAATGAGAGGCATAAAATGTTGAATGTTTTCATTTTATTTAAAAGTTTGAGTAATCCCAGTCATGTTGCATTGCTGATGCAATGACTAGAAACAACGTTCATCAGAGTTTTGATGTTTTGAAGCTAATAATTACTCAAACAATTTTCGTCCTGAAATGTTTGAGAACCACTAGCTTAGCTTACAAAACTAATCATATGTTTCGCCAGAAGTGTAATTCGCCCTCTTGACCCCAGGCTCTGCCGCGAGATGAGGTGTTTGTGACTTCCAAACTCTGGAACACCAAACATGATCCCGAGGATGTTGAAGAGGCATGCAGGTCCAGTCTGACCCACCTGGGTCTCTCCTACCTGGATCTCTACCTCATGCACTGGCCCATGGCCTTTAAGTGAGTAGCAGCTCTTTATGCAAAACATTGCCTCCTCCTCCAGTGCGTATTATGTGCCCTAGAGTCAGTGTTGAGGTGAAAACCATTCATTCCTATGCTGAAACAAAATGTGGATGTTTCAGGAGAGGGAAAGAGCTAATGCCTCGACGAGACAATGGGAGTATTTGTTACTCCGACACTCACTACAGAGAGACTTGGAAGGCCATGGAGAACCTTGTAGATAAAGGTCTGGTTAAGGCTATCGGGCTGTCCAACTTCAACGCAAGGCAGATTGATGACATCATCACCACTGCCAGGCACAAACCTGTGGTGAATCAGGTACGGCTGTTCAAACAGAACATATTGCAAACTAGAAATCCAGAGCTGACCCAAAGAAAGCAAGCTACTCTGATACCTAGGAGTCCCGAAAAGACCCTGACTTTTGATATAATACAAATCTCAAAACTTTAAAGTTCTGTCATCATTTTTGTCAGGAATGACTCAAATTTAAAATCACTTTGAAATGTTGTTAAAAAAGTAAAAATAATTTTAAAAAATCTTATTTATGCTTAATGTGAAATATTTCCTATTCAACAATTTGGTCATTTATTAGTTTAACTATTTGTATCTGGGCTGGGGGCTCTTGCACATCATTAAATACCACTGACGTGAAGAATGTAAGAGCAAAGCAAAACATTTCAGTAACATAGTATTACTGTTGACTTACTAGTAAACCACGTCAAATTCAAAGCACAACCACTTGATCAGTTTAATGAGCCGTTATTTTGGTGTATATTGGATTTAATTGGAAATGGGTTCCCAAAACAAAAATCTGCTTGAGGCCCCATAAAATCTTAGACCGGCTCTGTAGAGCCTAATATTTTCCTGTCAGTTTGAATAAACTACATCTCCTGTTTTTTCTGCAGGTGGAGTGCCACCCTTATCTGTCTCAAGCAGACCTCCTGTCACACTGTCGGTCAGTTCAGTACACTTTAGTACAGTGAGGTGTTCAGAGCAGCTGAAATCATGCTCTCACTTCTGTTCCAGCTCTTTAGCGGTTTGTGTGACAGCCTACAGTCCTCTGGGCAGCGGAGACAGACCCTGGGCTTCTCCTGATGAGCCTAGTCTGCTGGCAGATCCGCAACTTTGCGCCATTGCTGAGAGGTACCAGAAATCTCCTGCTCAGGTGATACTCAGGTAAGGCAGGACACCTCAAAGTATCACTTTGCACAGCTAACTGTCCTCTAATGTTACTTGTGGGCAACGTGACTATCATCTGACTCTGCAGGTGGAACATCCAGAGGGGGGTGGTGTGTATCCCCAAAAGTGTGACAGCCTCCAGGATCCAGGAGAATTTAAGGGTGTTTGATTTTTCCTTGTCTCCGGAAGACATGAAACTGATTGACTCCTTTAACCGCAACACACGTTTTATTATCCCAACAGTGGAGGTGAGACATTACTGCTAGAAATACATCCTATTGACATGTTTACGACTCTCCGTGCAGGACTGAAGTAGCAGATGGATTAAGAAAAAAAACCTCTGAGAATATATTTATTTTTCTCTCTACAGAAGGATGGCAAGAAAGTGTGGAGGGATGGAGAACATCCTCATTTTCCCTTCCATGATCCTTACTGAGCCTTCAAGAAACACGTTCAAGGTGATTCTCAAATAGATGACGTGGAAAAATAAATTAAACTGAACCTCAGTCAGAATTGGTGTTGTCTTTCTTCCCCTATGACACGTTAACAAAATTGATTGAAAACACGTTTAGCATGACGTTTATTTTAAAAAGTTATGGTAAGAGCGACACCATGTGGCCAAAGACAGAACTGCCTCTCAGCCACCAGTTATTTAAAGACTCAGTGATGGAGATCTAGTTCTAGATAGTTTCTGTACCTTTTGGTTACGACTTCCAGTGAATTAAATTCCCCCCAAAAAACTTTGAATGTCACATTAAAACAAAGGCATGTTGGGACCAAAATGTAAACCTACAAAAGTATCTCCATGCCCTCCACAGTATTGGTTGGTTCTCCTTTTATGTGAATTATTGCATCAGTGGCAAGTAGCACGGAGATGATTAGCTTGATGTTCTGCGGAGGTGTTGGAATGATTCAACTTCCATCAAAAACAGCCTTCTGCTACACCATACTGAAAGTAAGGAGAAATCAAGTTCCGCTGGAATATTAACTCAGGGTCTCTAAAGCAGAGTTAAGCTTTTTTTTTAAGCTTAACTCCAAAGTTCCTGATGGCTGACTGTGCCGACTTGATAAAATAAAGAGAGCAAAAGATGGCAAATGACATGGCACCCTAATAGAAATTGCAATAAAATCTTAGTCAAGCCTTAAAAACCCTTAAACTAATCTAAACAAACAGCAGAGAGACCTTAGTAACGCCTCCATTTAGTGAGATTTTATTTGCAACAACATAACCTTGACAAATTTGTAATACATTATATGCTACTGTTTATTTAAAAAAAAAAAAAGAAAAAAAAAGTCATCAGCAATGTTTTTCATTCAGAGTCTAGCAGAAATCCCCATCACTATTGCCATTCCTGTATTTTTTGAGATATACTGACAATGAAGCCACTGAAAAAAAAGAAAAAAAGAAAAAAAAGAAGAACAAAAGAAAAACACCAACCCCGCCTTCTCTGATCCACATTTACAGTCACTCACCTTCCATTTTCGTCATCCCAGTCCCCCACCCACATCAAAGTCAGGGCAAACCAAGTGGCTACATGCTGTCTCCAAGAGAAATTATACAAAATAAAGAAAAAAAAAAAAAAAGAAAGAAGGGAACACATGAAAGAACACAAAGTCCTAAAAATGTGGAATCTGGTGAGAATTTGTACAGGTGTGATCCCATGACCAACCACTATGGGGCAGTAGGCATTTATCCATAAAGATCGTCGTCATTATCTTCGTTGAACACTGGACCACTACCAGTTCCACCAGAGCCATGACTTGGACCGCTGCCACCTGCGGTGCTGGAGGGAAACCTGGGAGGGAGAAGAAGAAGAAAGATGTTCAGCTCCAGGATCAAATCTTTTCAATAAACTGAGTTAGAATGTAAACTGATTGGGATCGTAATCCTAAAAAAAGAACAAAAAAAACAAACAAAACAGAATTTAAGAATGTAGCAATTTGTTGATCAAGGATCTCTATTGTAATGACAGCAATGGTTTTCAAATAATGTGCTAATTACTCATCAATCTCTTTATGCCCTACAGTAAGAACAAATCTCTTAAGAGGCATTAACCTATCAGAAAGCGTACCTGAAGCTGCCAAAGCCTCGGCTCTGCTGCAGTGTCTGAGCAAACATCTCGTATTTGCGGATGTCGTTGTCGCTGACAGAGCGACGGGCAAACCGCATCGCTTCTTCAAAGTGGTCCTTCCTGATCTCTGGCACGGGGTCATCCTCTTCTACCTCCTACAAGGACAGAGACGGATGAGTTCTGGGTCAGTTCCTGAAGCATCGGGGAGCAGCAGGGAGCAGACGCTCTGCCTCACAGGGCACTGACCATGGCTGATGGGTTCGTCTGCCTCTCCCGCTCTCTGCGGATCTCGTTCTCGATGCTCTCTCGGATGGCGAGCTTACAGGCCCGCTGGCAGATCTCTGTGAGATCAGCGCCAGAGAAGCCGTTGGTCATCTTAGCCAAGAAGTCCAAGTCCACATCCTTTAGGGAAAAAAAAAAAAAAAAAAAAGAAAGAAAAAAAATCGTTTAATGTCTTGTTGTGGGTTTGATTTCAAACAGTCAGCCTAAAAGTCTCTTCTAAACTTACAAAAGTTAAAGTTCGCTGTGTGCTTATTATTTAATGTGTATTGATTCTGATGATGACACCCCACAAAATGTAAAGTTTGTAACATCTCTATTGGTGATGTTTATGACTTTATGTTTTTATGATGTAAAGCACTTTGAACTGCCTTGTTACTGGAATGTGCTATACAAACAAACTTGACTGAAAGTTATTTAACTGGAATTGACTACAATACAATGCAGCATCATTACACTCAACTCAACCATGCCAGTAAATGGACCATAAATGATGGCAGACAGCACAGTCACCTTGCTGATGGGACTCTTGCGCAGGTTGGCCTTCAGGATGCTGATCCTGCTCTTCTCGTCTGGCAGGGGGATGTAGATGAGCTGATCCAGACGGCCAGGTCTCAGGATGGCCGGGTCAATTATGTCTGGTCTGTTGGTGGCGCCGATGATGAAGACGTTCTTCTTGCTCGACATGCCGTCCATCTCGGTCAGGATCTGGTTGATCACACGGTCGGCAGCTCCGCCGCCATCGCCAACGTTGCCGCCGCGAGCCTTAGCTATGGAGTCCAACTCGTCGAAGAAGAGGACACACGGAGCAGCCTGACGAGCCTGAGGACACAAGGAGAACGGTTTTAAGAAGCAAGTCGCTGACAGGGTACATTTTATATTTGAAAATTCTGCATGTATTCATGTTCAAATTTAATATACTTAGGGACACCGAGAACATGAATATGTTGTATGACACATAAAGCACCATGTTAACCCTGGTTTCTGATGGTGAAAGGTAACAGAACATGTTTTATGACAAAGTCTGCTTCTCTTGAAAATTGCCGACACCTCATTTAGTCAAATCTAAACAAAATTATCCAAAACTAAAAATACATTCAGAGCAAAGCTAAGGATTTCATTCACTTAATCAACTCGTGAAAGTGAATGAATAAAGAGTTTTATGAGTTGGTAACAGAAGACAGGCCCAGTTGAAAAACTGATTCAAGGTCAAGATGCCATCAGAGCTGTGAAATGTTATTTAATGTTAATCTGCAGATTCTCTCATCCAGCTGAACTGTTCCCTGCAAACATCCACGTTGTGTTTCAGAGCCATTTGTTTTCTACCTAAATAACTATTTTCTATAAACAAAACTACATTTAACAAAAATTCCAATTAACATGTGGCAAATAAAGATGTGAATTAAATATGTCAACATGAGAAGAGCTACATTTGTTATATATGAAAAAAATGCAGACAAAGACTAATGCGACCTTTATTTATACTCAGTTTTATTTTTTATGCATTTATTTTGACATGGTCACCGACTTTAAAGACCATTCCTCTGAAATCTTAGATTTAAATGGACTGACCTGGAAAAAAAAAAAAAATAATAATAATAATAAAAAAAATAAAAAACATACCTTGTCGAAGATCTCTCTGACATTAGCCTCAGATTCTCCAAACCACATGGTGAGCAGTTCAGGTCCTTTGATGGAGATGAAGTTTGCCTGGCACTCATTGGCAATGGCTTTGGCCAGCAGAGTCTTACCACAACCAGGAGGACCGTAGAAAAGCACACCCTTGGACGGGGTCATGCCAAACTTCAGGAACTTGTCTGGATGCTCCACAGGGTACTGAATTATGCACAGAGAGACAACAGTGTTACAATAAGAAAATATCCCAAGTTTGAAAAGAGTAAAGAACCCCTTTCTAGCATAATCTCTCTCACACCTGCACCAGCTCCTGCAGCTCCCTCTTGACGTCTTCCAGACCTCCAATATCGTCCCAGGTGATATTGGGAACCTCAACAACCGTCTCCCTCAGAGCTGATGGGTTGCTCTGGCTCAGAGCCCACTGCAACACAGTGTTGACCCAGTTAATATCGACCAAGACGGCCATTACCGGCCAACTGAGGCACCTAAAATCCATTTAAAGCGATCGGATTACAGGTTTACCTTGAAGTCGTCCATGGTAACGGCAAGAGAATTCATGACTTCAGCATCAATAGTCTCGTCCTCCAGGTCGATCAGGTCCATCTTCTTCCTAATGGCCTGCAGGGCGGCCTCGGAGCAGAGAGCCGCCAGATCTGCACCGACGTGGCCGTGGGTCTCATTGGCCACCTGCAAATGAAAACATGAGGATTCTCAATGAGGGCGCCACAGTTAAGACAATATTTAAAACTCAGAAAAAATACATATTTCTGAAGTTTTTTTTAATATGCAGTCATATCTAATAAAACTGAATACAAGAACTGCTGAGGCTCATTTTTCAGATCCAAAGTAAACAGTTTGTTAGCTCCTAAAAAAATAGATTTTTAAAAACTGGAAATTGAGTATTAGGAGTTCTTTTAGAGCCATCCACATATGTAAATATTCCCTCATTTAGAACAAGCAAAATGTTGTTTTGCTCATCTTAAAACATGTTTTAAAACAAAGAAAGCAGGATGTGTCTACTTTTGAAATGTTTTGCTATCCCAGGAAACACTGGGATGTGGTTTGTCATTTCACTGTAGGGTTTATGGCAGAAGAATTGAAAATGGCATATTTGAAAAATAAAGCTAACATTTCTACAATATGTAGCTTGAATTAGTCTTAGCTATGCTAAGACTAATTCTCCATATGCATCAAGTTTATTTATGCCAGTTTATTTGAACAAAAAGTTAGGATAAAAATGACAGAGTGGTACTTATGGTGTAGTCATCAAGGAAACAAAAACAACAACAAATAAATGTAAAAAGCACCTCTCTTTGTTAGTCATATCACCTGATGGGAGTCATGTGCACAAACCTGTTCCAAGTCAACATCGTCAGCTAGTTTCATGTTCTTGGTGTGAATCTGCAGAATCTCCAACCTGCCGGTCGCATCAGGAATGCCAATGTCCACTTCTCTGTCAAAACGTCCTGGAAGTGGAAGACGGTGCAAAGAGCTCAGTGGTTTTAAAATGATATCATGACATTTGAGATGCATGTCAACGTAATTTAAAGCTTTTTTTCTCAGATGAATTACAAGATGTATATTTAGAACTGAGCAAAATCCATATCCCGCCCTCCATAAAGCTTGTCATAAACATTAAATCATGTGTTAAAAATGCAGAACCAGAGAGATAGAGATGGACGTGACTGACAGAGCGTGCTGTGATCTCCAGAGCCAATACAAATAAATGCCTGCGCTGTTGAGCAGTATTTTGTTTTGCCGGAAAACCCCCCATCTTCTTTACAAAACGAAACTGAAACTTGGTCCCAAGGGACAATAACCTGCATAATAAGGCCCACAGTGCATCTTAAAACTGTCAGGTAGTAAGGTGACCATTATTTAAACTGAGTTCATGTTCATTATAGAGAAAATAAAGAACCAGGAAACACAGAACAGCATTTGCCATAGGATTTAAGGGGAAATAAGTATTTGTTACACCAGCTCTAATCAGTACAAACCAACAGAAGCACAGCTTTTAAAAAAGCCTCAAATTAACACACATATTTGCATGGAAGAAAAAAAAAAAAAGAAAAAAAAAGATTTACCAAATCTTCTGAGAGCTGGATCAATGCTGTTGGGTCTGTTGGTGGCTGCCATGACAATCACATGAGCTCTCTGTTTCAGGCCGTCCATAAGAGTCAGCAGCTGGGAAACTATGCGCCTCTCCACCTCTCCATGAGTCTGGAAAACAAACACAAAACACACAAAGCTGGAATGTTGAAGAAACAGATTCAACAGTAGCAGCGAAAGATAGCTATGCATAATGAACAAGAATGCTCTACAGATTAATCACTGTGCATTTTCAGTCTATTACAAGCCCTAAAAAGGTTTTTGAAATCTATTGGGTAGGCTTTGTACCACTTTGCACTCACCTTCTCTCTCTTTGGAGCAATTGCATCAAGTTCATCAATAAAGATGATGGCAGGAGCATTCTTCTCCGCTTCCTCAAAGGCCTTTCTCAGGTTACTCTCACTCTCTCCAGCCAGCTTACTCATGATCTCAGGACCTGAGAGCATGAAATCAAGGCTCCATTTTAGAGACAGCACTTCTACTATATACGAGCAGCTTTTAAAACAAATGTTGCCAAGTGTGCGCACCGTTAATTAGGAAAAAGAAAGCTCCTGTTTCGTTGGCCACAGCCCTGGCAATCAAGGTTTTTCCAGTTCCGGGTGGTCCATACAGAAGAATGCCACGTGGGGGCTGAAAGGACAGAAACATTTGAAGACTACAACTTTCTCAAAATCTAACGTCATTCCAAGAATAAATTAATGTATTAAAATTCACTAAACTCAAGTCTCCTGGTGATATAAAGATTTAAGAAGCTTTTTTGAAAGAGCAAATAATCTCCGTAATCAATCTATCGCATGTAACTTCTGTTTGAATTCCAGTTCGCAGTTATAATAAAAAAGGTCAAGTTTTGCTCCATATTTGAATAAGAAAAAAAATCAAGTAAGTGCCTGACCTTGACTCCAATGGCCTTGAACAGTGCAGGATGTCTGAGAGGCAGCTCCACCATCTCTTTGATCTGAGCTAACTGCTTCCTAACTCCTCCGATGTCATCATAGCCCACTTCATTCAGGGACTCCTCCTCATCCTGCAGGTGAGGAGGACTCGACATTTTAGTTTTCACATCATCTATAACAAATTAAAACGTATGGACGAGTCTGTTCGTACCTCTCTCCTGATTGGCTCACCCTCACAGTGAATGACTGTGTCAGGAGCAACTATGCAGTAGGGGGATGGATCGGTCTCCACTACCTTGAACTCCACGGCTCTCATCCCACCTCTGACCAGGAAAATATCACCTTTTCAAGCCAAAGGGGAAAAAATTTGTTAGATCAAAGCTACATGTCAATTTATATCTGTACAGGTTAAAAACAACAATGGGGTGTGGAAGTCACCTTTGCGGATCGGTCTGTAAGCCTCCAGAAAGTACGGCTTCAGGTAGACTTCAAACAGGTTGCCAGTAATGCCCTCCACTGTGTCGTCTATAGGGAGGACATGAATCCTCTTTCCGTACTTCACATCAGGACAAGGCTGAATGCTGAGGAAGACATTATACTTAGCATGGCTTAACATTCACACATATATGTAGGTGAAAGTTACAATCTGCTTTCCCTCACCTGATGACATCACCAAGACGGACCCTCAGGTTGTTGCGGACCACCCTGTTCATCCGGACCTTCTCGTCAGAGCAGGTGTCATCTGAGAGCACGATGCACACAGTCTCCCGCCTCTTCTTCCCCTTCATCAGAACAGTGTCGCCTCGGAAGAGCTGCAGTTCGTCCATCTTCGCCTAAGATGCAAAACATTGAATTGATAAAGTACTTGCATTATTCTGAATATTACCAAATCGTAATCTGACTTTGTTTCTCCAGCTGTGGAGTGGGTGGAAAGCTTCTCAATGATTACCTGAGAGAGAGAGACCACGCTGTTGTCTTCATTGATGGATTCATCAACAATCAGTCTGTTGGGTCTGCTCTTTTGCTTCAGAATAGCAGTTTGTAGGTCATCATTTTTGGATCTACAGAGGAGAAACAGAAGAAAGGGTCAAACTAAATAATCTTAATCCTCAGCATAAGGGCCTTTTTTTTAATAACAAAATACTCGGATGTTTATACAGAAAATAAAATTTGCACTTAAAACCAATGGCAACAACATGGAAATTTTTTATTTCATTTTCATACAGAATACCTCCAGTGTGAAAATATGGTAATTTGCAAAGCCTAGTGCCATATTTGGTTAGCTCAAGGTCAAATTATTTTTTTGTCGTTTCGTCCCAACCTAATTTCATCTTGTTCTAGTAAATAAAAACATTCAGATTACATCTATAATAATGTTGTACAAAGGTTTGTTAATTGTTGAGCTCTGGTATTTTTGATAAACACTGAACATCAATCCAGACAAAATCTTCAAATCCCATTTAATATTGAATTTAAAATTAACTGTGCCTTATTTAGGGGTGGGCATTTATTTTATTGCGCATTGTTTGGGATGTCAGAATTTTGATTCATAACTGTCATGATAAATTCTAATAAATATTTTTACCATTTGTTAAAAGACAGTATCATATATCAAAGGTGAAAATATTGATTAAATCAGGGTACTGTGTGCAGTTTAGTGACACAAATAGTTACAGTTTTCAATAGCAGCATTTGTGTTTGTGGGGCTATGATTGCTGTGACACAGCCATACAGTTATCTATAATAGAGGTAAATAGTTCTTAGCATTTTATTGTTATATTTTGTGAAACTATTGTGATAACACCATAAGTCCAAATGCTCCACCCTAGTTCTGATCACAGTTGGGCTCAATGACTGGTATGAAACATCCCCACAAAAACATTGTGTACCAAAATCTTCATAGTATACGACTTCTTTTGTGTCCTGGCCATTTTGCGTTTACCTGGTAGAAAATCGTGTAATGTTTCCCACCGACCATGTATGGCTGCCAAGGGGATGTTTCATACTCATTTTGACAATTAAAATCTATTTTTTAGAATCTACATTGAGGAAATTGTGTTATTTTGTTTGATATTTAGTCATAATCTTCCAGATCTTAAGCAAGTCGACTTCCAAAAAGGAATTAGAATCAAACTAATTGGGAAATGGATAATGTGAAGCAATTTATAATAAAACACAATTACTTTGTGTTACTGGAGCATTTTTATGACAAAACAAATTATTATTAATAAAAATATTAAAACAATAAAATTCACAGAGTTGTTTCAGTGTGTTGGTACAATAACAAAAGAAAAATTGACCAGGAGTCCTCCGTATGTACCCAAAAGCCTGGTACAAAACCAAGATGAACATCAATCCAGAAATGGTGAAGGGACCAGCACATTCTTTCTCCAGCTACAATGCCTTTTAAATGTAGTTCTTGATTTAAATTCTCTAAAGTGGTATAGATTTTGTTTTATTTTGGGCAGTTTACTTATTTAGCATAACCCACAATAAATCTGAGCTGGAATCTCAAACCACTTTATAAAAAGGTCCAGCTCGACCCAATCCAAATTCAGTTCAAATTCCACTCAGAGCAATTTAACCAAATAAAATACCACCAATCAATCATACTTTATTCTAATTACATGCAGAGCAATCTTAGCCTGCTGATTATACAATGCCAACTGGTAAGAAATGTCTTATAATTGAGATGCTTTTCTTTTTAAACAAATGTTTGGTTTTAGTTCTACCTTACTGTTCAAATATATAAAAGAGACATACAACAAGTAGGATGTTAATTTGCCTCTGTGTCGCATTGTTTACATTTCTATAGACAATTCTACTAAAGCTATGTGACCCACGTTGTATTGATATGAGCAAACAGGTCGTTTGCACATCCTAACTACCTCCAAATCGTGTTACGCACAGAAAATTCAATAATACTTCTCTACAGTCATAAGAGCACACCAAGCACTAAGCTAAATTAAAAATGTCGCCCTTTTCTAGAAACTTCGCGGAATGTTTTGGTAGTTTCCTTTTTACGTTGACAGCATGCTAATGTTAGCCTAGAGCTAACCGGCTAGCGAGCAGGGGAACGCAGATGACACAGCAAAAGAATCCGAGGAAAAAAAAAACTTTGTTAGCAAGCTTCGTCCTTTTAAGAATTCCCATTAAAATTACATTGCGACTGGTAAAATCTCAACTTAACCTTGCGTATGCTGTAATCAGATAGCTTATTTCGAGCGTTTTATTCTAACTGAATAGATCCATAAAGGCTTGCCGATCGCCTAAAGTGAATTAGCCTGCGTTGGTTCACCGTTTAGCATAGCAGTTCGTCACAACATCATCAGCCGTTTGGTCCCGTAGAATCGTTAGCTTTTCGGGTAAACTTTTGACAAGCTGGACAGCTGAAATATAATGTTTTCACTTTTTAATACAAACTCTAAATAATGAGTAATCAGGACCGGTGAATAGGCCAATTTTCAATGTGATCGTGGATGGCTTTGGCCTTGACAGTGTTGCTAAGCTAAAGTTAGCATTCGAGTAGCGATGACTGCGCTTTGTGAAGTGATACAACCGAGTTAGTGAATACCGTTAACCGACCAGGAAGAACCGTGTGTGGTGACAACAGTTTTATAACAAATAAAGAAGCCAACATACAACTGGTAGTAAGTTTTTAACCTACGGAAAATACTGCGGAGGATGAAGTAACTGACCCCATTAGCTCTCATGCTAGCAAATTCGTCATGTATTAGCATTCTGAACGTTAGACCTTTAAAGGGTAATAGTTAGCTGCCATTGCAACAAAAAAGACGCCTCTGAGAAAATCTGAAGATTTTGTATACTTACTCTCCTCCCGAAGCCATGGTCGTCCACCTGGTTTGCTGGTAATAAATATAGAAATTCTAGCTAAATGTTAAAGGAGCTGAACCGGTTTCGCTACTAGACGTTCTCTGTGCATTCACACGAAAGAGCAGCAGTTTCCTTTGCCTTCTTTACGGTTATACCATGAGTTACACACAATCTGCTTTCTGATTGGCTGGAACCACTCCGTCAAATTCGGGCACCAATCAGACATGTAGAGGATATCGTCACCAAGGGTATTTCTGAAGTTTAGCCAGTTACAAAGAAGAGAGAGGAGGTCGTTAAGTTTATTTTCTATTGGCCTATTATCAAACCCCACTCATCCAATTAACGTTCACCGCGTTGATATAAATCCTGTAAATTTTTGTTTTGCCCATAGTAATAGTGGTGTTGCTTCAATCCGGGCTTTAAAATTATTTGTGACTGTAAGGAACTGACTTTTTTTCCTGAAAATATTCAAAACTTAAGCCTGACTTTTTGTTTCAAAATAATTGTGCTTTAAAACAATACAATTTACTTTACTTCTACGGAGGAAATTGCGATACCAATTTCTTCCCTAAGGCAGACACAGATTGAAAGAAAAAAAAAAACCCAAATCTTTCTGAAATTAAAATTAGACAGTTGACCTAGTCATTGAGTACAGTGATTGACAAATATGTCATTTCCAGTTCCAACTTTGAAGGCCAAGGAGATGTTTCATACTCATCTGAACTTGTTCCAGGTTCACTGTCCTCCAACATGGTTTGTATAATTTTACAAATTTTTAGAGATTAGAACTCTGGATTTTCAGGGGTTAGTGTACATCATACCAGAAATAAGTAATTTTATCCAGTCAGATAAGGTATTGAACAATATAGCAACACAGAACATTATGCCACAGTTGATCCTTATGAGTTTTGTGAATCAACCAAATCTAGAACTATGTCAAACTTTTTGCCAGTGTACATAGCTCCTGTTCGTGATGTTCCCACCAGACACCTGTAGAGTGCCGGGCGTCTGGTTTTGGAAAAATCAAGGGGCTTTTTTTTTTTTGCAAATAGTGCGGTACTGTTGGAATCTTGAAACCACAATCCTTAGGGTGCACAGGAGTGGCTTGAAGCTACCCATGAAGTGGCTGGGATGAGTGTTGACTTCTAAGTCTGAGGCTCAACTGGAAAAAGCTGGGTTGCTTCCTCCAGGTTAGATTTCAGTGTCTGCCTGATGCACACCTCCTGGACCCATTTCCCCTTCAACTTAGTCTAGGCTAGGGTAAGTAGAAGACAAAGGATGAATGAAAAGTATTATTCAGAATCCGTTTAATTTCTTTACATTATAGCAAAAGTTCTCAAAGCCTCAACTTGCAAGTTGTTCTTCAGGTGGTGGAGTCATCAGCTGTGTAGTCATGAATACACCATCTAGACTCTGTCTGGAGGCTCTACAAGTCCTGTTCCTGAGAGCTGCTATTTTGTAACTCTTGGATGCATCTCTTCCACAACATATCTGAATCAAAGGGCGTTCTAACCTGCAGAGGCCTGGTAATAAGTGATTAATTTGGTTCAGGTGTGCCAGGGCAGGAAAGCATCTAAAAGTTGTAGGGCGGTTGCTACGAAAAGCAAATTCTGCAGGTGCTGACTAACTGATAGTAACATACCTACAGGGAAATGTGCACACACAGATCACATGATGGGTTTTCATAAATATAGTTTCTTTATTTCAGTCTCTCCAGATATTTATTTATTTTTTTTGCTAGTATTTTGAGTTTTATTGCACAGGCCATCCCAAACATTCATTAAGTGATAAGGCTTACTTCTTTATTCTCTAAGCTGACTAGGTAGGACCAGGTTCTTGTAGTTTTTGTTGCAGCACTGCAGAATCCAGCGACGGTCCAGACTGAAGTTCTTGTGCATACACAGGAAGAGCCCTGCAAGATAATTAAGGTTCCCAGCGCAAGACAAAATAAAGTAAACAAGTTATAATTAGGTTTTCCCTGTTTCTAGATGTTTCTTAAATCTGTGTTTTTCAATTAGACCTAAATAATTCAAATTATACAATTTCTAATTTATTTTTTACTTCTTCCTTTTAAAGTCCCAAACTCCAATCTAACAGATTGCTACCGGCTGATATAAATTTCAGTAAAAAGGAAAAGCCTGTGTAAGAGCAGAGTATAAAGTATCTCACTCTGTTAAGGATGGAATGGGATCGCTCCAGGTCTGTTCCCAACAAGCAGCCGCCTCCTGCTTCCTGTCCAGCCTCCACAGCACCTCCCCATACCACCGCCTGGCACTCACACCTTCTGAAACCAAAAGGATTGGACGATCATGTGATGGAAAACAGGACAATGTAATACAAGTACACACACAGTGGTTTTAAACAACATATTTCCTTCTATTTCAACACAAAGACATAATAAATTCACAAAAATACACAATCTGACATGTTCACCACTAGAAAACATCCCACTTTCCATTTGCAAAGCCTGCAGATTGGCTGAGTATTTCCACAGACGTTTGATCTGTATTTTGTGGTTTCTTGTTTAACGACACGGGTTATTTTTGCATTTGTATTCTCACATCCTCTGTACAACAGCAGCAGGCCCGAGTGCCTTAACAGTTACTTTTTTGCAGCAAACAAAAACAATGCTAAAAATCAACAAAAGTTGAATGGCATCCACGGTTTTTTTACAACATTGTTTTAGATTACTGGGCCAGTTGAAGTTTATATATAAACAAATGAAAATGGCCTCGACAAAATAAATGTCACCCTTAACTTGATTCATAACTATTTTCATCAATCACTGCTAACCTCAGAGTTCAGCTTGGATGACTTTGGATCATTTTCCTTTTGTGTCCACAATCCTATTAACCTCATACTCATTTATAATATCAACAACTGTTGTCATAGAAACAATACAGTACTTAGAGATGATCTAGTAGAGTTTGCCATAGAAATTTAAAATCTTTTTGAGATCCTGATCTGATAAAAAACTTGAAGGCATTTCTGAAACTAATTTGTTTCAAACATGGCTATACGTACTTGCAAACAAATCTCCTAATATATCTATTTGTAAAAACAAATATTTCATTTTATCCATTTAATTAATTTATCCTGTCACATACTGAAGGTGCACAGGGGAAAAATAGGCAGTTTCAAATGCGCTGTTAGGGCGCTAATATACTATCATATACGCTCGGATCAGAACTCAGAGGACACTGTGAAGACATGCATCTTTAATCATAGCTGCACTTATTCATTCCCAGCTGTGGTGTGCATACCTGGGTGGGCCTGCAGGCTGAGGTGAAGGTCTCTGAGGGACTCTTTCAGCCGGTCTATCTGGGCAAAGCTGATTCCCCTACCAGCTAATGAAAGTCCCTTTAATCTTTGGAGGACACACAAGTCTACACCCTGCTCAGGGCATTTATCTGTGCAGGGCATTTGTAGAGAGAAACCTGTAATGAAATTAATGCAATTAAGAAGAGACTGACTACAGATCCATTTCAAAATGCTTTAAAAAAATACTCCACCTGTGTCTTTATAGTGCACCTTCACCAACAGGTTGATGCACCTACAGTGCAGAAAACCATGTTGTGTGTTTATTCAGAATTCCACACAGAAACAGTCTGAGTAAAACCAGTCCAGAACCAGAACCACATACCTTGTGTAGTGGGTTACTGCTTGCTTCCAGTCCTTCAGCTGAGAGTAGCAGTGACCCTGAAGGAGGTTGGCTGCTGCTGTCCAGAGCAGCCTTACCAACCCATTTTCTGCCTCCTCTGTCATCTCCCTGCTCCCGGACAGTCTTCCATCCCCTGGATCGTCCAACAACACTTTTTCCGGAAGCAGATCCAGAGTCGACCCGATGACCTCATCACAAAGTGCCATACAGTCTGCAGGCCGCTGGGCCATCAGTAAGGCAGCTCCAGCCTCGAGGTAGAGTCTAGGTAACTTGGGGAGGGTGGAGACCGCAGCATGAACCTAAGGCCATAAACATGCAAAATAACACTTTTCAGAAATACTACTTCATTCATGACTTCTTGGAAATGGTCCGTCAACATGTTTGCTCTTACTCCATGCTGATCTTCTGACTGAAGAGCAGCAAGCAGGTCCAGATAACACTCCACGCCTTCTGACACGCTAAACGAGCAGAAATACTTTCATTTCGTAACAACAAAGTTAACATGTTCTCAAATACATGATCTGTGCTGGTTAAAGGAATTGACATGGACATCATGCTGCCTCTCTCACCTGCTGTGGATCACGCATTTGAGAGCCAGACTGTGAAGGACACTGAGGGCAGATGGGACAGAGAGCAGGCTGCTCAGTGATTGGCTGCAGAGAAATAAGGACGGTGAGAGGAGATGGCCTGCAGCCACGGCAGGTTCTGTACTCGAGGGTAATAGCAAAATCTACGGGAGAAAAGAGGTTTGTTGTTTCAGTATCCAGACTTGGAACTCGCTTAATATTTTTCAGTGATTAAAAGCAAGTTTTTCCACTTATTTGCTCATCTAGTCAACTACAAAACACACGTACAGTGTTTGGGGAAAGGCATTTGTATGCTTTAAGCATTTTCCAATTTTGTTACAATTCGTTCCACAACCTTCAATGCGTTTTATAGTAGCGCATATTTAATAAGTGGAAGGAAATCCAGGACTGTTTTCCAACTTAAAGATCTCAGAATGATGATGAAGGCTTGCGTTCAGCCCCATTTACACTGAAACCACTAAATAAACACCTGGTTAGAATCTAGAATCAACCTGTGTGTGATTTAATGTCCTTACAGACTGTTTTTCTGTAACTCGAAGTTGAACATTTTGGCTTGAGCAGCAATGTATGATGCAAAAAAAAAAAATCCTACACTGCACATCATTCTGAACATACTAGCCCCACAGAGAAACATGGTGGAGTCAGCATTATGCTGTGGGGATGTGTTCCATCAGATGGGACAGTGAAAATAGATGTAGTTAAATTCAGAACAATCTTGGAAGAAAACCTGTTAGAGGCTGGAACAGATCAGAAACCAGGAGGAAAATTATGCTAAAGATAGAATCAGATTGTGGTTTAGATCAAAGTTTATGCATGAATTCATGGACTGACCCAGTCAAAAATCTAGACCTAAATTTTAGTCCCTGTCGCTATAAAAAGGTGATTTTATAAAACCTTTATATTGGTTAAAAAATGTGAACATGTAATTATCCTTTCTACTTTGTGTTGGGCTATTAAACAAAATCCTAATAAAAGACATTTAGATATTTTAGTCATAAAGTGACAAAAAACATGGAACTATTTAAGGATATTAATAGTTTTGGAAGCTGCCCACTAATTATTACAAAAACAATTTATTTGTATCCATTAACATAAGAGACAACAAAAAGCGTCCTATTATTTTTATTTAGGTTACTCACCGAGTGCAGTATGTGAAGAGCCTGCATCTCGGCCTGCGAGTTTTCCAACCGCCTGTAGATGAGTGCGCTCTGATAGAGAGCACAAACACAGCGGGGGTCCGTCTCCAGAGCCTTTCGGTAACACTGCAGTGCCATCTGAGGGCGGTTCTAGAGTCAAGTGCAAACACACACATGCTCACGACATTGAAACAACCTAGCACTTTACGTTTTCTGTTATCAATGGCTTGTATGAGCGGCTTTACGTACCATATGGGCGAGGCAGGAACCCGAGAGGAGGTGTGTGTAAGCGATGAGAGCTCTGGGAGCAGGCGAGGCAGAAGCAGCCTGCAGAGCAGAAAGCACACTCCAACCCTCAGTCAGCTTTTCTGCACCTTATTAAAACAAAGAAAGAAGAGCAAAACCACTCGGACTGTTATACATCAACAGCCACTAACAGGAGAGGGGAATAGCATTGATAGTCTTAGCAGAAGGAGTTGAGTAATTAGGAAACAAGTGAGCTGTCAGATCCTATCATTCTTAGAAATTTCTCATTTTAATACTCCAAGCTTTTCTGAATTAAAATTCCCAAATGTCTCAATTGATTTTGTAACCAAATGAAAATGTTGGAAGAGTCGAGCTGTAAAAAGACAAAAACAAGAACAGAAAGAATGAAATTTTCCTTGGAATTATAAGTCAGTCACTGAATGATCTCTTTTAAAGCTTTCGGCCTCACACAAATAATCAGATATTTCTGTAGTCATCTAGGTTGTTGGGAAATTTAAAGGACCAAATTTATATTTCAGTGTACAGTAAAAGTTACGCTTTTCACAATTTCTTTCCTTGAAATTGTAAAAATTCACAATTTCATAGCAGTAAAAGTTATATATATATATATATATATATATATATATATTTTTTTTTTTTTCCCCTCCAGGGGGTCTTTTGTGGGCTCTAGTGTCCCTTATATGACAGTAGGCTGACAGGAAAGGGGGAAGACATGGGGCAAATGTCGGTCGGGTCCGGGAATCGAACCCGCAACGGCCGCGTCGAGGACTCAAGGCCTCCAAATGTGGGTCGCGCTTTCCCCTACGCCACCACAGCACGCCCCTGACTTATATTTTCAAGGAAAATGTCATTCTTCCTGTTCTTGTTTTTGTCTTTTTACAACTCGACTCTTCCAACATGCTGCATTATTTTCATTTGGTTTCACTTTGCTACTAAACGTAAACTGTTATTCCCAGTTACAAAGTTCGCTTGAGGTCATTATAAAAGGAAATGGTTACTACTTCTCTACAGAAACCCATCTGATAGCTTTGGCAATGCAGACAAAAAAAAAAGGTGATACAATTATGGAAAAATTAAATGCACGTGTTAAAGACCATGGAGCTAAAATATTATTAAATATTAAATGTTGTTTAGTCACAAATACTGGAATCAGCATTGTAAAACTCAACCAGTATAAATGTTGCTGACCTTGGACAATTGCAGTGCAGATCTTCAACAGATCAACAAGCCTTCTTGGGTCCAGAACAAGTATGGGAATATTTGGGATCTTTTCCTTTGTTTCAGTCCTACAATCATTCCCAACTGCTCCACTTTGTGCCTCCAAAAGAGAAATCTCCTCCTGCAGCAAAGAAAAGGAGTGTTCTGTAGTTTTGTTATTGGTAACAACCAATCTTCACAGAGATAAAACACTGCAGAGTTTGAGAAAACAAATGATAGACCAGGTTGAAGAGTGAGGCAAAAAAGTTACGTTTTATCATGTTGTATGCAAAAAAGACAGAACAAAAATGAAATTTTAGTTGTTAGATAAAAAAAAAAAATACTAATAGCAGTCTTGTTGACTTAGGACTGTTTAGCTTTTTGGATACAAATGGATCATGTCAACAAAGTCTAGATAAATACGTCTGTCGAATTAAAGTTTACCCATTTCAAATTATTTATTCATTAATATTGAAAGGCTGGACATATGTGATGGAATAATGAAGGGAAAAAAAAACACCAAATAACCTGCCACCTAAACTCTTTAGGAAAAACCCCCCCACATTTTTCTGGTGTTCCCTTATATAAACAGTAAGTTGAAATAAAGCACGTGAGATCTAACATTGCTCATAGCACATGCTCACATTACAAAAATATAATTTATTTGTCTGCAGATCACAAACTAGATTAAATTATTCTAAACAATATAAAGTGGTGGAAATAACTTGTTAAAATATGTACAAAACCTACCTGAAAGTCTTGCACGGCGTTCAGGCGGCTCTTGGCCAGCCATATTCCCCACTGCAAACAGAGGAGGCTCAGGACATAACGACGCAAAGCTGTGCCAATCACTGATTTAAGAGCTGCTCTCCAAACCACAGAAGGGTCAGAAGTACCAGGATCATCTCCTGCTATCTGAAGCACTACAAGGAACAAATGTAGACAGTAGGAATGATGGCAAAACCTTGTCTGAGTAAGATTACTTTTATGGCACTAGCTGGTGTGATCAACAATACAGTAAAAGTTTCCGTGTTTTCAGACAGAAACTTACGTCTCTGGGCGCTCTGTGTGAGGAGCAGCTCAGCCTCATCAAACTGAGACTGAGTAGTAAAGCACACACAAGTGTTATAAGCGACAGAAAGCTCCAGCTGTGCACAATCCAAATGAGGAGGAATGCCTGAGAGAGATACAAGAAACACATGAGATTAAAGCTATAGATGTGAACTTGTTTTGAGGAGCATTATACAGATTTCCTAAAGATTTTTCTTTTCAAAATTCTACACTTTCCTAGAGTCCAATTTCTCAATTGTTTCTGCAGCTTTTGTAACATTCTGGACACTCCAGTGGAAAAAATTAACCTTGAGTGACTTAAATTTTAAGTCTTATCTTTCCTAGTGGGGTATGTTGCATTTTTCCTGTTGTTTTTTTTTTTTTTGGGGGGGGGGGGTTGCATCAGAACTAACTTAGCCTCTATTTTAAAATCTGCTATTCTTGTGCTTACAAAATGAGCTCTGGAGCTGGCAATAATCATTGCATTATTCAAACAAAATTGTGAACTTTGATCACTTTATTTAGTTTGCTCATGGTATTTTTTTTTTTTTGCTTAAGGTATTTTATTCTGATTAACAGTTATATCTAACAAATACAAAAAGACTTTGAAGTGCATTTTATAATGATCATTGTGGTATTAAAAAATCTTGAATTGCGTATGGAGGGGGCGGGGGGGGGTTGTTGGTTTTCAAAATCCTGATGTGAAAACGCTTCAAGAAAGACACTCCGTTGACACGAACTAAAGAGGATTTTTATTTTTAGTTGTAATTGGTGGGGGTGGGATAAAAAAAAATAGAGATTGTGAATCACCTTGTATTTTTCTGAGAAGTTTGTGAAAGTCAGAAGACCATCGTCTCTGCCTGAACAGGTTATGCTCTCTGTTCGGTGCATCTTGTCCATCCTGCTGCTGAAACAATCAGTCCAAAACAAACGAAACTAACTTTATAAGGATGTATCTTAGTTTTCTACCTGCAGACATGCCGCTTTACATTCTTAGTCCACCACAACTTAGAAGAAAATTAGGAACACTAGAGCTAAAACCTAATATTACTAACATTTAGCAGTTAAAATAAATATTTAACAAGGGTTTACCTTACAGCTGGAAGCTAGCTGGTTATTTTCCTGAGTCCAGCTTTCCAATAAACTTGTTGACTGAATCATTTTGTCAGAAACTACATCACTGTTTATAGTAAAAAAAAAATCAAAAAAAAAAAAAGCGGTTGCTTAACTTTCCCTCGTTCACAACCGGAAGTCCAAAACCTCACTACCGTGAAGACTTCTTCTTCTGGCATTGGGGCGAGAGGTGCACTAGCGCCACCGTCCATTCTGGAGTGTGGACCACAGAACCAAATGCTGCTAATCAAGACAGAAAGGAAAAATAATATAATGTCAGTTTTTCAGGTCAAGTTGGCTAATAAGGTAAGTGCATTACCGCTATCAGCCTGTAAAGAGTGTGGATCAAAAGAAACAAGAAATCAAACCACAGCAACAAAATTAAAAATAATTGTACTATTTTTCATTTTGTGGCTGATGAATATGATCATTTTCCATGATCAACTTTTAACCATGAAGATTACAAGTTAACCTCCATGTAATAGAGGTTAACTTTTCTTTTAATTTCCCTATTTTCCCTAATTTCCCCATTTTCTCCTTTTTCCTTCTACACAGAATCATTACAAGTTCAATTGTTTTTTAATTTGTTTACAAGACCTACACTTTCCTTTAGGTTTTGCCCATCCTGTGTAGCACTAAGTCCAAAGGCTTGTTATTACCCCTTCTGCAATTCTCTAACTTATCAAACTCCTGAATTCTCCAAACTTTGTTTGAATTATGTGCCTCTTATTTCCCGTTTCTTTCCAATGCTGTATTTTAGCCCCGTCTGTGTTGGATGACTCTATAAAATAACTCATAAATGTAATCTTTTCAGTTCCGTGGACAGTTCACTCATCTCCACACGTAAGGCAGGTGATGGGTTTGTTTTGGTGTAAGATCTGTTAGTAGCTGCGCGGTTCTGCTGCCCCAGGTGAGTACATCTGTGAAGGGCACAAGCAGTTCTGTTGACTGTCCAGGAGGTGGAGCTGTGAGGAAGCCAGGCCCAGCTACTCTTCTAGAAACTTCAATCAGTCTATCTGCAACAGCCCTCAAACTGTTAAGAGCCGCTGTTTGCTTGCAATCTTCCAAAAATAAACGCCATTTACAAGTTTCATTAAATTTGTAGCTTTATTCAGAATGATGGATTCCCAAAAAATGAAACTATAATCAAATGTAGAAATCTGGTTGCACACAGACCCAGATTTTAATTGCATTATGGCTGAGTCATACTTGAGCCTGCTGGGACAGCCATTTTCCTAAATGTCCCTGCACAAGGTGACCCTCTGTCCTCTCACCCAGATACATCTGTCTTAGATCATTGTGTGTTTGTTGTCATCCCTGCATCAGCTCATCAGCCTGGGCCGGTATGGCTCAATTTGTTGCTGTTTCTTCAACCCTGAGCACCCCCCACATTCCTTCGTAGACTCAAATAACTGGACAGTCTAAATGTATGAAGGGGCGCTCCTGACAGCTATGATCCTCAGCACATCCTCCTTGCCTGCATTGCTGCATGTAATTGAAACAAATAACTTCTCTACTAGCTTTGTACTTTTGATTGACATTTCTGCCCATTCCTCTTTGCAAATCAGCTCAAATTCATCCAGGTTAAATGGAAAAGCATCTAAGAAATACAGTTTTCAGTTCTTGTCATTTAAATTTATGTCTGGATTTTGGTTCATTCTAACATGCAAAATTACATTGGTTAAAACTGCTGGAAAGCAAACCTTCCCAGGAGTTTTATGTCTTCCTTTTCATCCAGGATTTCTTCCATCCCGCTTCATCCCTCTTGCCGTTCTCCCTGTCCCTCCTGAAGCCAGACATACCCACAGCCTGACACTGCCACCACCATACTTCAGTAAGGATGATTTTCTCTTGCCACCTCTTTCATAGTTTCCAGATTTATGGAGTAAATACATTGAGCCATTGAAGTGGTTTGAATACATCTACATGCTATTATGAGATCGTATTACATCACATCCGCTTTCAGCCAATTCTTTTCTATTTATAAACCATGTAGTCCTGAGAGAGACACATGTTTTGTTCTGTCCTTCAGACACCCAAGCATGAGTGATGGTGGGGAGAACAGGAAAAGACTGTGTGAGTAATTATTAGAGTAGCGTCACAGGAAATTTAAAGAATATTAGCGGAAGGCATAAAATGCTGATTTATCCCATGCTGTCTGGAGAGTCAGTGCTATAAAAACATGCCATCACACAGACAAACGATAGATAGAAGGAAACACCAAAGTGCTGATTTGTCTGCTCTTCATCTTAGATCTCATCAGATCAGTGAATCCCCAGTTCTCGTGGCTCTGTTGAAGTGTGCCGTGTAAACTCGTTCACCCTCAGTTAATCAATAGGTGCTGTACATGCTCTTCTGGGTGAGCTCTATTCTCAGAGCAGAGAGCTCTTCACATCAGCAGCTCACTTTTTGGGATAATGCTGTGTCATTGTAGCAGAATTCACACCCTGACACATACACTGTAAAGGTGCTGGAGAATATAGTGCATTATGTGGTGATTTTGTATCATCTAAAAACAGACAAGACATGCATAAATATGGTGGTGATCATTAGATCATAGGAAGGTTTTTTTGTTTGAAGCTTGAAATGTAACCCTTGCTTGTATCCATGTCTGGATAATGATTTGCTCTAGTATTTAAACACCTTCAAATTTTGTCACGGGTATCTTTAGAGGATTTAATGTGATAGACCAACACACTGTATTGTGCTTAATTGTAATGATCATTTTAATTTTCATTTGTGTTCTTCAGGTCTTGTTATATTCGATTTATGTCTGTGTGATCATTAGAAAGGTGTTGCCAGTTGACACCTTTCAACTGGCAGGTATTCTTGTGTTTTGTTCTCTGTGACATTGAATTCATTACTCTCAGATCTGTGTTAGTCTTTTCCCCTCCGGTTCATAGTTCCTTTACAGTTTTTCTTCAGCTTCTTCTGTGCTGAAGAAGAAGCACAGAAGAAGCTTCTTCAGTTCCTCCACCAGTTTCCCTGCTTGCCTGAGCTGCAGGTGTGAAGGAAAAGCAGGGAGCAATCAGGCCGGCTGAGGGAAGGAGGCTATAAACTGGAAGGAGGAGGACATACAACAGCTTAAAGAAAAGGTTTATAAAGTCAAGAAAGCACAAAGGAAACTAAGAAAAACAAAGAAAAATAAATATGAAAGAATGAACTGCTAAGGTAAGAGCCAAACTTAAATAAATAAACAAGAAATTAATCAAAATGCAAACACAGACGAAAGCCAAAACTCAAGTACACCAGGATTATAACCGTCTGTTCTTTATGTCCTGGTACAAGATCTATGTTTTCTATGTTTATCTGTTTTCATCCCAAGTTCCTGTCTGCATTGTGGTCTGAGTTTTATTTATTTATTTATTTATTTATTTATGCATGCATGCAAATAATAATAATAATAAAAGTGTTGCATCCATCTGCATTTGCTCCCCTTTACTCTGATACAGCCAAATCAAATTCATTGCATCCAACTGCCTTCAGAAGTTATCTCATTAAGTAAACTGGTATAAAGCCAGCTCTTCCATGAAGGCTTCAGAGGTTTCTTATAGAAGATTAATGAACAAACAGCATGATAAAGACCAAGGGAGAATGCTTTGGTGAAGTCAGACGGGACCAAAATATAAAATTTTTACCTTCCTGCGAAACACTGTGTGAAAAAACTAAAATCCCCTTGAGGAGAGCTTACCCATTGATCAACATCAAACACTGTAGTGGCATTATGCTGAAGAAATTGTACATGTTAGCAAAAAAAATTGTTAAAATTGTAGGTTAAATCCATTAAGCTAAATACATGACGATCTTTTGGAGGCTGCAAAACACTTGAGCCCGTAGAGGTTCACATTCAGCAACCCTAAAAATGCAGAGGTCCGATAGGATGATTTAAATCCAAGTATCTTCATGAGTTAGAAGAGTCCAGAGGTCCAGAACTAAATCTCGTTGAAGGTGATTTGAAAATGAATATTCATAGAAATAGAGAACTATTCCCAAAGAATTACGTCTGGGATTGTAGCAAAAGAAGTGTCGACTCAGTATAACACTTTATGCAACTATTGAAATTTTTGTTGGAAACAATGAATAATTTTCCTCCATCTTCACAGCAATGTGCTAATTGTGTTGTTGTGTCACCTAATATCCCGATAAAAACCAAAGATGTCTGCGGTTATGACAACATTTGAGTTGAAGGGGTGAGAATATTTTGCATGTTTAGATTTTTCGCCTTATTTTCTATTCTGACATTTCCAGAATAGGGATGCCGGAGGGATGAGTCAACAAAAATAAAAGCCAACCATACAACACATTTTGATTTAATCACTTGACTGAAATGAAACAATTCCTGCAATGTTTGCAAACATGGCAGATTTTAAATAACATAATAATCTGATCTGGTTGCCTTCTGAGAGCAGAAAAAGTATACACAAGATGCACAGTGGAAAAGACAAAAATGATAAAGCTGGAAGGGAATATGAATTGAACACAGAGAGAGGAGCAGAGAAGAGTATTAAAAATCATGTTTCATTTTTCTTCTTTATTCTCTATTTTACACAAATGAACCTGGTATTGTTCTACCATATAAATTCTAATGTCAACTTGACAAAACAGGAAAAGGTTCGAGGGATGTGAATACTTTTGCCAGACGCTGCAAGTGTGAAAGTTGTCAATGGCCCAGCAGCTGAGGTGATCTCCAGGAGGGCTGATCTGCAGACTCACTCAGCAAATAATAAAAAGCATCAGCAGAACACACTGAAAACCCCTCAGTTCATGGCAGTCCTTGTCATGGTTTTACATCTTAAAAAATAAAAGAAGAAAACTAATCTGTTTACAAATATTAGTGTTGGATTGAAATGCGATATGGTTGCATGTTTTAAACTGTGGTTTGTAACATTACATAGAGACCAAAGGTTTGGACACACCTTCTCAATGAATTCAATTAGAAAGTGTGTCCAAACTTTTGGTCTCTGTGTGTGTGTATGTGTATGTATATATATATATATAAAAAAAAAATTCCCTTCTCACCCACCGCGGGTGGTGATTCTTCTTCCTCTTAGCTCGGGTCCTCTACCAGAGGCCTGGGAGCTTGAGGGTTCTGCGCAGTATCTTGGCTGTGCCTAGGACTGCACATTTCTGGACTGAGATGTCTGATGTTGTTCCTGGGATCTGTTGTAGCCACTGTTCCAGTTTGGGGGTGACTGCCCCGAGGGTCCCAATGACCACAGGCACCACTGTGGTCTTCACCTTCCAGGCCCTCTCCAGTTCCTCCCTTAGGCCCTGGTATTTCTCTAGTTTCTCATGCTCCTTTTTCCTGATGTTGCAGTCACTTGGTATTGCCACATCCACCACAACGGCTTTCCTCTGTTGTTTATCCACCACGACTATGTCTGGTTGGTTCGCCCTCACCATTTTGTCTGTCTGGATCTGGAAGTCCCACAGGATCTTAGCTCGGTCATTCTCCACTACCTTCGGGGGTGTTTCCCACTTTGATCTCAGGGTTCCAGTCCATATTCTGCACAGATGTTTCTGTACACTATGCCTGCCACTTGGTTGTGTCGTTCCATGTATTCTTTCCCTGCCAGTACCTTGCACCCTGCTGTTATGTGTTGGACTGTCTCAGGGGCCTCCTTGCACAACCTACACCTTGGGTCTTGTCTGGTGTGGTAGATCTGGGCCTCAATTGCTCTGGTGTTTAGGGCCTGTTCCTGGGCGGCCATGATGAGGGCCTCTGTGTTGTCCTTCAGTCCAGCTTTTTCCAGCCATTGGTAGGATTTTCTGATGTCAGCCACTTCGGTTATTTGCCGGTGGTACATCCCATGCAGGGGCTTGTCCTCCCATGATGGTTCCTCCGGCACCTCAGCTTCTGTTCCCCATTGTTTGAGACATTCACTGAGCACATTGTCTGTTGAGGCTTTGTCCCTGATGTATCTATGGATCTTGGATGTCTCAGATATATATATATATATATATATATATATATATATATATATATATATATATATATATATATATATATATATATATATATATATATATATATATATATATATATATATATATATATATATATATATATATATATATATATATATATATATATATATATATATATATGCTACAGTAGATGAGGGGATTTCTAAGATGCGTGTTGCATGATATAAAGTTAATATTGAGGTTTGTAGTTTCAGCATCTCAGCTGCTCAGTGCGAGCGGAGTTATTTCTGCGCAGCCGGTAGATTTACATTTTTTTGTGGGGGGAGGAGGAAAAGATATCTCTTTAAAAATACAATGCTCTTGTGCTGACTAGCGACTTTTCCCTCCCTCCAATAAAAGCGCGGCGCTCTCCCTCCTTTGCAGTCAGTTCTCCACCGGCCTGGCCAACATGAGTTTCACCGTGGACCACCACTTCATGGGCCCGAGCTCGTACCGCAAGGCTCGGCCCGCATCCGTGTCTTCCAGCGGCTTCCACTCCCAGCAGCGCCGCCGCCTCACCTACAGCCAGCCGACCTCCATCGAAAGCCTTGAGACCTTCAACGGCGACATGACGCGGAGGAGCGAGAAGGAGATCCTGCAGGCTCTCAACGACCGCTTCGCCGGATACATCGACAAGGTGCGCAACCTGGAGATGCACAACCGCAACCTGGAGGCAGAGGCAACGGCGCTGCGGCAGAGCCAGGCGGGGCGCATCTCCGTCGGGGAGCACTACGAGAGAGAGCTGAACGACCTCAGGGGGCTTCTGCAGCAGCTGACCGGGGAGAAGACCCGCGCCGCCCTGGAGCACGAACACCTGGAGGAAGACATCCAGCACCTGCGGGTCAGGCTGGAGGACGAGGCGCGCAACCGCGAGGAGCTGGAGGCTGCCGCCCGCGCCATGAAAAAGTACGTGGAGGAGTGCCGCTTGGCGCGGTTGGAGCTGGACAAGAAGCTCCGAGCCCTGGAGGAGGAGGCGGTTTTCCTCAAGAAGAACCACGAGGAGGAGGTGGCGGAGCTGCTGGCGCAGATTCAGGGCGCGGAGGTGAGCTTCGACCTGAGGGACACGCTCAAGGCGGACGTTACCAGCGCGCTGCGAGAGATCCGCTCACAATTGGACAGCCACGCGTCAAAGAGCGCAGTGCACGCAGAGGAGTGGTTCAAAGGTGAGGCTGGCCAAAGGGACAAGTTTCAGAGCAAAAGCCGCAAAGTCCCTCTGTCCATGGTGCTGAAGTCGTTTCTCTGCATAAAAGCTGTAGTGATTCATTTTCACATAAAACAACACCGTATCTATTAATACGCATTGATTATCTGGATGCAAACTTTTCCAAGAGGAAAAAAAAGAACAGAAAAACATATTTTGGCATATAATTCGGATTTCAATTACATACACCGCAGGTGGTGGCTGCATCAGCACCGCATAATGATAATTTTCGCAGAAAGACAGGACAGCTCTGCGTGAGATGGCACACAGAGAGGAGATTCATTTGCACTCTGGCTTGCTGCCCTTGCATGCAGTGCATTTTTTATGGTAATGGATGCAAAAAATAAAACTCCTCTTCAAGGACACAGTTCTTTGCTTAGACAGCAGGACAAATTAACGCCTCGATCAGTGCGTCTTCTTCTAAATTTGCGTACTTGTACCTACATGCTATAATAAAAAGGCTCATCTTTTGTAAAAAAAAAAAAAAAAAAAAAGAAAAGAAATAGTACAGTCACAGTTCCTCTGACCTTTACGCCTTTATTATGCTGCAAATCCAACAAAGGTGCCATAAAACTTGTGCAGCCTTTTTCCATGCTGCTCTGAGTGAGTAAAAAGTGACCTCTGAGTCCAGCTGACTGCAGCAGAGCGTCATTCCTGAAGGGGAGGAAGCTGAGTCAGACTGAATGACAGATGGACAGTGTCAAGGTTACTCACGCTCCCAGCGGTGAAGGAAGGGACTGCCAAAAAGTCCCAAGATGACAAATCTAATCTGACATGAACATAAATCGGTGCTGTGAAACGAAAAAAAAAAAACGTGGCTTCTGAATGTTTAATTTTTCTTTCTTATTTTGTACACCTGCAGTGCGCATGGAGCGCCTGTCCGACGCTGCCAGGTCCAACCAGGATGCGATCCGTGGCTCCCAGGAGGAGATCTCAGAGTACCGCCGCCAGCTCCAGAGCCGCACCATCGAGCTGGAGACCCTCCGAGGAGCCAAGGAGTCGCTGGAGAGGCAGCGGATGGAGAGTGAAGACAGACACCAGGATGACATCAACTCACTCCAGGTTCCAGATAGGCACTCTCTTCCCCACTCACACATAATCCCCTCAAAGGTTCAGTGTGTCTTCTGATCTTAAGGTTTCTGTGTTTTCATTTCGCAGGAGACCATCAATCAGCTTGACAACGAGTTGAAAACAACCAAATGGGAGATGGCGAGCCAGCTGAGGGACTATCAGGAGCTCCTGAATGTGAAGATGGCTTTGGATATTGAGATCGCTGCATACAGGTTTGCCAGGGTCAAAGTGCACATGTCTTTTTTTTTACTATTTAGACACTCCTACCAAAGGTTTTTAATGTTTTTACCATCTGTGGTTTTGAAACAGGAAGCTGCTGGAGGGAGAGGAGAATCGCTTTGTGTCAGGTGGCAGCCCGTACACCTACCTGGAGAGCAGGATCTCAGCCCACGTCAAAGTAAAAAGCGAGGAGATCTCAGACACTGTGATCGTGGAGGAACAGACGGATGAGACACAGGTGACAGAGGTGACAGAAGAAGCAGACGATGAAGAGGAGGAGGAGGCAGAGGAGGAAAAGAAAGAAGAAGAAGAGGAAGAGGAAGCGGAAAAGGAAGACGAGGAAACCAAAGAGGATGAAGAAGGTGAAGAAGCAGATGAGAAGGAGGAAGAGGGAAAGGAAGAGGAGCAGAAGAAGGAGGAGGAAGAGGAAGAAAAGGAGGAGGAGAAAGAAGAGAAAGAGGAAGAAGGTGATGAAGAGAAAGCTAAATCTCCTGCTGTGAAATCACCAGAATCTAAATCACCTCCAAAATCTCCAGAATCCAAATCACCAGCAGCCAAATCCCCTGCCAAGTCTCCTGCAGGAGACGAGTCAAAATCCCCTCCTAGTAAATCCCCCGAATCCAAATCTCCAGCTCCCAAGACCCCCGAACCAAAATCTCCAGAAAAGGAGAGCGCTAAGCCCGCTGCTGCCAAAGACACCCCACAGGAGGAGAAGAGAGAGGAGAATTCTCAGCCAGCCAAAGAGGAGCAGAAAGAGAAAGAACCCCCTGTGAAGGAGGAGAAGAAGCAGGAACCCAAGGAAAAAGAGCCAGAGAAGGTGGACAAATCTGCTGCAAAGAAGGAAGAGAAGGCAAAAGAAGAAACATCAAAACCTGAGACTCCCAGCAAGCCTGCTGAGGACAAACCTGCTCCAAAACCTGAGCCCAAAGAGAGCAGTCCTCCTCCTAAAGAGGAGAAACCTGCTGCTCCCAAACCGGAGAAACCAGAGCCTGAGGCAAAGTCTGAGAAAACCGAAAGCAAGAAGGAGGAGAAGAAGCCCGAAGAAAAACCAGAGAAAACTGAAAGCAAGAAAGAGGAAAAAAAGCCTGAAGAAAAACCCGCAGCCAAGGTCGAACCAGAGAAAACCGAGAGCAAAAAGGAGGAGAAGAAGCCAGACGAGAAGAGTAAAGAGGAGAGTAAAGGAGCGAAGGCAGAAAAAGCTGAAAAGTCCTCTAGCACTGAGTCAAAGGAAACCAAGGAGGAGAAGGCCAAGAAGTGAGACTTATCGCTGCATTTTTACCTGTGGAGGAGAAGGAGATGCCAAAGAACAGAGTAGGAAGGAAAGAGGAGAAGGGTGCTGAGCAGGAGGAAGGAGCTGGGGGCACCCAGCTGTTGAGGCAGGTTACAGTATGTAAGCAATATTGATTTCTGTAGCAAACAACCCCACCGCTCCCCAAGTATGGCCACTACACCTCCCCCCAACCCCCAAAGCTTCTGACTGTATGACTGTAGTGAATGCAGAAAGCTCTAAACTCCTTATGTGAATGTTACAACCGCCCTTAATGGACAGCAAGTGCATTTAAACTGAATCCAGACGGGGCCGACAGGGCCCTCATGAGCCTTCAAGGGCAGAGATGTCAAAACTACGTCAAGCTAATGATTGTGAGCAATATTGAATATATATAAATATGTTTATTAAGGGAGGTATAAATCTCTATATTCTATTTACAGATGAATAATTTAAGGAAGACTTAAGTTTTGCTCGTTGTGCACCTATAATGCTGCTTCTCCAGACAGGTGAACGATGGCGTCTCACTCTTCCAGTCTGCAAATGCTAAGACAATGATGACTGTGCTATGTATAAAACTGCTGAGAATATGCAAACTGAAACAGTAAATAAACAATGGAAAGAAAAAAAAAACGTAAAAAGGTTCTGTGGCATCATTTTCTCTCTTTTTCTTTTTTTAATATTACAGTCCTGCAGAAATGTGCAGGGTAAGAACTCTTGGTAGAGATTAATGAAGTGTCAGAAGCTCTCATACAAGGTGTGAGACCACAGAAAGGTAAATGCCGGGAGTTACTGCACTGCATTGCGGCTAAAGAGAGGGGGAGCTGTGCCCGTCCTCAGCAGCCACTGCACCCTGCCTTACATGCAGCGGATCACACTCATGTATAAATCAGTAGTCCTGTCTTCACAGAGCAACTTCACTCTAAGTAACAGCAGCACCTTCATGATCCGATTTAGTGCTATTGATTCTTTATTACCAAGGTGAGGGGATGAACATGCAAAAACCGCAGCAGAGGCTGTTCATTTTCAGAACCCGCTTGTTCAATCAATAGGGACAGATGTAATTGATTATTTCTGATTACGACAATTGAACAGAAGACAATTATCTTTCTAGGAAATTCCCAGCGCTGCTCTGTAGCAGTTGCAGTGCTATAGAGCGGTGCAACTGCTGCAGAAACAGGGTGTGGTTTCCTTTATTCGAACTGTCAGATGTGAAAAATTGCAAAATTGACACATCAAGCAAGAAAACATGCTTTTGTACTTTTAATTAGGTGTGTACACAACGCTCACCCTTCTCCGAGACACACTTTTTGCTGACTCTGAGGATGCGTGCTCCGGCAGGGTTGTCCTCGTTGCAAACAATACTTCACTAAAGCTGCAGAGCCTCAAATTAGAAGCAGAGTAAAGTAATTCCTCCTCCTGCAGCTATTCTGCCTCCAGCCCCTCCCACCACAGCAGCATGTTTTTGATGCATACTCCACGTATAGCCTACTAAAAATAGATTCCTGATCACTGATATAGGACTGGATCCTCACTGGCATTACGCCATCATTTGTTTAACCCTCTAGCTTCCCGATAGGTGAAATACTAAGGAGCAGATAAGCCAGCTTAAGGCAGAAAACCATTTTTAGTACCTAGAAATTGACTCAGTGAGGATAAAGAATACAGGACAAACATGAAACTTTGGTGTCGATATAGACTCAAATTAAATTTCGACTGATCGTATGAAATGTGCTACTAAATTATTTAACATTAGCTAATTCAGTATTTCAAGGAGCAGAACTAAACTCCCTGAAAACCTGAGCTGTACAGATACTGTCGGCTCTGTCAAATCAGGAGTAAAAACAATTTTGCTTGCAGCAGTTTTTCAAAGAATCTGATTAACTGTTTGCACAATCATTAATTACTGAAGTGTGAGTTTAAAGACTGGATTTGTTTTTAAATTTGAATTTAAATGAGCATATTTTAGTTGTACTTCATGCAAAGCTTTTAAATGTTTGACATATTTAGTAAATTTTAATATTTTGTTTTTCATTTGACGTCCTACTAGTGCATGAAGGGAGATATTTAAATAAGCCTCCCTACATCTCTTTTGTACAATACAGCATAACCACAGTTAACACATATACAAAAAATCTGCTATCCTCTGAGAACATTATAATTCATTTAATTAAACATACTGTTTTTGATATCTTTGCATTGTAAAAAAGCCTAAACTTTAAGTATTTTTTTTTTTGCAAAGAATGATCTTAAGCTGTGGAGAGAAAAACAAAGCAGCTGTAATTGCAGGGAAAGATGGCTCTGCAAGATATTTCTTCAGAAAGGTTGTAAAGAAATGCATGCCACACTTTTCAGATTTTTATTTGTAAAAAAACAAACAAAAACAAAACAAAAAAACGCATCACTTCCACTTCAAAATTACACACAAATTTGTGCTCCGCTATTATGCGAAATCTTTAAAAAAAAAATAAAAAATTTTGAAATTAAACTGAGATGTTTGAATACTTTTGCAAGGCACTGCACCAGTACAAGTGCTGCCTCATGTTCTCCACATCTCTGTACTTATACTGTCAAATTAATATCTCACTGCTGTCTCTGCGATGTCACTCTGCTGTCTACACATTTTCTCTTTAAAACACTCGTTTTAATTCTATGGAGGGTGAGGTTTAATTACGCTTTCTGCAGAACTGTTTACATCTGATGAATGAAAATCATCAAACTAAGGTCAGTCAGCAATGATCATCTTCACCAGAGGGGCTCATAAGAAATTTTTAAAAATCTCCTCTTCCCAAAATTACAAAGAACCTCCCACATTTGTTTGATCGAAAAAATTAAATGCATCCCAGCAAAATTCTCAATACCAAGCTGCCCTGCCAATAGCAAAGCCTGGACAATGAAAGAGTGGTCAAAGGTTACCTGCACACAAAATGTAAAATGTTGCATTTTGTGTGCATTTGTCCCTGTGGGAATGACTCAGCTTACCCCTCCACTGAAGCACAATGGAATAATAATCGGCCTGCTCTCACATAGCTAAAAATAGAGCAGGAAAGACAAAGGTTGGAGAACAGAGGACAATCAAGAGATTAAATGGAAAACGATGTGTGAAACAGAGCCTGCTAGATCTATGACCATTAAAGACGACAACAAGGAGATGTTTTATTTGCAAAATTTTTAAAACTGGACTTTGTGTTGCTAAGAGGAACAAACACAATTTCAGAAGGACAAATATGGACGCAGGTCTAACGGTGACTGAAGAAGCCCTGAGGGTGGTTGTACTTGAACGGCTTCAGGCGGTTTGGACCCCTGGATTTAAAAAAAAAAAAAAAAAGAGAGAAAGAGAGAGGATGTTGAAGGTAAATTTATTTAGCCTACAATTACATAATAATTAAAAATCTATAATTTCTGACAAAATTGGATACCTGACAGTACGCAGACACATCTTTTCTCGTGGGAACTCCCGAGGTCCCTCCACACTGTCATCTTGCACTTCTGTCTCCAAATACACGTCCAAGCAGACGCACAGGCGTGCAATCTGATTGGTCAGAAGCTGATGGCCAGGCTTTGGGCCCTGTAGCTCGTTTTTGAACACATTCACTTCACTCTCCATAGCCTAAAAATGGAAAAGATATTTAGATGACAAAACATTACATAAAATCTTGCAAAAGTATTCACATCCCTTAAAAATCAAGCAAAGATCAATTTCAGTCTCTAGATGTCCAAAGCTAGAAGACAAAAAGCTGAGTATGGACGGATATTTAATGGTACAGGTGTCTGAAAATCCTCTTTTTCATCCGCTTCATATTATGCACAACTTTGTGTTTGCCAACGACAATAAGATACATTTAGACTTGCCGACAGGGCCAAATGGTAAAAGGTTAAATGAGCATGAATACTTTTGCAAGGCACTTATTGTATTACAGGCCTAAAACAGTAAACTGAGAACAGAATTTGAGGATATAATAAGCTGAAATGTCCGTACTCTTAGGTTGTCATCACTGCGCCCGCTGCACTCTCCCTTCCAGTTGAGGGACAGAGAGAACAGAGGAGAGATCTCTGGGTAGCGGGGACTCAATACCACTGCGGCGTGAAGACGCGCTAAAGGAAAAAACAGCCGTGACGGGTTTTTTTGTGTTTTTTAAAGATTCACAACAAATGACTCCATCTGTGGTGTCAGTGACTGGACTTACCTGTTCCTCTTTCGACAACTCCCATAAAGTACAGGTCTGTCTCCCTGGCCAGTCCAGCCTCAGTGACATGATGAGTATAGGGCAGTTCCTTCAGATGAGAGTACACTGAACATGAGCAACACTGTGAACTTGTAATGAAAACGTTGAAGTGGTTTCTTCTTGAATTTACCAAGTACTCCTGCTGAGTGATGGTGGTCCACCGAGCCAGGTGGGAGATGATCTTGGCAGGAAACAGGTGCTGACACTCGGCGGAGATCGGAATGATGTTGTGCTCTGCGTCCACAAACACAGTCAACCTCTTGCACAGCGATCCACAATTAGGATTATTTAACACACGTTGTAAAGTGAGTCACCTAAAGAAGCAAACTGTTTGTGCAGAGCCAAGCGGGACAGGACTCGCCCCCTGAGCAGCTTCATGGTGGTCTCCATGTGGCTGGCGCTCAGAGAACTGCCCACCAGAACACCCTGGAAACACACAGACATACACTGGCATTTAACAGCTGCAGCTTCGCTTTCCCGAGGCACCTCAGGATGTCAACACACACCTCTGATGATTCAGTGGGGAAATGAAGTCCTCCCAGATTCTGGACCCATATGTAGGGATATCCCAGCTCATCCACATAGTCACCAAAGGAAACAATCCTAAAGTAGAATTACATGTTAATCCTTCTTGAATATACTGACATGTAACATTGTAATCAAGAGCTCGTTTTTAATCTCCTCTACTGCTCGATGTTCTTACCCGACTTTGTCAAACTGGTAGCGATTGGCTGGATTGGGAGTTTCTCTTCCTTGGTCACTGGTGTAGAGACAGCTCAGGAGGGTTTCCGATTTAAGAAGGTCTCTGGAGAAAAGAAAACACCGTTACAGCATCTTTAGGTTCTTAAAGGCAAAGTTTCTATGAGCTTTCTAAATCCAACACTTTATCTGACTTGAAATGTCAGGCTTCTCAGTCCTTTTAAGACTCTTTTTAAAGAAGAAATACAAACAATCAGGGTGGAAAGAAATGTTCTTTTCCACACAGCTCCTCCATGGGGATAAGAGTTCTCAGCTCCTTTAGACTAGCGGCAGCAGCAATTAGCAAAAACCTGGTGGAACTGCATGTATGCTGAGCTCATCATACAAACTACTTCTCTCTCACTCCAACACTCCTAAGATGGCTGTAAATGGTGCAACGGACGAACGTTGATGTGATGACGGTGAAAGCGAAGTGTCAGAAAGGGCAGGGGGTCTTTAAAGAGACAGGGCCCAATTTCAATGTGTCAAATTACCAAGTAAAATTTCTCTTAAGTCACGTTTGGTATATACAGCATTTTTATAACAACTGAAGGTAACATCGTTGATTGTAATACAAAATGGCACCATGTGCCTTGAAAAACGATAATACTAACCCTTTAAGAACTTCTTTGAACTCCACAGACAAATACACGTTTGATCAAATTTGTATGCAAATCACCTTAATTGATATGTAAAATATTCAACTTCTCATTATTCAACTTCTCTTTTAAGCTTTACTAATAGTTGCATAGAATTAGCTTAGCATATTAGTTTTTTCTTTGCAACCTCTTTTTTTTAGCTGAAGCCTTTTTAAATAGAAATGAATTTGATTAATTAAGAGTAAATTACTACTCTAAATCTGTTTTCAGTGTTTTTTGTTTGCTTTAAGCCCTACTTTAAAAAGAACTTTTTTTATATATATTATGTTGATTCTTTTAAAAAGTGTGACAGAATTTGTTCAATGGGAGAGAAAGAATTCAACATTATCACAAAGTGAATGATTACTAGAATAATTTATTCAGTACAGCTAATTGGATGGACAATCTGATTTATAAAGGGCAAACAGATGAAAAGATGAATAGACCAATAACTGATGAAACGACAGATTGATGGATATGACTTATTAAAAATAGGTTTAACTATATCATTGTGGGAAACACACCATTTTCTAGGTAAAAACACTGAGAGTTTTCCAGATTGAATAGGAACACTAACAGAGTTGATTTTATACACACCCAGCGCTGACGGCCGCATTGAGGTCTGTGGAGGTGGAGACACTTGTCTTCACAGTCAGAATATTCAGATTCATCAGGTAGAAGAAGTAGAGATGCAGAGTGCTGCCTTCTGTAGGGATAACAAGGGAAATAAATCACCCTGAAAAGCCAATCCACTGCTATTTTAACACGCTCTCGTCCTTCCTTTATTAATCCTCCCAGTGATAGCCCTCGTGGGTTTACTTCACACTGCCGGGTGTTAGAGAGCAACAATAGGGCGTGGTCAGTGTGGCAGCCAGCCGCACCTGGGGAGCACACACTATGCTGATGGTCATCTTTTAACATCCTGTCTCTGCAGGAACGCTGAACTCAGTGACATGCTGTCAATCACTCACACTTACGCTGCTCTCTTTTTGCTTTTCCTGCACTAAAAAGGCTGCTGGCAGCAGAGAGGGGGGGTGTGGGGGGGGGATCATGAAGGGAGACTTGGGTAGAAACAAAGCAGAGAGAGAAAATGCTTACGAGATGCTGTAGGTGCTGCAGACCTACGATGCTGCAAGTATCTACCTCCCTCCGCTTCCTCCCTCCCCTCCCACATTAGGTAGAGTTACGCCTGCAATGCAGATCTCCCCCATAATCTGTCACCATGTTCCCTTTGTTGCCAGCAGAGGGAACACTAGGGTCAAGTGGTGTCATGCCACAGCAGAGCCGCTCACGATTTCTCCCTCATACAACCATAAATATAGAGTTACATCGCAGCACAGCAAATATGTGGTCAGATTACAAAGTGTGCATGAGAAAACAACTGTAAATATTAGCCTGTATGGTGTGTAAAACGAAGAAATGGAGAAAACCTTTACCTTTACACTGAAGGTCCAAGCTGAGAGACAGAGGGTGTCTTTTTAGCATCTCTCGTCTTTTGTCATCCAGCTGTCCACCTGTTGTCGGCCTCCTTCTCTTCTGTCAAACACACAGTGACCAAGACATAACATTAGAAAACATAAAAAGGCAGAATATGTTTCATAATGTTCATGAGATGAAATTAGAGAACCAGAAAAGATTGGGGAGAAATGGAAAAAAAAAATAAAAAATCCTTTTGTTAAATTACAGGTTGTAGAGAGCACTACGTGAAGACATACAAGTTCAACTTTTTACCTTTGAAGATTATTAAAAGGTAAAGTAAAAAAGATAAGAAATTAATTGATGGTAAAAGGTTGAGAAAGACAAAAAAGGGAGTTTTGGGGCACAATAATAAAGGGTCAACTAAACCTTCATCCAATTAGATGCTAAAATCCAGCTTTGCTATGCTGCTGAGAGTGCATGTCCCAGACGGACTCAGGTTACAGTCACCTCCCTGATATGGGTAAATATTTCCCAGAATCCCCCACTCACCTCTGGACGTAGACATCGATCGAACGCTGCCACTCTGAGCCATCCAACCACAGTGTGTAGAAAGAAAAACTTCAGGCAAGGGTTTCTGTGTCCAACCCAGAGACGGCTATATTTATAAAACACCTGAACTCACCAACCTCTGAGCGTGTGTGTGTAAGTGTGTGTGTGTGTGTGTACATCCTGGCCTGAAACTCACCGTTTTCTCCTGCTCCTCTTCTGCATCTGAATCACTCTCATCGTCTGGGAACAAACATGTCACATTTTGAAGAACAGACATGTTAAAAAAAAACAACAACTAAATGGACAGAAGCTGAGTTTTTAATGCGGACAAACTCCAGTAGCATCAACATGGCGCTGCATGTACCTTGAGAATCATCAGGAGGCTTGGAAAGGGCCCTGGCCTCGTCCACGTCACCACAGATCGACACACTCAGGTTCTTGTCTGAAATATGAAAAAAAATTAATCAGTTATCAAACTGAAACTGCATAGTGAGCTGTCAAACTCAAATTTCTTCTTCATTTGTGGTATATTCTGTCTTGACTCACCACAGGCTTGGCCGTAAGCGTTTGCTTGAACAAGCAGCACGTACAGCGGAGGAGGGAGGTGACGGGCAATCTCTGCCTGCTTCTGGGTCTTTTCGAACGGCATGGACAGATACTCCTGCACCGGGAGAGACGCCTGTGGAGACAGAGCATGAGGAGGAAATTGTCTAGCTTAGAATTTCAACATAAACAGAATAACAGCAGTTTTCTGTTCTAACTTTTTACAATTTACCTGCATGATGGCATTCAGTCCAGGCTGAAGGCTTCTCAGATGCTCCTTCTTTACCTCTATGGTCTTCTGAATTTTCTCCTTTGTGGATTGTGACTCCTCGTATTTCTCCGCCAACCTGGATTCCAAAAACTAATGCTTAACAACTTCTTTCATCTCTCCAAGAGTTAACAAAAGCAAGACCAAGTTATTCCAACTCTGGATGACTCTGCTTCCAGCTTTTCACCTCTTCCTCTGTTCCAGCTCCCAGTCCAGTCTTGCCAGTGTCAGCTGGTGGGGGTCATTTTTGGTCAGGCTGGGCCTGGAAATCTCCGGCGGAGCGTCCTGGAAGAACTCCTCTTCGCTCACCAGGTCAATTTCTTCATGCTTGGATCTGAAGCAGGAAAGATGCTAATCAATGTGACAAAATATAAATCTGAAAATGTGAAACATTTGAGGACTGCTTTAAGCGTAACTGGATTGTGCTGTTCATATGTATTTTTCGAGTCGCTTGATCAAAGTCTTTAAAGATTAATTTTAATACGTAAAAGCTTACTGTAACGACGTCTCATACACATTTCTATGTAAAGGTATTAATATCTATTCAACTTCATTAAACCATAATCTTCAATGTATCTTATTGGACTTTAATATGACGGACCAATGTAACCTAGTACGTATTTGTGAACATACTTCCTGAAGCGGCAGGAAAAGAAAATCTGGTTTTGAAAATGTTTTACAAAGAAAAGTCTGAAAAGTGTGGCATGAATTTGTGGTCAGTGGCTCCCTGATGACTTTGTAGAACCACATTTCCTTCTTATTGCAGCTGCAACCAGAATAAACACTCAGATAATCCAAACTCAGCTGGTTTGAATGTAGAGCATCTTTGAACTTGCATGTTTAAATGTTACCACAGATTCTTAACTGGGTTTGGGCTTTGACTATGCCATTCTAACAAATTATAAGATTTCTATCTAAACCGTTCCTCTGTTTCTCTGGCTTTGTGTTGTCCAGCCATCTTACCATTAATTCTGACCAGCTCTCCTGTCTCTGCTGAGGAAAACAATCCCCACAGCATGATGATGCCACCATCTTCATGAAGATGTTTACTGCCTAATGTTCCCTGAGGCCTTTACAGAACAGAGTTGAAATTGCACACATGTGGACTCTATAAACTATGTGACCAGATCTGGTTGCACTTGATTTTATTTAGGTGTAGCAGAGTAAAGGGGGCTGAAGACAAATGCACACCGCACTTCAGGATTTTAATAGAAATAAAATTTAATACATCATCTATCTTCAATAATGCACTACTTTCTGTTGGGTTATCACATAAAATACATCAAACTCTGAGGTCGTAACATGACAAAATAAATATTTTTGCACGGCACCTTCTTCCAGTCCTTTATGCCAAGGTAAACTGGTGCCACGTCAGTGACGTACATTGTCTCAATAAAACTGCAAATGTAATTCACACTAACTTGAATTCGAGACACTTGCTGATCTCCTTTTGAAGATGCATAACCTCATAGAGGAGGTTCTGCAGCTGAAGATGAAGCACATCGACCTTTTGCTTTGCCTGAGGACAGAAACATAAAATCGCTGGTGAGGCTTTTCCACCAGAAGAATCACCTGACGGACGCAAAATAAACACCAATACATTTATGCCTGACGATATGCCAAAACTGAGAGCCAGGTTTATGTGGAATCAAAGATTAATGAGCATAAACACGATCTACAGAGAACATTTACAATCTAACATAAGCGCACTCAAACGGTTTCTGCAGACTGTAGCATCTACTGCAGTTAGATGTTGCAAGGACAAAAGTGCTTAGTTCAACACTTCTTCAGTGATCAGCACAAAGGGAACTCGCATCAGCATTTTTTTGAGAATACATAGAATAGTACAACTCAACTTATTTTGTCTGTCATTAACTCCATTGTAGATCTGTGGGAGAATTACCTCATGGGTTTGGTCTCGCCCTCTTTTTAGACGCATGTGAGCCAAACGGTTGAGCTTTTTCAGGTTCATGAAGTGGATGCAGCCCTGCATGCGTCTCAGCTCTACCTCAGCACTCTGAGGAGAAACACAGCGGTTAGATATATAGATATTTAAGGTCCTCTTACTGCACACACTGCAGATACAAGATGGGTGGAATCTAAGAAACTCAATATCTGGAGCATTGCTTCCAGACATCTTGGAGATATTTCCCTTCCTAATTATTGATTCCTTTTAAGAAATATTATCAATTTTAAGAGACATGTTTTAAATGTAGGAAATAGTTAGTCACTGATCAATGTGTATGACTGTGTGATGAAAAGAAAAGATTTCTTCATTCTCTTATGCTGATCTGACAGTTCCCTTTCTTGTCAGTTTATTGGACGATTTTCATAGCAACCATTATGCTTAATTTAGACATAATGTCTTTTCTCTTTTTTTGTTTGTTTTTAACAAATTCTTACTTAAAACTCCAGTTTTACTTTCTTCTGAATATACATTCTGTATATAGGTGGCATTTATGTATAAGCAGTACTTTTTTGTATTTTGCTGAATCGCAAAAGCAAAATAATCAATCCCATAAAGAATTGTGAAGAAAAAAAAAAACACACCACACTGAATTGAATTAAGGCACTCTCCATTAAGAACGATGGGAAACTTATATTTATAATGAATTGACTGTTTTACCCCCTCTTTGGCACCGTTGGCTTTCAGCTCCTGGATCTCACTCATGACTGTAGCCAGATTCTCGCAGGATTCTTTGTACAGCAGGTAGTCCTGCTCGGGGTCCCTGCCGTCCAGCTCCCCCTCCTCATTATACACACGGACGTCCTGAATGAAGCAATAATTAAAAAGTTAAGAATCCACTTGTATTTATGGGTATCCTCTTCCCTGTTGCTCTCATTGTGTTATCAACGTTAAATGGTTTCAATTAATCTAAATCAAAAACAAGATTTTTTTTGGTCACGTTGCAGGTAAACAATATTTTCATCTCTCTTTTGTTTCCTTCAAGATGTCAACACTATCCTAAATGAGAGTGCCTATAAAATCTATTGTGAAAAAATTACAACACCCTATGAAATATAGTTTTGAACAAGAAAATGTTCATACATCAACAGCTAATCACAATTTTATCTGAAAAAGAAAGTCATTTAATTGGACTTTAACACAAAAAATAAGCTAGTTTTATGCATTAAATAGAGAAGTTAGAAAACTCTCCTTTGGCTTCTCATGGCAATTTACTAAACTTACACCCATGACTATATGTCACTGGAGATGGTTTTATGTGTTATCAATTGGTTATGGCTACATAAGCGTGCAGCAATGTGTGTATGAGCAGATAAAATTAATAAAGCAAGGACACAAAATCATACATACATAATATAGGTGCAGCTCTGCTTCAGCTTTAATTGTTTTCCACTAGGCCCCATATTTTCCTCCAGCAGACTCTAATATTTACACGAATTCACGGTGGATGGCGTGATGATGAGCCTCTCTCATTTGCAACGTCTCTGAGCTTAATGGATGTCAAGCGTGTGCTGACAGTTGTTTTCAATGTCCTTCACTTGTAGGCTGATTTCAGATTCTTCTTCTAAGCCTTTTCACATCCCCGCTACAATCTGAAGGCCTAAGACAGCTCTTTTAATCTTACCATGGTGTTCACTAACACTTCAGGACTAAATATCCTGAACTTAAACAAACCTACACCCAAAATGCGGAGGAAACGTGTTCGAATCCTTTGCACCGATTATGAAATTACTAAAACTAGTTTTTGACATTTTACGTGGGACTAAATATAGGTGTCCTAAATTATTCCTTTCCAGAAGTTATATTTTATAGAAAATGTCAAAGGGTTTTCCATGTTAATTTAAAACACAAAACTTTGTATCTGTTAATATTCTCATTTTTATTAAAATGGTTATGGAATCAGATGAAAACACACTGTCTGCAGAGCGTCGGTTCTCTGGTTGTGTGCTTACCTGGTCCACCTCCCCCCGGCCTCGCTTCGTCTCTGGAGTCCCTCCTTCACCGCGGAGAACCTTCGACTTTCTCTTCTTTAAGGCATCGGTCGACATGGCTGTCTACGTGTAAATATGGGTGCATAAACCGGACAAAAGAAACGACATGAAACCTCAGTTCAGCAACATGTTAGAAGTATGCTAATGCTATCACATAGACTGTGATAGCTTAGCTGCTAACAAGTTCACCCGCTAATAGTCGTCTTTCCTGACGATTATAATGAATAGGATATATCTATTATTGTGTTTCGAAAATACTCACGCAACAATTTGTTTGAAAAAATGGCACCGTAATAATTTAATGATAAATTAAACACAAAGAGATATAATGCTCTTACCACAAAGCGCCGAATATCGACGGAAGCCTGCATTAGCCAATAACCAACAACCAAAACAGAATAAGCAGAAATAAGACTGCCACCTACTGTTATGATGCGGTTACCAGGAGTACCTCTTTCAGTGTCAAAAATGTTTTGTCATGTCGGTTATATTACAATAAATTATATGGAAACAAAACATTAAACTTTTCCAAATGACTATTCCTGGAAATTTGTATGACTCATCAGGGGAATTGAGTTATTGTACATTTTCTACGTTTCTTGATTAATTTAACCAGGATTATCTTAGAGCTATCAGCAGGAAGTTAAGTTTATACAGATTAAGATAGACCTTATTATTCACAGGGCTGTCTTTTTGTGTCTCTACTAGAATTTGGTCTCCAAAAAAAGAGAGTGACTCTACTGTCTTTTCTGTATTGCTCTAGCATTTTCATGCTATTATAGTTAAAGTTAGTGAGAATGATCAAAGTAACACTTAACTAAAATTTGGAAAGCAGCATTTACGCTTTGAGATATTTGGTTCTGAATTTCCAGCTTCCTATGATAGTTCCCAGTTAATGCTGTGGATGCTCAGTGTTGTTTCTAAAGTCTAGGTTTTATTGAGGGAGATGTAGTAGTTCTTCCCATGTCAGCTTACTGTAGGATGCTCCATTCTTATTAGACAATTCCCACTATTGTTGCATCAATGATGAAAGTAATGAGTTGGCTTATGCTGAATCTGACATTACTGTCATAAACTTGGAGAAAAAGGATTGAAGGATCAAACTCTCACATCGTCTTTCCATAAAAAGTCCAAAGTTGCATTGAAGAGATGTCAATTCTAACAGAGAGGTCATTAATAAATAAAGAAAAATAGAATGGTAGTTATTTTTTATTTAGTCTGACATTTTAAAAATTTATAGACATGACAAATAACCACTGTGCTAAAGTTACATGAAAAAGCTGCTTTACTTTTTAAATCACTTTATAAACAACAAACCAAATGCTTCTTCTGTCCAAGTTCACTTTGCCATATCTATGAGACTCTGCAAAGACGTGGGAACCCAAGTCTTCTCCCCCTGCACGAACACAACCCCCCTGTCTATGAAGATCACAATACGTCCAAATGTGTAGAGCTGCTTCCCCTCATGCCGTTTGCCCACTAAGGGCATGAAGACGATGTTGTTCTCCTCTGCTTTGGTCTGAATGAGATCTTTAAAGTTTGTTGGCACACCAGTACTGATGCCTCTATGAGCCACACTCTCAGCATCCCTGCGCTCCTGCAGCGCTTCGTATTGGAAGTCCTTCCGTCTTTCTGTCTGTGTGAGATATGCAATGTTCTCTCTTGCTCCTGGTTGCATGTATCCCCCTGTGGTTGCAAAAGTGAACAAGTGTTAAAATAGGTTTCAGTGGAAAGACAAGCTGAGATGCAAGAAAATATTTTTTAAGGCAAAACAACTTTTTTAAGATTCTTCAGTACATAGTTTAAAGGAATATGGACAATGTCCCATACCCGAAGACACTGCTCGGTTCATGATGTCCAAAGCTTCGTTGAACTTCTCTTTAATGAGTGGCTGCGCCAACAAGACGTCGCTGTACATGCTTTTCCAGCCGAGGTACCACTTAGTAATTTCCTCAAAGTTTGGACTGTTGCTCAGCCACGAACACAGCACCTTTAACCAACACAGATACACAACATTAAAGTTATTAACATATTATTACTGACTAGAAATGCTTTTCTATAAATCCCAATAAAATTGTAGAATCAACGGTCTAACCAAATCGCATCCTATTCCTACAGGTGACACTCCTGGATCCCTAAAATATCACTCAGTTTTTAATTAAGTAGAAAGATTATATTTGTAAAATGACTGAAGGAAAAACAATAACTGGTTAATATACTAAAGTAAAACTTTCTTTATATTATTGAAACTTTGAGATTTCGTTATAAGTAAACAAATCTGCACAATTGCTTTTTTTTACAGGATGTCTAACATGAGGTGTCCCTCATATGATCTCAGATCCACTTCTGATTGGCTGATCAGTTCCTTCTGATGTCTCCTCCCCAGGAAGGTCATAGTGCTGAGCTGTTAAGTTTGTGCAGAAGACAAATTTTACACCCATCACTCTGGTTTGTTTTTTTTAATGTCATAATAATAATAATAATAATAATAATAATAATATGATGCCATATGAAAGTAGCACTCCAGAATTGCCCTACTGCTTATTTTACTCTGCAGTATTTCACAATAATTTCCTTTCCTAAATTTACAATTACATTTACAGCTGTAGAATAAAATTTATTTTGTTTGTCTGTGTTGGTAGTTAAACTTTTTTGATTGGAGTTTAATTATCGTTGATTGTAAACAAATCATAGTCCAGAAAAATATATTGAAATTTCCAAATTTCTTAATGTTATTTAAACTACTTACACCTCACTACACAATTAGCTTGATAATGTACAGACTTGAAGATGATCCATTTATGTCTCCATAAGATCGGTTTTATTCCAAGTGCATTCACTAACCTGCAACCATTTGGGAAAAAAGTTTTTATCCAAAAGCGAGACCAGGCTGGAGGGGGACAGCATGCCTTCCCAGTCCATCACCCAGTGAAATGGCTCCATCTGCTGCTGGTGAGGGTTGATAACCAGCTCTTCCAGACACAAGGCTTCAATAGTGCACAGAAGAGAGACTACCATTAGTAGCAGCCACAACAAATGGAAAACAGAGAGCAGCAAAGTACACATTCATTAATGGATTTGCCAAACATAGTCCCAAGCATCCCTGAGGACTTACCTAGTTTAGGGATGATGTTTTTCACCATAAAGGCCTCCCATGCGCCTGCTGTGAACACATTCTTCCATGGCTGCAGGATGAGGCGGGCTGAGGCGTCGCTTGGATGCCACCGTTGCAAAGCGTTGGACAGTTTGCTCCTGATTGGTGGGTAAAGAGGCTCCAGGCGGGCTTGGAGCAGAGGCAGCCAAGGGTGGATCCAGGAGTGAATCGGGACGGTGTCAGTCAAAGGGTTCCAGTTATCCACCTGGTTCAACAAGGAAGAAGTTCACTCTTAATATCTGTCTTCTGATGCTGATATTAGGGAGAATACACAATCATGTGAGACGGTCTTCGTCTTGCCTCTCGCTGCAGTCGGGGTAAGATCATCTGCTCCAGCAGCTGATCCAGGATCCACGGGGGGAGAAGAGGGGCCCACAAATCCAAACAGTCCACCATTGGCCCAACTAGTCGAGGCTGCCAGTTGGACACACAGGAGCGCATCACTGGGATCCACACCTCCCATAACAGTCTGGATGAATAAACGTACATCAGACACTTTACAAACAAACTAAAATATAGTGTGATTACTCCACCCACAAAAAGAGAATAATGTTTTAAATGCTTTGTTAAAAGCCCCAAATTAATAAGAAACTCAGGTCAATTATGACTAGATAGAAATTCTGTTTGGTACAAATTCTTCACGAGGCACATCTGAGTCTGTCTTTTTTGTTTAAAAATCACCTGTGGTATGGATCCATGTTTGAATGTGGACCGCTGGAGTGCATGTCTTGGGACTCCAGGATTGCTCTCCACTGACCAATATCTTCCAGACAATATGAGCTGTCCTGAAAATATCAGACAAACATGTTGGCAGCGCCACTTAAAAATGTCATCGTTTTCTTCAGCTATGATGATAGTAGAAGAATACCTTGAGAGGGTCCCAGGAGGAGAGTTTCTCTTTGAGTAACGGGTGTACAACAGCGACAGCCAGGTCCCCCAGTCCCATTGTCTTGTATTCTTCGTAATAATCAGTCTGCAGGGTCTCAAACATACGAGCACACTCCTGAACAGAGAGGAAGAAGAAGTGATTAAAAGAATAGGGTTGGAACTATAAAACTCAAAATGCTTGACGACAGAGGCTCTACAGTGTATAATCAGTGTAACATAAACCTGCAGGGTTGGCCCCTCGCCCGGCGCCGTCTCCTCCGTAGGAAATCGCTCCACCAAGGCCAACACAGTCTCCATTCTTTTAATGGCATCCTGCTCTGTGTCCAGTCGGCTCTGCAAGGCTCGAGATTCGTGGCTCAGAGAAACAACCACATCTTTTTCATGCTGCAAACGCCTGGCGGACTGCAAAACATACACCAGGGAAAGAAATGAAGCTGAGAAACCGTTTGGTAACTCTTACATTTGTACCTCAGATTATTAATGTTTTATGAAGATTAAGCCTTTCTCTTGCTGAATGCACTTCACTCTTTCCCCTCACCTGTAAAATGTCCTGCTCTGTGAGATCTATCAGAAGCTGCAGGTTGTGCTCGAGCTCAGGGAGAGCAAAGCCAGATCCTTTCTGATCGCGAGTGGCCAAGTTTGGTGGGGCTTCATCTGGAACGCTGTGTTTGTTGGATATCTGGCTGTAGCTGTAGTAAACCTTCTGCTCTCGGCCAGTCATATCTATGACCTAAACCAGGAAAAACATGGGAAAATTACATTTAAAACGCTAAATAGCAGGCTTCAATGGACTCACATGTTCAAGATATTCAGTCCCAAATTCTTCATTTTGTTCCAGAGGTAGTATGCCCAGTGAAAAACGAACATTGTGACATGTATGACTCATTCGCTAACATATAAACAAAAAAATCCTGCTTTCTAAATTTGATGAGTAAGAATCCATATAAAACCATTCAAAGCTAGCAATGATGTAAGAGCAAGGAGAGGAATAACTAAGGATGATTTCCATACCTGAAAAAGTAAGAATGCATGCACCCTTGCATACTTTACTTTAAAGTAATATCTTGCATACTTTATATTAAAGTATGCATACTTTATATTAAAGTATGCAATATAATACTTTAATTATATTGTATTATATTACAACATAATTAATATATTACAATGTACCCTTGCACCCTTGTAAAGTATGCAAGGGTGCATACTTTACAAAATACCCTGGTGTGTGAGGGCCATAAATGTGAGTGGAGCTTTATTTTTAAGCTTAAACACAATAGCCCAACTCCCCCAAAAGGGTTGTGTAATCCAGGTGAACATATATGAAGGAATCCAATCTAAGACATTGACATACCTTGACTTGTGCCAGCTCTCCTGCAGATGCCGGTGTGCTCCGATAAGCCATTTTACCTTTAGCTTTTAGTTCATCTGCAGTTTTGTAGGAGTACTTTGGTTTCTTCTTTCCCGCAGTCCCACCCGGATCCTTACGCCACTGGCCTAACTCTTTCTTAAATTCCTTTAAAACAAAAACAAGTAACGTTAAAGAGGCTCTGCAAGTTATGAAAAGCAAAAGCAATAGTGGACATAAATGGGAAAAGTGTGAACAGTGACATCTGTTCCAGTAGTTTACCTTTTCCTCCTCTTCCTCAGAGTCAACCACGGGGAAGTCCTGAAGACTCTGCTGAGTTCGCTCATTGCCATAAGCACCGACTGCTCCTTTTCCCTTACGAACTTTGGCCTCAATGGGATTCACGATACCTGCAGCAATGGCAGAGAACGTCATGTTAAAGTTTCAACTGCAAAATGTAAACAAAATTACACAACAAGACAATATCACTGTCAGTTCTACCCACCTTGAGCATTCTTGCCCAAGCCTTTTCCTGGCTGGTAACCCATTTTCTGCAGAAGTTTCTGTCCAATTCCCTTGGTGTGCTTTTCCCAGTTTCCAATGCCTTTACCAGACTGTATGCCACCTGCAAACCTTTGGGACTGATTCCCACCAAAAGTACCCTAGAAAAACAAAGCATTTTAAAAGAAGGTCTTGCTACTCTTCCCCATATTTTCTTTAAATTAATGGTTAGCAAATGGACAAAATGCAGACATAAATAAATTCACCATCTGAAGTTTTTTGGGAGCCGTCGCACGTGGAGGAGGAGGTGCTGGAGGGGAATCATCATCAGAGTCATCAGAACCTCCTTCTTGTTGCTGCTGTTTCTCCTCAGCTGCAGTCTTACGCACACCAGCACTCACAAAGCTCACTGGAGTAGTGTAGTCTTTAGACCTGGAGAAAAAAATGTCACAACCATTTACAGTGCCTTGAATAATGTATCAGATCAATAAAAATGTTCCACATTTTGTCCAACCACGAATTGTTTTTTTTAAAACTAGAAAATAGAAACAATTCTGCTAACGACAACGATCGTTTTAGCAGATCCAAGAACTTCCGGTTTACTAATGTTACATTAAATGTCTATATATTTTAATAGGTTTAATAAGTTTTTACATGCTAGGCCAACTTAATGTTGCTTGCTACATTTGTATTCAGCATACTAAATCAAATCTAGTGTAAAAAATGTAATTCAGATGTCAACTTATTTGCAAATAGAGCCTATTTGTGTATAATTAATGTCAACATGAATTAAGCTGATCTGTGAAGGCATCAGGAAACATTAGCAAACCAACAAGTAACGGGTTAGGTAGTAAATGAATATAACAACATTTTAAGATTTTTATTTGTATAAAACCAGATCTCCACTTTGTGTTGGTCTGACATACTAAATTAAAGGTACTTAGGTTAGAGGTTGTAATGTAAAAGGAAAAAGGCCATGGGTATTAATATTTCTAGAAAACACATTAACTGAACCTATTATTACTTGTCAACAGAAATGGGCATAGATGCCACTACCTCTTGCCACCGAAGCTAGGTCTCTCATCCTCATCTGAATCCCTGTCGGCCCAGATCCCATAGGTGGCCTGCTCCTTGGTCTGCCTGAACCTGCGACGCTCCGGGTTGAACTCATTGGCCAGATCCCAGTCTGTCACCTCAAAGCTCTCTATCTCCACACCTTCCTCCTCCTCCTCCCTCCGCCCGTAAAGGTGAGACATGGACATCTAAATGTTGGGGCAAAAAACACAAAAAACAAAACAGAAGAATATGTGAAAATTGGTGACCTGATGGTTATCAAAACTTGTGGTTGAAAACTGAGGGGAAAAAATCTTGTCCCTGTGTAAAAAGTGTCAGAAAAGACTGCGTTTCCCTTCAGAAACAATATCAATCTTACTGCTTCAGACTAACAACTAGGATTACAAATAGGATATTATTTTTGTAGCAGCAATTTGCTCATAGTTAACCACAATAAATAAAATATTAACAAAAGAGACAAGTGTTAAAAATGTATATATATACACATATATACATTGCTATTTAGCGACGACAAATGAAGAGCAATTAGGCGACGTGAAAGCTAATGTTAACTAGCAAAACCTAATGTGGGACATAATCTATACGTCTGTACGTTAAAACAATTTAAACTGTAAAACATTGAATTATTTTATTATACTCACGTTAAAGTTTATGTAATATTCTTATTCGAGACCAACAACATGTTTTTTTATATTAGAAAATAGAAACAATTCCGCTAACGACAATGATCGTTTTAGCAGATCCAAATACTTCCGGTTTACTGGTGTTACGTCAATTCTTGTACATAACGAAAGCGTAGACTTGAATACGAACAAAACAAAAGTCTCTGTTTCCCGACTTACGTTTTAAGTTATGTTTTTACCGTTAACAACTAGATTGTTCTTTTATATTTTTACTTCAGTTACTCTGTTGAGAAGCACGAAAATATATATTTTTTAATGATCAAAGATTGAATGTTGCCTGTTATATTATATTATATTATATTATATTATATTATATTATATTATATTATATTATATTATATTATATTATATTATATTATATTATATTATATTCAGCTTCTGCATATTAGATAAACAATTTCTAGTATTCTGGGTCTATATTTCAGAACATTCTATAAATGATTTTTTTTTTTACTTTACTTTTTAATATAGAAAATTATATTGATTTTAGTTACTTCGCATCTGTGCACAATATTTTACACTACGTTATTTTGCGCCTCCTTTGATTTAAAAATACCGTGACCCCGGAAAAGGAACTTCTGTGTTGTTCTCAAAATAATCCCTCGTGCTGGCGGCTTTCCACCATAGACATGTATACGCTCTCCAGCAGACAACGATTTCAATAAAAATATGCATCATATAATATACCTTTCATGATATTCCTGCATATATTTCTGCATAGTAATATATAAATGTCGTCGGATTCTGGAGAAGAGTGGCAGGTAGTTCGACGGGGAAAAGGTGCATCCAGGACATTTCGATCTCACCAACAAATTCCCTCTGTATGTCTTCAGGAGCAGCTGGATGTTGAGAAACTTGTCAGACGGATCAGAGACACAGTGTAAGAAATGAAGATCGACTACAACCCAATGAATATCCTCAGTCTTTGAGAATAATTTTTTCCAAAGTTAGTTTTTAAATTCAGCAGATTACCTTCACACACTTTTAACTGCTTTTATTTCTTCTCCTATAGGTCTGACCTGAGAGCTGAAGAGATTTGGCAACAGTGGAAAAGTAAGTGTAGTTTACAACTATTTACAGTTCCTTACAAAAGTACTTGTACCCCTTGAGCCTTTTCATATATTGTCACATTCAATGACAAACTTAAGTGTGCTTTGGAGGATTTCATAAAGTGGACCAACACAAATCAAAGCTTAGTTGGTATGAAACGTCTATCAGGGTCAGTCCCTGATTGAAGGATCTTGCTTGCAGCCTGATGAAAATCTTGTCTTTAGATCAGCTTCTAGTTTCAACATCCCTATCAAGACCTTCAGACAGTCTGAAGACTGAAGGCCAGCAGGACAAGGACTCAGAGGCGACAGTACGCCAGCAGCAGGAGTGTGTGTGCTATGGCCTCGGCTCCTTTTCTTCATGTGTCTCAGCCCGCTACCAGCTGGCCATGTTGCTGCTGCTACTGGATGCAGAACATGTGAGGGAATCAATTTCATCTGTGTTATGCCTTATATTTATTAAATGGTGTTTAATCCAAGATGGTATGCTGTTCTTTCTTTCTTTGTGTAGATTCCCTTGAAGGATTGCTCTCTTTATGATCCTGCATTCTCCGTCACAGAAAAGGACATTTTAAGAGAGCTGGGTTTGACTGTGCTCACAGAAAATGAGGTCAGTTATTGGCTGCTTATGCATTTTATTTTTTTCAGACTTAGGATTCACTGTTAGATGTATATTAAAGGTAGCTACATTATATTTCACTACTTAGCTTAATCAAACAGGTCCAGTCAGTTTTCTATGTTTTCTATTTATTTTAGCCTGTAATTTATGACAATGCTTTAATAGTAGTAGATTAGGCAGACATCAACATTCACAGCTATTGGACCTTATCATAACTTAATAATAACCATTTGTATGGAAGAAACAATGTCTTATTTTGTTGTATTGTGAAGGAGGGGAAGCGTCTGGCCTCTAAGCCCACCTTATTTTATCTAATGCACTGTGGAAAAGCTCTTTACAACAACCTGCTGTGGCAAAACTGGAACCCACACTGTTTGTCTCTGGTTACAATCATCGGAAACTGCTTCAGCGGCATCAGAGAGAGGTGTGTACCAGGAATGAATGAAATGAGGCCATATTGGAAATCATGGCTAAGATTAGATGACGTTCTTTCCTCTTTTGCCTGCAGGACCATCGAGAGGGAATTGAAGCAGGATTACAGCTACATCAGCAAAGCTGTGGATTTGTGTGAAGAGAGACTTCTGCCTTGTCCTTCCCGTCTGATAGACGTCTTCAGTGATACAGCAGTTATCACTTTTCCTTCAGAGCGACTGAACAAACTCCCCTCATCTACGTGGACTGACTCACCTGAACCACAATACCAACATTGCTCAGATTTAGAAATTATACTGAAACAAACACCCGTCTTAGACTCTCCAGTGATAAGTCCTAGCTAACAACGGGTGTTTTTTCAAGCCTAACATTTATACACCTTTTTTAAAATAAATACTCAATCTGACAGATCAGCATCATTGTAAGTTTATTTTGAGGCATTTTTGAGAAAAGAGAGGAACATATTTAGTTAAGGTTTGGTTTCATCTAGCAATAATTACTTTTATTGGGTTAGTTTATACCTGTTATTTTAAGTGTTTTATTTCTGTTTATTATTAACTACTTTCATATATCTGAATGTTTTCTTTGGTTGAACTGCAGTAGCATTACCAAAAAGATTATTTCCATTCTGTGAAGTTCTGACTACCAACATTTTCTGCAAAAGCTAACTTGAAAGGAACCGGGTTCTAAATATCAGATACGTAGGATGCAGATTTTCACAAATATTAGCATCTCTTCTAAGTACGTGTAGAACTAGTGCGTCTAATTAAACAGGGTAATTGCTAAATACTGAAGACCATTTTGAGGTATTACTTTTTCAGCCTTTTTCTAATTGTTGCACTTACCACTTAACATGCCTACCAAGACATGTGAGAGTTAACACCAAGGTTTTTTACAGGTTCCTTGAGGACCGCTCATACCCACCTGCAAGTGAATTTACTTGGGTAACCTCCAATAAAAGTTGGTAACCATCTTAAAGATTTTCTACTTGTTGCTAATATTTTTTTACTATAAAATGATGGATATTGTCTTATATTTTTTCCCAGATTCATGGGCAGCAGCAATTCCTGTTGATGTCTTTCCTTGTTAACATCATGCTAACAGACACCTGTGGTGTTTGATATGACTGTGTTTATTGTTCATAATCACTTCATAGAGTTCCATTTAAAAAACACTTGACATATTTCTTTAGGGTAGTCTTGATTTTAAACTCACTATGCTTTCATTTGGTCAAGAAATCAGAATATACTTCTGAAATATGGTTCAAATATTTGCTGGAAAATTAATTTTTCTTTTCTCTCTTGCTTGGCGAACATGATTTTATCTTTTGCTAGTTTCAGGAAAAGCAGCAAAAACCAGATTACTTTATTAATGGAAGACAAAATTTGTTTATTACAGCAAAGTAAAAAGTTTATTTTTGAAACAAAAAATTGCAGCCAAACAAGTTTCTCACAGCATCCGTGACAGTGAAACATCTCAAACATGAAAGAATACTCGTCTTTGTTAAAAATACCTTCCTGTTGTTTTGAACACGTTACATTTTAAATCCAAGGATAGATTCATCTTACAGCAGTGCCTTTAGTAAGCTCGCCCCTACAAGCCTGTGTGTGTTTTCAGTGTTTTCACTCTTCAGTTGCTCCATTAGCAGTGACTCCATTTACTGCCTTGCCTCCTGTTCCGTTGCTGGATTTTGAAACGATATCTGCCCAGCTTAGTTTACTACTCAGGGCAGATGGGCTGGAAATTGTTTCCACATCTCCATTTATTTCCCTGTTTTTCCCCCCTGAAGCTGACTGCATCTCACCTTCATTCACTGTCTGGGCTTCTCCATCTGCAACTTCTCCATTAGTATCCACATCAGCTTTCTCTTCATGTTTGCTTGGCTCAGCTGGCTCTACCACATGACCGTTAGCTAAGACACTTGCACTGCTGTCAGTAGACGTGTTCTCCTGTTGACTCTCTGCGTCTTTTATCTCTGCTTCGGTTCCTTTGTCACCAGCTTCCTTCCCACTTTCTTTATTCAAGCTTTTATCGTCTCTGCTAACAAGATGTGAGTTGACAGGCCAGATTGGGAGCTTGAATCCCAGTTCCTTTGCTGCTGCAGCCTTTCGCTCCAGGTGTTTCTGCTTATACTCCTGGAACCTGTCACTATGAAAACACAAAGAGATTTTTTTATGCTTTGAAGATTTTTAATACACCTGGAAATATTGCTGGTTTCTGTGATCTTTACAATTAAGATGAATAGTCCACTTATATCCAGCAGAAACCAATATAGTTTAAGCCCAACATATTCAAATTTAAAAATGGGGTTTATCACAATAATTAATGATTTAATAGTGGGAGCGATTCAATTTTCACCACTAGTGACAGATTGGTCAGGATAATTTGGTCCCTCAAGAAATAAAATTATATTTTGAAAACCATTTGTCCTTGCCTGATATTAAAATTTGCTTGAAATTTTGAAGTATTTGCTGGTGTCGTGACAAAAAATAAAATTACAACAAATCTATGAGAGGGAAATAGCTGTTCATGTGAAAGTGTAAATAGGAAAATGTTTTTTTTTTGTCTGGAGCTTTACTCTCCTTCACCCAAGTGAAGACCAAGTTCCTTCACCCATAAAGAACTTGGCCTAGAAAACATTTTAAATAAATCGAACTACAGATTTGTTGCGAGTCATCTAAATAATCGGGTTTTTTTATTTCTGATTTCACACCATACAGTCTGTTTAGAAATATATTTACCTGCGTGTAATCCTCCTGATCCCCGTAACCAGAACCATCTGCTCCAGAACAGTTTCAGATGTTGGGCTTAGACACTGAGAGAAGAACATACAACAACCTGAGCATGTTTTTACACCTTTTAGACAATCTATATTTACAAGCTCTTGCATTACCTCAACGGTTTGCTCAGCAGACTCACTTCCTGTCTGTCTTAGAGTGCGTTCTACTTTGACCGCCTGCTTGGTGATGGTCCCCAGAAACTCTTTGCTGCAGCTCGTCTGTGGGTGATCTTCTCCAAACTGGAAGAGAAAGTTAATGTAAGCAGATAAGTACAAAGAAAAGGAGCCCTCTGATGTTTTCTCTCAGTCTTGCAGAGTTACGAACCAAGGATGTAAAGGCGGAGAGGGCTTCTTTCTCATGTGTCATAGCACTTCTGTAGTCTCCTTTACTGCACATCCACTGGGCCAACAGGTGGTGGCTGCACAGAAAAAAATGGAAGCAGTAAGTAACTCAGTTACAGCCAAATTTTTGATATGAACTATAATTAACATACCTAAGAGCGGTATGCAGATCAGTGGGGCCGAAAAATGAAGTGTTAAGTTTCAGAGCATTCTTAAGGAACTGGCCTGTTTGATCTTCTGTCAGCACCAGGCCAAGGCAACTCTACCAGAAAACAAGTAGGAGAAAAAACTGAACCATGAGCAAAACCTGTATTTCCTTCTTTGTTAGACTTTAATAAATTGATCTGACTTACATCTAGAGTTGCAGTGTACGGGTGGTCTTCTCCATGGACTGTCAACATTAGCAGACGAGCTCTGAGAAGACATTTCTGAGCCAGGGTCGTCTCCCCTCCAGCATACGCATACACAGCTAGGAGTGCCTATAAATCACACATCAGTGACAATATTCACACTGTGATAACTCGTATGAGTAAACAGTGATGATAAATACCTGCATGGAGCTGTACTCACATATTGCTGTATAGTGTTTGGATGGTCAAAGCCAAGCATCCTCTCACTAATGACCACTGTCTTCAGCTGAACACTTCGAGCCTTCAGGACAAAAAAAAGTCAAGGTCGAAATTTAGCTCTTATTGTTTATAACATCCTGAAATATTTGGCAGTACACTCTCAAATACAATAACAGTGTCGCAAGATGAATTACTGAAGTTAAATCAGCAATATAGTCATGTTTGCTGTGCCTTGGAAAATATACAGCACATTTTGCAATTTTGTCAGATTACAACCACAATTGTCAATGTATTTTATTGGGATTTTATGTAATAGAGCATCTCCAACTAGTACATGATTGTGCAGTTGAGGAATATGCAATTTAAAAATTTGAGTCGTGCAGAGTTCATTTGTATTCAGATCCCTCCAAGTTGAGCCTTTTTGCATAGCCACCTTTCACTGCAGCTACAACTGGGACTCCACTGGACAATGTCTCAAACAACTTTACATTTTACCATTTTAATTTTTCTCCATTATGTTTGCAAATTACCATAACCTCTGTCAGGTTGGACAATGAGTTTGTGAACATCAATTTATACAGTCTTGCCATTGATTCTCAATTGGATTTAGTTCACTACTATAACCTGGTCACAAAAACATACTTTGATCAAAAAGTTCTCCCCGAGTTGTCCTGCTTGATAGTAAACCTTGGCTCCAGTCTTGTAGCATTTTTGCTTGTTTCTTTTAGAAGAAAATAAAACGGTTTACAGTTGTTCTGAATTTAGCTCCGTCTTCCACATTCAGGGTGATTAGCACTGTTAGTTCTCTCTCCATTTCGCCTGTAGGCCAAAACATTTTATTTGGTTTTCTCTCGCCAGAGCTGGTTCTTCCACATGTTTACCATGCCCCCTATACAGCTTGTGACAAACTTGAAATAGAGCTACATTTGGCTTTCTTTCAACAATGACTTTCTTTTTGCCACATATCCATTTGCTCTAGTTTTGTGGAGCTCAGAATCTGTCAACAGATTTTTCCTGCTGAGCTGCGAATCTCTGCTTCTCTGGTAATGCTCTCCTTGCAAGACCTTCCAATTTAGGTGGGCAGCCATTGCTAGGTCTGCAGTTGTGCCATATTTATTTAATGTTTAGATGAAAAGTTTTATGAAACGTTGTGTGAATAAATGTGTATTTATGCTGAAATTAACCTGCACACAGAGGAACTACATTTACTAACTAATGGACTTCTCAAGACAATTGTTTGCACATGGTACAGTATTAGAGTAAACTTGACATTAATTTTAAAACCATGCATAGTTTTCCTTTCATTTCAATTATGCACTGCTTAATGTTGGTTAATTACTTAAAACACCAATAAAGTATGCTTATGTTTCTGGGTGTAATGTGCCTGAAGGTGAAAACATTTCAAGAGGATTAATACTTTGCAATGCACAAAGCAATGTTTTAAGTAATCAGCCACAGCTATCCATAACTGGAAAATGCAAGTGGAATACTTTAAAATCTGCTAATACTCAGTCATTACTGTCAGAAGTTGAACGGCTGTGAAGTTGTGAGCATACCTCAGCTGCTTTCCCCTGCAGGAAGGTGACTTTGGCCAACAAGCTGTTACAGTTACAGGCCTCAGGGTCCAGATCATCACACACTCTGCCATACAGGTAAGCTGCTTCCTTCAGCTGTTCGTGGGCCTGATCTAGCAGACCTACGCACCAGAACGGAGGATTCGTAAACATAAGAGCCACTCAAAAGCATGTGTTGAACATACAGTATACTCAATAGTGTTTTCTTTTCTAATAGACATACCCTTCTGAATGGAAGTCTGTGCAGCTCGGTATGCCTTTGAAGCATCAGCAGTCGGCATTTTGATGTGTTTAACAACGGGAAAGATGTTAAGGACGTCGTCAGGACTGAAGGGCGCTTTGTTCTGGTTCTCGAGGACGTAGTCTCTCAGTCTCAGCTGGTGCAGATACAGAGTTCTCAGTGGTGTTTTCAGAGAGTTTATATTGCTTTCGGGGTGTTTCTAATATATGCATTGTGTCTTATCCTGAATGCATCTTTAGAACTGCAAAGTATTGATTCAAAGAAACAAAACTGAATATTTGTTTACCTGCACTCCGGTCTTTAAACAGAATTCTCTCAGCAAAGAGACTTTTTGAAGCCCATAGTTCTCCACCAAGTGATTAGGACTGGAACTATGACAAAAGGGCTAGGGTTAAGCATTGACTTCACCATTGCTTAACACACACAGGGGGTGAATGAGCAAGGTCTGTAACTTCTCACCCAAGGCTGTCAGAGATATCATATGTTTCAACAGCGTCTTGGCAGACCAGATTCCACAGCTCAGATCCAGTGAGCATGCTCCAGGGCGTGCTCTCGGAGGCCCCGACCCCACGGCCACGCCTCCGTGACTTTTTCTTAGCCTCCTCCCCGACAGGAGAGGGTGTGAAGTGATGAACCAAAAGACAACTGAGGAAGTGACTGACGGCTGCAGACAAGCTTGGCACGTCCACACCCTATGCAGACATGAAGAGATGCTGAGCTACATTTTCTGTGGAGAACCACACCAGTTGTTACAGTACCAGTTGGAAGTTTACACACACTCATCACGGACAGAAACTGTCGTATTCATTTTGGACCATTATTGGTGCAAGTAATGTGTAAAGTAAAGTGGCTTTGTAAGGATGAGTCACAACAATTGATAGACATCTGTAGATGTAACGCGACGCCTCAAGTACTGCTTCCTTGTGTGACATTATAGGAAAATTAAAAGAAATTCACCAAGATAAGGAAGAAACCTTTTTGAGTTTCACAAATCTGGTTCAGGCTTCAGTATTGCCAGATGAATCAAGATTTGTCAACATGCCACCTTGAAAAGCCTAGGAAAATTTTACCCATGGATCTGTCAAGTATGAATACCATGGCAATGTCTCATCAACTTACTTTTCAAGGAGGTTATTTGTACCAGATTAGAGTGTTTTGGTTTGAAATGTGTGAATCAACCCCAAAACAAAAGCAAAGCACTTTTTTGAAATACTGACTTAATTCGAAGTCCCTCAGAAAGAAAAAAGTAATTATGCCAAAAGCAGATTAAAATCCAGCCAGAATAATTTACCTTTTTCAGAAATATATCTGTCTGATAAAAACAAAAAGTGACTTTTTAGGCCAAATGATAGTTGTTACATTTGGAGGTAAAAAGGGGAAGTCTGCAAGACTCAGAACGAAATCTGCAGCTGTGAAGTGACCAGTGGCAGCATTATTTTGTGTGGGTGTTTTGGAGGAAGAGGGACTGGTGCTTTTTACAAAATAAATGGCATCATAAAGACAGAACTTTACATGGGAATATTGAAGCAACATTTTTGAAAATCAGCCAGGAAGTTTAAACAGCTTAACAACAATCTTACAAAATGCCAATACATACCACCAACTTGGCTACAAGGTATCTTAAAGACAAAAAGTCAATGTTTTTGACTGATTATCGCAAAGCCCTGATCTCAGTCATATAGAAGATGCTTGTGCAGAGCTGAAAATGTGTTATAACCAGTTCTGTTTGGAGAACTTGGCCAAAATTACAGCAAACTGTCGTGAGAAACCTGCAGTGAGACACCCAAAATGTTTGACACAAATCCTTCTATTGACAGGGAATTAATGTAAATTTCCAACTGGAAAAGTCTTTTACCACCCATCATGTATTAAGGTTTCCAGACATAAGAACTTATTGGAGTTATTACTGAATGCTGCAAAGTACCTGTAGGAAATGGTTGAACACTCTTTTTGCTGAGCGGGTGAAAATTTCACCTATTGTTGATCTCTGTTTAATATAAATCAGGAGAAAGAAGAACATTATTTAAAAAATAGTCACAATAAGACAGTTTTAAATTTGTGAATTAAATGTGAGGAAATTAAACACACCATTATATGCCTGAGTTGCTTCTTGTCTTCTGACTGGGAAATAGCCTTCACCACGTGCCCCAGGTAGCGGAGGTTGATGCCTCTCTGGTGTAGCGCCTGTCTCAGAGATGCTCCGTCCATCGGCGCCTCATTGCTGTGTAGGCAACACTGCAACTGCGAACACAATCATTAAAACGTATTATGCACTGATTTTGTTGTCCCAGAGAATTTTCCTGTAGCACAAAATCTGAAACACTGAAGACACGCACAAAGTCTGGTATCTGGTGTGTGATAATGAAAGCTGCAGCTTCTCTCAGCAACTTCTCCTGCAGGTTTGTTGATGCACTCTCAGAGGGAGGAAAACGTATTCCTGAATGTAAAACACAGGAAATGTGTGCTACAGTAAACATCTATTGTCTGTCTGTTGTTTCTGAGAAGGTATAGTTAAAGTGTATACCTGGAGAGAAAACATTTGGGTTAAAGCGCATCTCAAAGATGATGTCACTAACGGAGCCCACGTCTCTGCATGCAGCTCGTACGGCATCAGTCGCTCGAGAATCACCTGGGAGAAAAGTAATATTAGTCCAGAATAAAATGTGTGCTTCGTGTTTAAACAGGATTTGAATTTCCTTTCACAAGGATGTGCTGAAACACTCCTTACAAGCTGTTGCACATTCTTCAAATCCTCCATTTTCATCCATCTTCTCCTTCACGCGTTGGGTAAACTGACAATGTCTAAAAATAAACAAATAATATTAAACTTAATTTAAAAAAATAAAAGACGTTATAACTGAATGTAAAAGTTTTCTTTCACATTGGACTCACTTGTGCTGAATGAAAGCCTGCAACAGCTCTGGCCTCAGCCTACAGAGACTGTGAGGAAACCTCTTTGGAAGCCCAGAGGCTCTCTGATAATTTTCTGGCCAACCTTGTTTCTCGTTCCCGTTGTTCTTTTCTTCATTCTCTTTACAGCTTTTGCTGCTCTCTTCCTCCCCAGCAGCTGTCTGACTTTGTGTTTCCTCCTCTGGGCAGAAGTTGGCATCAACTGGGAAGCTTCTGAATACATCTAGCAGGTAGAACCTCCCATCAGCTCCCACCAGGCCCTGAGCGTCCAGGGAGGTGAACAGAGGCACCTGGTGACCCTTGGGGGCCACAACAACATGTCTCTGAATGAACAGACTTTTGGCGGCTTGAGCCAATAAGGCTAGCAGCTGTCGGCGTTGACGGGATTCTTGGGGCCCTGCATTCACACCATAAAGCAAACCTCTGAAGAGAGAAGAAGAAACAGATTTATCTCCAAATGGTCAAGAGAAGTCTCACACAGCTCAAATATAGGTCACAGATCAGAAGTACCCTGAGGCAGGAGAATCTTTTTGGTCCTGCTCTGAGCTTTCAAACCCGGGGGCCAGACCCTGGGCAGACAGACGCACTCCTCTGTAGTCCACGATGGCTGTGGGTAAAGTATGCAGCCCCTGCAGCCCCTCTAACTCACTGTAAGCCTGGACGCATTTAAGCTCCAACCTCTGAGCTGCCCTGCAAGCAGGAGACCAGAAAATATTAAAATAAATTAAAGAAAATCCATTAGAAACCCAAAGCCAAAGTTGTAAAATGCCTTGAAATAAATTAATATTTTTTTAACAATAGTATAATGTCACACTGAATATTTGATTAAAAATCCAACTTTCAATTTGATGAACTTTTTTCAGAGGGGAAAACTTCACATTGTGAAATACTTGGCATCTGTGGAGATCACACTGTAGGAGTTATGAGTATCACATTCATCGGCATCCATAATAATGCCTACAATTATTTTATATTACACAAAAATATTCATCCCCTTTAAAATTTTTCATGTTACAACCAAAAACATCAATGCATATTATGTTAAAAAGTAGTACTATGTAACACAGGATAAGAGGTTATTTCATTATTAATTCCTATCAACAAAAAGGGAACAAATGCATTCCCAAAGCATAATATAAAAGTCGGTCTTCAATGTGGGGAACACAGAATAGCACATCACTTCACTAAGACAAACAAGCATTGGTATTCATGATTCAGGAAACAGCCACAAGAAAATAACAACTCTCCTAAACGTGCTCATATAGGCTGACCTACGCATATTTTCAATTAGCTTAGATCATGTGGAAATATGACCAGTACAACTGGTCAAGAACTAAGGTTTATCTTCTTTCCACACACTGCGAGGTGTATTGTAAGGAAGCTAAACATCTCCAAAGCTCACTCTTAGAGCACTGCAGCAAAGAGTCTCATCTTAGGTTGACTGAGTCTCCATAACAATTTATTGTGCTGTTTTCATGCAAATCTTTGCAAGGAGTGACAGCAATAGCGGCTTCTGCTTAAATGTACAGTTTGGTGCATCTTCTCTCCCATGTATGCAAAAAGACTTTAGACTTTTATTACCTGCGACCCCTCTCACCACCAAACACTGGACTTGTGGCACCCTGACTCATGAACAGGCCACTCCAAAGGAATGCCGGGTCCTCCGGGTTTCCATTTACCGGCTCAACAAATCCATCTACAACCGTCTCAGCTGCCTGCATAACAGTCCTTACGAAAGCACTGTTAACCTGAGGTGTGAGTGAAAAAGAGGAGGACTGTTAAAAGAATCCAGAGAGATGGAGAACTGTACTTCTGTCACAAGTAAAAAAATTTCACAGGTTACTTCTTACTTGTAGCAAAACTTTGTCTCTCTGCAGCCTTTCTTCCAGACTCCCCTGGGAAAGATCTCTGGCTGCTTGTAACTCCTCATTCCAGTCTGGAGCCTACAGGTGAGACCCACAAAGCTGCTTAGACTTGGTATATTTATGTTTTATGCAATATGTCCACAATCAAAATCAACAGCAAACCACTGCTGTGTGGTATATAACCTGTGCTGCCGCCTGCTCATCCACCCCCAATCTACTGAAGGTGTTCTTGTGGAGACGAGAGGCGCAGGGAGGTCCGAGCCAGCACAGTGTGTGGTAAGGCGTGGGCATTGCCTCTACTGGTGGCTGTGGTGGCCTGAAGAAGGAGAGGCATTATGCAGATTCATTTCCATCACACTCAGCCGCAGCAGTTCTTACAGCATCCAGTGGTATTTAATGTTACTTACCTGTTTTTGAGTGTGGTAAAGGTTTGTTTGAAAGTAGGACTGACATGACACAGCAAGTCGGTGAGACAGTGACAGACTGGAGTAGACTGAGCAGGACGAGGGTCAAACATATCGTGGGTAGACCTAAACATAAAAAAAGAAATATGAAACAATATTAAAACTGGTCATTTGCAATAACCAGGAACTGTTATGTTGTAGCACTGGGAGTGTTTTAGTGTCTTGTCCTGTGGGAAAGGGAACTTCCTCTCCAGTCTCAAGTGTTATCAAGCTTCTAAAACATTTTCTTTCAGGACTGTCCTGAATGCAGCTTCATGCTGAAATATTGCTGAAGCTTCCTGAGAATTACCACTGAAATCTTGGCAGCTTCTCTGATTAATGCTGTCCTTGTCTGGCATGTTAGTTTAGATAACCAGCAATCTCCTTGTAAGGTTTGCAGACATGTCATCCTTTTTCTACTTTCAAGCCATGCACTATGCAGCTTTTCATAAGATTTCAAAGCCTGGGATATTGTTTTATAACCTAACTGTGAGTTAAGCTTCTCCTCAGCTTTCTTTCTGACTTGTCTTAAGTGTTCCTCACTCTTCATGATACTTTGTGGTCAACTATGTTCTCTAACAAACATTGAAGAATTAACAGAACTGATATTATTGACAAAAGCTACACACAGGTGAATTCTATTAACTAATAATTGTATTTAGTAGAGTCAAAGTAAAATGGCTGAACACAAATAAATGCACACTGGACATTTTAAAAACTGTGTTTTCCTTTCCTCCAACTTCACTGTTAATGCTTTGTGTTACTGATAACACCCACCACCCAAAAAAAGAACCTGAAACATGTTTGTTATTTTTTTTAAAACATGGGATATTTTTGCATGATGATGTTGCTCTAGTATCAAAGCACTTAGTTATCTAATTATTGTTGTCAAGTCAGAAAATAAGATAACTTCTATCGTAACTGTGCTCACCTGTTCAGGAAGAAACCTTTGGGACAGGATGTGATATCACAATGCCGACCCTCTATTGTCACCACAGTCATGTACATGAAGTCTCCCTGCAGCTTCCTGAATCCTGGTGGGGGATGCCAGCAGCTGAGGGAAAAGTCCTTCAGGTAACTGGGTGCCTATTGAAACACAGATGAAGAGGAAAATGGTAAACTTGTGCTGTCTTTGGGTCACACAAGCCAAATTCCCAGACAGGCTCTGGTATGAATCCACCTCTGGTTGAGAACTGTGGGGCAGCAGAGCCATAAGGGGTCTTTCTGAGGAGCCAGGCAAGAGGTACTCAGGTGGGGGTCCATCCTGGTTGGCTGATTCTCCTTTTGAATTGCTTAACGAGCGCTTCAGGCTCTTTCCATTTGGTAGGCTAGAGTCTGTAGTGGGAGCAGAAGGAGATTTCAGAATGAATCAGAAAGCATTGTGTGACGTTTTGTTGCCCTCTTGTTTCAGTGGGCTGTTTCTTTGTGCATTTACCAGGTGTGTGTGTGAGTGTCTCCAGTACGCTTGGTGATTGTCCTTCTCTCAGTGCATCGTGAGGTCCGGACGCTCTCAGCAGCTCCACAACCCGAGCCAAGTGGACCCTGGCGGAGTGGGAGGTATACGGTTCTGCAGAGACATGCTTTAGTTAGCATCCAGTGTAGCCTGACCGTCTTTATGAAAGTCACAGTGATGTGGGAAAGGTCTGCTGAACCTGTGAAATGAACAACATTGCTCACAAAGCATCCAGAACATCATGGTGAGCAGATGGTTGACATAGATTAAGTCTAACCTTTTAATAATAACATTAATCTATTTTCTGTACCCTTGATGGTGTTAGTACCTGTCTCTTCTTGAACAAGAGCAGTTACGACTAAGTCTTTTGGAGTATCTACCTAAAAATTTTGGACATCTAAAAACTGTATTTTCTGCCCCTTCTGCTTTGCAACATAGCTTAAATTCAGTTAGAATTAATGGGGAGCTTAAATTTAGAATTGGGGATTTAAGGAGACTTCATTTATATGTAAAATGTGGCAAAGTTCATGGGGTGAGGCTATTTTTAAAATACTGGTGTAAAATACTAACCAGAATAGGGCAAATATGTCATGTCATTAGATTTAATCATTACCCAATCGTGCAGCTACAGCAAGAACTCACACAGAAAAAACTAATTGAAATAAAAGAGTACACCTTCCACCAGGCGAATGACAGCTCCTGCTTTAAGGCCCTTGAGGCTTTGCAGCTCGGTGTGGGGATCCAGTGTTGTTCCAGCTAGAGCTAGAGACAAGTTCGAACGTGGACACACCTCATTCCTTGACAGCAAGGCCATTATTGCATCTTGAACAAGCCAAAATGCGTTAACCTACACAGCACAAACACAGAATGGACCTCAAAACTCTAGAATATGAAAAAAAAAAAAAATTAATTTGTGGGTTGTAGCTGAGGGTGAAACTAAAATGCTGCCTCGCCTCTCACTGTTGTTTTTGTACCTGCAGTTCAAACGACTCGACTCCTGCTCCTTGGATCTTCACAGGAAATGCTGTGCCCTCATCTTGTTTGATATCAGCAGCATCATCTCCGCTGGCTGCACTGATTACATCTGAGAAGGAGAGAAACCCAACTAACTGTGAATCATTACAGTGTCTGTAGAAACAGGAGAAAATAATGGAAAATTTCTCCTGGAAAATACCTGGACAGCTGTATCAAAAGATAACTTGATATAATGAGAAAATATGCTCTGATTTTATCTGTGGTTTATATTGATTTTGTTTATCAAAACCTTTTCAAAAATCCCCTTCAGCTAACTTGAAGAGTCTTAATGACAAAAAATGAATAGGACGAGAAAAACATGCCAAGAAGAAAATAAATGGGGCGTAGCTGCAGATTTACACACACGTAGAACCAGAGGCAAAGCAGGACTCGGCGTGTTCCCCAAACTGATCTGTGACTAAACCTGTTGCATTTCCCTACTGATCTTGATGTCATCTCCAGGTGAAATGACAACCACACCCAGATCTGACATCAGCAGACAGTACACTGTAACAAGAGACACAAAACCCCCAAAAGTTTGACTTCTTCCATTCAATACTGAAGCCCCACAACACAACAAATCTTGATCTGTGTGTGATCACTGTTCTCCTTACTACAGTAGATTATCTGCTCATGCTGTCAATCTGGATCTGCTTTACTACTGGAAAGCTTCCAGTCAACAAGTAGCCGCTATTGGCTGGAGGAACGCGCCTCCCCTCTGGAAGCTAGGAAGGCATCATTTATTTTCTCTACAAGAGTTGCTACTTTATTTTAGCAGAAAAAAAGCATAAAATAAGCTGCTTTGAGAGTCTAATTTCTATTTCTGAAACAGTAGTTTTCATTTTGCCAAAATGTGTCATTTTTTGCTTAAATTGGAGCAACTTAGAAATTTGACACATATAAGAGAAAAACTGCTAATAACACAGTGGTTAAAGACATTTAAAAAAAAAGTCTGTAATGTGAAAACAGGGCTCTAATTGTTGTTTTTTTCATACATGAATGATCCATAAGTTGGTGTTGCAGCTGACCTCTGCATGGTCAACTTTGAGAGACGTCCTAAAAACTTTCAAGAATTGAGATTTGAGATCACTTTTAAAGATTAGAAGAAAGTTTAAAATATCATAAACAAACTAATACAAAACTGCCTTGTCATTTACATGTAATTGTAATAACACAAAGCATCCAGGTAATTAAATTCACCACTTTTCAGTTTTATTATGATGCCACCATTTTATTATTTCACAGGAAAACGTTTGACTCAGTCTAATTTGGAGATGAGCCAACACACACTAAACCTTAATTCAGTCATTCAACTCTGTAAAAAGGGGAGTGGCAAATGTTCAGAAAGGTGAAGAAGTCACACTGGAGAGCATTGCTCCTTCTTCTCATAATACATCTACTCTTTGAAATCGTTATAACTAGAATGTTACAGTGTTATAGAGGGGGTTTAGCCATTTTGTAAGGAATGCGTCAGAATCAGGAATGCCCTAAAAACAGAAAAAATATACTGCACTTTTCCCAAGAGGCTAGAACGTTAGCACCAGCCATGTTAGAGCGTCAGTGCTGTGCCAGAACTCCCACCCTACTTCCACACATTCTTCACGAAGGAGAAGAATCCACTAAACGGAAAAGAAGGAACAAGAGAAAAACCTGTGATTACAGGGATTACTCACCAGTTTTGACTTGACTTCTTCCTCCTCCTTTCTTCACTTTGTCCTTCATGGCTGGAAGTTTTACTTTATTGTTACTCCCTAAAAAAAGTCTTGTCTAAATACTGCTAGAGCAGAAGAGAGTGGATAAAAGGGGGTTTGATTTGTGCAGCAGGACTGTGTGTGTAAGAGAGAGAGAGTCCAGCGGAGTGAAAGTAAACTGCTCACTGTTCTCGACTGTGACTCATGCACCTCTTTACAAGGCAAACTCAACTTATCTGTTCCCAGTGTGCAAAAAAGGCCACACCCTCTTATTGCTCCACACAGACTGCCTCAAAAACTTTGCTGGACTGGGTGTGTCTTTGTTGTAGCTTCGCTCACTCTTCCTCCCTGAGGCATGTTTCACTCCTCCCCTATAAGCCTGCAAGTAGAAGTGAAAATTGTGCACAAAGCTCTTGACATTTTCAGCTTTTATGTTGTCATTGAGTTTTGAAAGTCATTTCAATTTGTCAGGAGAAGACATAATGCAGCAAGACACATTTGTTAAAACAAAACAGCTATAATGTATTTTTTTTAAACTGCATGAATCCTTCCGCTGTAACATGAAGTCGATCCACCATGCTGCACTGTTCGTTAAGTCAGTTTGCAGAAAATACAACAAGGCATGGTTGAACTTCCACAGGTGGGTGTATCGCTGTGTGATGTGGTTCCTTGTGTTTGTTTAGTGGACTACACCTACTACGTTATGTTTCAGCACACACATACTTGAGAGTATCTCAGTTTGAACAAAACTGATGATGCGTGGGTTACAAATGTCACCTTTCTGTTATCACTGGTATCCTACAAAATAAACTTGAATAATGTAGAAGTAGGGCAGGGCGTTGTCTAAATTAGCTGTAGTTGTAGGACAGGTAAGTCGAGACCAGACCAGGTAAAAAAAAAACCCAATTAAATAGACTAAAGTTTATTGACCTCATGACATTTATGCTGAGCATGGAAATGACTGTGCCAGGGGCGCTTCCATAAAGATATAAAAAGAAGTTCCCAGATGGGGGAGGAAAATTAAGGGGTGGCAGAATTTAAATAGTTTTATTATTCTGTCATTAATTCTGTGGCACAAGTCCTAAATTTTTCACACCTGGAGAAGCTGAGAAGGGAGCAAAAGATTAGAGTGATGACAAGGAGGCATTTCAAAGACTTAGAAATCTCTGCAAAAGACAAGTCATCAAGAATACCAGTGGAAATATGCAATAGTTGCTTAGCAATTACAAGTATTTGAGTGAGGCTTTTCCATTAGTTATTGAGATAGCATAAATAATTATTGACCTGCCATCTTTTGTTAAGATATATATCAAAAAGAAGAAATATAGGATATAAATCGTAGGATTTGCCTGAGTCATTTTAACTCAGAATGTGTTTAAGCCATTATATGTTAGGTTTTTTTTCTTTTTAGTTATCTTTTCACAAATAGAGACTCTTACACAATTATTTGTAACATTTTGAAAAAGATTTTAAAAAGATGGTGGCCTAAATGAAATAATTTTTATTGTTAAGACGATTTCTAGCTAATAAATATATTTTAGGGTCACACAACCATCATTATAGTGGACTTCATCATCTGTATTTATTTCAAATAGAATATGCCCATCTTGTGAAGTAAATTACTCAAACTACAACAACATGAAATGACAAGAGGTGAAATGCCTAAAATCCCAAACAAATCTAAATAAATTACTTAACCTATTAATCCCACAATTCTCTTTCCTAAATTTGAAACTGGAGGGTGGGCCAGCAATTTGGCTCTTCCTCTTTTGTGTTTACTTCTCAAATAATCTTTTGTACGGACTAATTTACAGATTTGATGACAGCTGCCGCAACCTTGCTTTTATCGATGTTACCTTAAAATTTCTTGTAAATTAAAAATTTTTAAAGGGTGGATGCTATTAAATGTTTTCACCTTCTGTTTATTATCATCATAATTGTTTAATTACTCTACCACTTATGTTACGATGAAATATTACCCCCCTGAAAAATGTACAGTTGCGTAATGGTTTAGAAAATAAGCTCTTTGTATCAAGTTCTTTTAAAATAGCATTTATCGTGCATTACATTACATGCATACCACTTAGAAAAGATTAATTTTTAACGTAGTTTATGTTAACCAATATTGTTATTCTTTGTTTGTTTTGTAGGGTAAATCTGTCGGAAAACGTTTGACTTATAATTGCATTTCCGACGACACCTAAACCTATCTTGACAGCAGCTGAGTTGACAGGAGGCTGTCCTTAGCTAGCCGCATTAGCAAACCGAGCAACATAACGCCCGCACAAGCCGTTTGTTTTCGGTCTATATGAGACGATTGCGGTGAGTTTTTGTCAGTTATTTAATGCTGTTACTGTCGTGATGATAAAACATCTGGAAGATAAGAAAATAAAGAACTTAGCTGTTGTGTCGCTGTTTCTCAGCTAGCATGGCACTCATCAACCCGTGGCCTGAACGTTATGTTTGTTTTGTTTTTTTTCGAGTCATTTAAAACATTTCGGGCCAAAAATGAGCTAGTTGTGTTTGAGGTTATTCCGAAAATTTCTCGAGTGTATAATGCGTCCCTTCTTACCTATATTTGATCGAAGCCAAACTGTTTACCTTCATTTCAATGCACTTACTTACAGGGCAGAAGTTAAGGAGGCTTTCAATCAGACGATTAGGAGTTAACACCTCACGTTAAAACTCTAAGTAAGGTGTTAGTCGCTGTTAATCTGCCCTGTTTCTCAGCTTCACCACCTATTATGCTCTTTTAAGATAACATCAGGTTGTGCAGCAGTCGTCTGTTTACCTGTTAATCTATGCGCATATGGCTGTTCCAGGTCCTGTGACAGTGCTCCACCCCTCAGGTAAGAGCTGAGGGTCGGGCCGATGTCATCCAGTCAGGGTGACAGAGGGGGTCTTTCTCAGGCTGCCCCAAACAACAACTCCCCGACACAGGACGAATTTGACAACACTACTCGGACTGCTGCAACATGCAGCACACCTAAGGCCAGCAAGGCCGAGCTGTCTCTTCCTGAGGCACAGGTGAAGCTGCAGGTGGGATTTCATATAATGATGCAAATGGGTCTATTTTAAACCTTGCATTATGTTTATTTTCTATCCTTCTTCACAAAAGCATTTTGCATGATTTATGCATGTTTCGCTTCCATAACTTTATATAGATGTCCTGTTTTATTTCCTGCAGATGCTTCTGGGTTTAATTAGTCTGTTTTGAAAAAATATATATTAAGGCATTTCTGTAGCATTCGCAACTCACCTTGTAGTCATTATTATCAATAAACATGGAAATTTCCATTAGTTCTTGTTTTGACATTACATGACTGTCGAGGTGTAAAATTGCCAAGAAAATTTTTAAATAATTAGCTTATTATAGGTAGTTCAATCAATCGATCAATCAAATTTTATTTGTATAGCACATTTCAGCAGCAAGGCATTTCAAAGTGCTTTACATCAAATCAAACACAAAAACACAATGCAACATAGAACCAACAATAAAAACACAACATCAAGTCAGATTCCGTCAATAAATTTGCAATTGATTACGTTAGTTATTTCCATTAGTTACTGAACTAATGGAAATATTTGGAGTTAAGTGAAGCAGAAATGCATTTAGTCAGACATGAAAAACTTTTTCCATCCTAAAATGTAAAAGGTTAGGGTGACGAAATGTTCAGCCTCAGACTGCATGATGTTAGCTAACCAAGCAAAAAAAAATTATGATACTGGTAAATGTTGCAATAATGACATGAGCCAAAACAGATTAGTAAATTTTTACCACAGAACATGCTTTGTAGAACAAATATAACTTTGAGCATTCTGGCTTTACGGCATGACTGCAGGTTAAACAAGAAAATGTGAGCTTCTACTTGGGGACTGGAGAAAAGTGGACATCACTTGCTGCCCCTCTTTTTATGATGTTCACACTCTGTAAAATGTTGGACTTGGCAAGAGCTCCATGAGGGACAGCAAACACAGCACATACCTACAGCTGCGCTGGAGCATTTTTAATTACCGTTCCTGAGTTTGTTGTTTTCCAGAAGTTCAAAACATATTAGCTGTTTTTCTGCAGCTCATTAATAATGCACTTACGCAAAGTAAAATTTTTCAAGGAATCAGTGGGATTTATTTCTTAGGAAGTATTTTCCAATCACATTCCAGTTTCTCAATCTATCCAAAAGAATGCACTCCTGCTTTGTGCAAATACTTATTCAATAAGATTGGGAAAGTGTAAACAACTTGAACGATCTGGCAGTTGCGCACCGTGGGTGAATGTTGTGTCAAATGGTGGCAGGCTCTACCTTTCAGCACGCTGAAACAGGAGCCGTGTTACTGGTTGCATTGTTTTGAAGGCATAAGAAATTTTGTGGAAAGAAATTGTTTACATGCGGTGGCCAGCTTGGAATCAGCAGAACAGACAAGACAAAGCTTGTAGACGAGGGAAAAATACAACGAGGCTTTGTTCGTTTGATCCAGAGGTGGTCTGATCTTTTGTTTCCTGACTGCCCTTTGCTTTATGTAATGGGCTGAGCTCACTTGATGGGGTTTTAGTAGGAGGGTGAAAACATTGCACAATTGTTCAGACTATCTGAACAATTGTTCAGTACTATCATGGTACTTGCTGCAGGGTTGACCAGTGAACCGATCTGCAAAAAGGAAGACACAAAATAACTATCAATAGGAGGTATTTTCTTTGTCATTACAGAGGATTATACCTTCAATCAAGACGAAGTAATGCTTTTAGATGTTTTTCTTTTTCTTCAGAGTTCTCCTGCTTTGGATGAGGTTTCTCCTTCCTCTGCATCCTCTTTTGAGATGCTGGACATGGAGTCAGTGCCACCTCCATACCAAGAGGTGCAGCCTCACTGGTTCTTCTGTCGCCAGGCAGATGACAGCGACTCTTGGCATCCCTTCAGCAGAGAGGACTCTGACAAGCTAGAAAATGCTTTCAATACTGGTAAGGAACAATAAGTGTCTTAGACATAAATTGTTACTATGTCGTTATAGATACTATTAGCTGTTTGAAGTAAATTAATGTCATAGTGGAAGTGTTAAACATGTTTTTCTTTCCTTGGAAATCGGTGTTGGAAAAAAATACAATTGTAAAACAGTCCTGTGATCCTTGACGCAAAGTCCAGTTGACACATCCCCCACCTCTTTAGAGCAATTGTCTCTAAATGTTTTGACTCGGTCCTGTCAGGTGAACTTTGGTTTCTCTGGGGGGGTTTGATGAATTCCATTGTAATGAATATTTAAGCATCTGTAGTGAAATTGATATGTGGAAAATTTTTCCATTTCTAGTCTGAATTTAATTGGTCCTTATATAAGGGTCTACTTTGTGTGAAGCAGTAAATGTAGTTACACCACCTGTATTTCGGCATGCACGTTTACAGAACGAACATAGTACTGTGTGAAACTAAAGTAAAAAAGGTCATGTTGTGTCTGCGCAATATTGAAATGCAACACCAAAACAATAAAGAGAGCTCTCCCAGCTAGCACTGAAGTCTGCTTTCTGGGATTATTAAGGTTTCTTACTAAGTCAGTTTTTCTATTGTATTTTATTGTCTTTGGAGCTATTTTTACTGACAAATTTTGTTTGATACAGTACAATAGTTTAGTCAGTTGTGAAAAAAAAAAATCTGATTTTTTAACAATCAATTGATATATTTATTTATTACCATAGAAAAGCATCCGAGTACTTACTCTTTAACCTTTTTGAAATAGAAACATTAGATAACGTCCCATTTTTGCAGAAAGAGGTGAAGAGGACATCGTGGTTGCTGTGGAAGGGGAGCGCTACGATGTACATGTCAAGAAGAGGATGCTCTTTGCTGTCTATTGGGACCAAGCTCCCGCTGAGGTCCGCCGCTGCACCTGGTTCTACAAAGGAGATAAAGACACAAGATTCTTTCCTTACTCTGAGGAGTTCAGTAAACGTTTGGAGGTATTCTCACGTAAATTTTTTTTTTTTTTACTTTTTTTTTTTTTTTTTTTTACTTTCTTTCAGACATTCTTTACTTTCCAACTTTGGCTTGTGACATGCGTGTTATTTTCTCCCACCAACAATCCATCTCAACTATGCTGAGTTCTCAGGAAGCCTATATGATAGCAGTGACCTTAGACGAATGGAAAAGGAAGCTGGACTTTCCCACTGGAGAAACTGTCATCTTGCACAACCCTAAGGTGATGTTTGCTGCTCAAAATCGGTTCATGATGTAGACTCCATACTGGATTTTACAACTGTAAAGAAAATGTGGTTTGTTTGGTTTAAAAAGAAAAGGAAAGTCCTATGTTGAAACAAAAATCTTGATCTCATTGAGATACTGCAGGGTGATTTGAAATGGGCTGTATATATGCAGTAGACCTCTCAAAAGTCTCACAGCTGAAAGTAAGGAGTGGGACAAACTTCAATGTGAGAGACAGATAGATGGTCACAAGAAACATCTCACTATGATTATTTCACCAAAATGATAACGCTAGCTATTATGGAATGGGGTCTTTTGCCTCATCTATAACACATTTTTGTCATTTATTGGCACATATTTTAGATTTTTACCTGTAATTAAATGTCTTTACAGAGAAATAAAACTATAGTACACATTGATATTTTTAAAAAACTTTCCTTTTGATAAACACATTTTCTCCTTGCATAATGAGTGTATATGCATGACTGTATATGAAACCCCAATTCAATGCAAAATGGTTTTAAATCTAAAGAAAGCTGATGTAAGGACACATGCAAAGCAAAACATGCTCAAAGAAGTGTTGCATTGTTTTTAAACAACAAAAACAAAAGATTTTTTAAATTAGCTTCATGGGTCCCTCCTCAATATTTTGTGTCCCTTTCTCAGCTGATAATGCATTATCAGCCAATAGGATTCCAAGATGAGTGGGTTTCCTCTCCGTCGGAGCAGTCGCGGCCGTGTACAGTCAAGAGAGGAGTGGAGAACATCTCTGTAGAAATACCTGATGGTATGCGTGTTCTTTTGCTGTCGGATCACAATGAAAGATAAACTCATCACCAGGAGGCTAGGACCTGCTCTCATCATGTCAGTTTGTTTTCAGGTGAACCGGAGAAGGTGGATCACCTGGTCTTTATGGTGCACGGGATTGGTCCAGCATGTGATTTACGCTTTAGATCCATCATACAGTGCGGTGAGTCTGTGTGAGTGTGTGTGGTTGCGCATGAATTTTCCTAAATGTGCATCAATGACTCACTTTGATTTTCATTTGTTTTCAGTGAATGACTTCCGGAGTGTTTCGCTGTCCCTCCTGGCCTCCCACTACCGGCGTTCTCAGCAGGAAGGCCATGTGGGTCGAGTTGAGTTCCTTCCTGTCAACTGGCACAGTGCTCTGCACGGGGATGCCACCGGTGTGGATGAGTACGTAACCTGACAATCAGAAATGGTAAAAAAGAAAAAAGTCACAACTGCTAAAAAAAAACAAAAAACTCCTCTGTGCTTTTGTTTTTGTTTTCTCCCTCCTTTCCCGTATTTTAGGGACATTCAAAGGATCACTCTGCCCAGCATCAGCCGCCTCCGGCATTTCACCAACGACACTCTGCTGGACTTATTTTTCTACAACAGCCCCACCTACTGCCAGACCATAGTGGACACAGTGGCCTCAGAAGTCAACCGGCTACATGCCCTCTTTAAGCAGAGACACCCAGAGTTTAATGGAGAAGTTTCTGTTGTAGGACACAGCTTGGGTCAGAGTTTTACCAACGCAGAATGACAAACATTCACATGCAGGTGTAACCTGCAAAGTTTTTTTTTTTTTTTTACTGAAGTGTGTCATCTCTCATGTTACTCAGGTTCTCTGATCCTGTTTGACCTGCTAACCAATCAGAGAAATAGATCCAGAGCAAGAGGAGTATAACATTAAATTTACTATGAATGTCTCCATTTTATTTTCTGTTTTGAAAAGCATAATCCTAAGAGAATTATTTCTGCTTTTAAGGTACCTTCAGGAGAACACTCTGCTCTGAACAGTGACACGCTGGAGCAGATGCTGACTAAATTGGACCTCCAGCAGTACCTGCAAACTCTACTGGCAGAAAATGTCGACATGGAATCACTGGTATCACAAGCATAAACCCATAAACTGTTAGGGTTAGGGTTAATACTTCATTGTATTTATTAGGATTTGATACAGCACTGAATTTTAATTAGTTCACTGCTGGGTATTAATCCTTCTGCAAATCTTTGTACAAGTCAGATGAGTATTGCACAACTAGAAATATAAGACTGACACCTTTGGATTACACACACTGTACAAATTTTGAAAACCACATTTTTTTGATTATTTTCTTTAGGCTCTCTGCCAAGACAGTGATCTTCGAAATTTAGGAATTCCTCTTGGGCCCCGAAAGAAGATTTTACACTTCATCAGGAAGAAGAGGCTTCCAGAGGTCAGCCATTATTCAGGTGTAGGGTTTAGGAGGTGTTGCTTTTTATATTTAACATATATTGTAAGAAATAATGGATAAATCAGTGAGAAGCAGGCAGTTTGTAATTTTATTTATTTATTTCTTTTAGCATTTACTGTTTTGTTTTTGGTGTTATTTACAAAGTTGGATGACTTCTGCTCTATAAGGACTATGAGATGGCACCAGGGCATCAGACCTTGGAGTCTGGTCCACCTCAGGTTACCAGTGAGGGCAACCAGCCTTCAGAACTGCCAGGCCAGGAATCCTTCCTCCACAAAATGCCTTCTACCACCGGTGCTGTGGACTATGAATACTTTGACGTCGGCATTGGACAGGTAGCAAACAAGCACACAAATACTGTATAATTTGCTTTGTTGCGTCACCGTTGCTGCTTTTTTCCTCTCCCTGCCTGCCTGGAAAGTCCAATGGAGGCATAGCCAAGGGACAGGTGTGTCTCACATGGTGTCCACGTTCTCCTCAGGCCTTTTGTCTTGATGTGTTTGACCTCACTTTGACTTGATGTTTCCTTTGTACACAGTGCAATCTTGGCAACTGAACTGAAGTGACAGCTTTTTATAGAATTCCCCATGACTCTCTTGCAGTTTGTTCAAACAAAAAGCAAAGCGTTGCACCAATAAACACACTCTGTATCTGTGCTCATACATTTGTATTATGCTGCATGAGTGTTCCTCTCTTCATTCTTCACTTTTGTCACTGAAGAAACGAGTCCATCAGTTATAAATGACGTGCATGTTTTCATAAGTTTCACTTTAGCTAACTTCTCACACTACCTCCCATTTCTGCTCCTGTCTCTACTCCCACAGGTGTCCATCGATTACCCTCAGCTGGGGTTTTACCCTGAGACATTTTTCGCTTTTGGGTCTCCGATTGGAATGTTCCTGACTGTACGAGGCCTGAAACGCATCGATCCAAACTACTCATTCCCAACCTGCAAGAGCTTCTATAACATCTACCATCCAGTGAGTATCTTGTGGTTCCTTCACAGTTTCTAAAGCTTTGTCATTTGATTTAAGCTGTTTTCCATGGAAAAGGAAAATGCAGTAAGGAAAAGTTTTTAAACATATTTCTGGTTTTCTTTTCCTTCTGTCTGTCTTCATTTTGAATGTTTTGTATGCTTTCAAAACGAACAGACTGCCTTTTAAGTATTGAACCTTTTGAACGTTTCATGTTTAATATGCCTTAAGTATAGCATTATTTGTTATTGAGTCAAAAAATACTGCAGAACCTTTCAGTATCTTAGGCTATGTTCACACAGCGGGTGAATGTGGCCTAAATTTAATTTTTTTGTCCATATCCGACTTTGTCATGGCAGTCTGAAAGGCCCAATTCCAATCTTTTCACCTTCCCACAAACAGATTTCCACTTCAATAAGTAATACTAAATCAGATGTTGTTTTATTTTAATGGATGCCGTGCATCATCAATGGCATCCATTGTTACTTCTGTAAATGATGCGCTGCTGTGTGATGTCAACTTTTTTTTTTCTTTGTCTATGCATGCAGGTCTCTTTAGGGACATAAACTGTTCACAGAGAAGTCTGATTGCAGTCGGCTTTAGTTAGTTTTATGAATGACCATGTAAAAAAAGCGGATTTCGGCAAAAAATTGGAATTGAGCATCTAGTCCTGCTTATATTCGTGTTGCCTCCGTTTGATGTGAATTCAACTCGCATCATTTAAGAAAACCTCTGGCTTAAATGAGAGTTTGTCATCTCAAAAGCTGCATTCGTCTTGTGTTGTCTCAATCCCCATTTAGTTTGACCCTGTTGCCTATCGGATCGAGCCCATGATTGTTTCGGAGGTGGATCTGGAGCCGATGCTTATACCACACCACAAAGGCCGAAAGAGGATGCACCTTGGTAAGACAGTTTCCCTTTGTTCATCTGCACAGTTGGAAACAGTTGTTTAATGTTCATATGTAATTCTTCCTCTCCTGTAGAGCTTAAAGACAGCTTAACCAGGATGAGTATGGATTTGAAGAACAACGTTTTGGGATCATTACGGACAGCGTGGCAGTCCTTTACCAGACCAGTAGCTGCACTGCCCCCAGTGGAAGAGGGGGAAGTGACAAATGACACAACCCTTCAGGAGGATCAAGGTACCAAACACTTCTAGTTGAAGATTCAGTTTACCCTAAGAGTAATCTCAGTGAACCCCTAAAGATTTGTCGACAGCCTAAGTTTGTGTAATTTGTCTTCTAGTTTCATCCTATACTAACAAAGCACATTAAACATTATTGGTTTGTCTTTACTTGTTAGATATCTTGTGGTAAAGCTTTATACAGGAAGAAAATCTGTTCATCTTCAATGGTTTATCTTTGCACATGCTCAGAGAGGGGGTCTTGCGTAATGGTTGTTATTATCACCACAGGCTTTCTCTGCTTGTCTTCTTCTCCTCTCCCTGTGCGTCACGAGTTTACCACCTGCTGAACAAGTTGTCATTTTAACAGAAAGTTTAATTTACTGAAGCCTCCCTCAGGCCCCTGCATGTCTTTCCACCTGTAAGTTCTCATTGGCTGAATTCACTCACAGCTTCACTGATCATCAACATCATAAACCATTGCAGTATGTGGCCTAAAGCACATTTTTATATGAGCTCAGTTGTTTTTCTAAGTAATCAATTAGTTGTAGGCAAGACTTCACTTTAATCTATATGTTTTCTAAATCCATTTTTCTACATGTTGGTGCATATTCAGTCATGTAATGAGGAAAGTCTGTCAGATCATTAGATGTCTTTAAGGTATAGCAGTTCAGAGAAAAGAGTTCATTACACAGTCATGTTTTTCTTCCCTTTCTGTCCATCCCTAGAAGCAAATTTATTGCTTTTCATTTGTATATGTTTATATGATAGACTTGCAAGTTGAAAGTAGTATTTTCACCACATGATTGCAAGTCACTACTTGTATAGTGGATTATCAGGACTAGCTGGGAAAACTATTGGGATGCTGGCAGCGGGCACACTCTGAGGAACGACAAAGGATGTTCTGTGACTTACTATGAAGCACATTCCAGCTAAATTTTGGCTACTTGCCACATGGTTTTTCTGTTATTTAAGCGCCTTCAAACTTAAGGTTCTCACTCATTTCTTCAAAATAATCAGAATATTTAGACCCATTTCAGGCTTTTTGTACTGTCTCTTAACATTTTTTTCTCTTCTGTTTTTATATTATGTTTGTGAGTTTCAGTGAAACATGATTGTTGTAGCTTTAACGACATTTTGTTTAGTGTCAGTGCAATTTATTATGTTTTGTTCTGAAGGTAATAATACTTATGAGTAATAACATATATTCTCTCTGGGTGCTCAGCCCTAGTGAACATCCGACAGTGGCTCTTTCCTGGAACAATGGTTCAACAATGTTTTGTCCAGTTTTAAGATATTTTTGATCAAGGGTGTCCGGCTCCAGCCGTCACGAGCCGTTGTCCTACACGTTTTCTATGTTTTCCAAGTTTGACAAAGCTGAGTCAAATAAATGGCTGATGAAGGTAATTCAGGAATTAATGACCCAGCATGATTCACAGCTACCTGTCATTTGCCCCATCACATGCAATGACATGCGAATTACTGCTGAATCAGTAAATCGACTGGATAAGTCTGCGGTGTTTCTCAAGGTAGGGTGTCTGATAATGGCAGGGAAGAGCGAATCATCAGAGATTTGTCTACAAAAGTAAGATTATGTAAACTGTTAGTAATGAAAGATAAAGTAATAGATCATGAGAATTATGATCACATGCAATCATAATTCATGTGATCATAATTGTTTGTTTCTGGGTGTTGTTGCTCTGCTGAAGTGTGTTGGTGATGCAGAGACTTCTCGCCTATTCATCTTTAGTCACTTTAGAGCAGGCGTCCAACACACCTGAATCACACGGTGGACTTGTTTCTGCCGCATGCAGTCACTTTCCTCCCATCCTGGTAATAGCAGAATTATTTGATTCAGGTATGCAGAAGCAGAGATGCATCTAAAAGTAGCAAGACACCGTCTCTCAAGGACTGCAGTTTGAAACCCCGGATTAGTTGTAACAAATTTTTCATTCTAAATGTGAACATCATTTCTGTATATTTTTTCATCTGAGCCTTCAACCTGCCAGGATAGTACTAAGACCTTATCTGTGGTTCTATTCTAATTATTCTAATTTTTAAAGTGGAGGTCTATTTCTCCCCTCTTGTGGCGTATGAACTAACTTCAGTCAGCTCTGTTTCAGGATCTGTAAATCCTGGACTTGTAAAAAATAATTGAGTATTTTTCACCTGGCTGATTATTTCAGCACAGTTTATCAATGATCTTAACATTAATGACTGAACTAGCAGTCCTTCTCCTCTTTGGCTCTCTTTGTGGGTCAGAACAGACGGACGCTGCTGCTCATAGTTTTGATGTCTTCGTGTAAAATCTTTTGTATTGCCTTCTGTTGCAGCAGGGGTATACACAGATGCTGAGTGCTCAGTGTCAGCGGAGCAGATTGAACAACCCGAGATTGAAATGGGGATGCTGAATGGAGGGCGGCGGATCGACTATGTGCTCCAGGAAAAACCCATTGAGAGCTTTAACGAATACTTGTTTGCCATCCAGTCTCATCTCTGTTACTGGTGAGTCACAAATACCTGCACCGCTACAATTGTGCACATATGTTGCTGCATTTTCTGTTTTGGTTTTCTTGAGACATTTGTCACTCACACAAATGATCTGTGTGTGTTAGGGAGTCTGAGGACACGGCTTTGCTGCTGCTGAGAGAGATTTACGACAACCTCGGCGTGGCTTTTGAACAGCCGCAACAGTAACAAATTAGTGTGAATGAAGATCTGCTCTTGTGACCGTTGTCTGAAAGTGAAGGACAGCTGACAGAGCCGGAAACTGAAAGACAATCCTCTCCAGAATGCCTTACCGTCTGTGTTTTACCGACTGCCGCAACCCTGGATGGGTTGCGGCAGTCGGGTTTGCTGTTGTGGCGGCTCTTCTTCCATTCCTGCAATCCAAATATTTCAATTTAGTTCTGAGAGGTTTTCAAGATCAAAACAATGCACTTTCTTGACTAAATGTTATAATTTATTAGCATTTTCACATTTGGCATGACCTCGTGGTCGTGTAAAGAAAGATTATGATCATAATGACTTAAAATGCATGCGAGAGGGTAGTTCATTTTCATCTGTCATTTCTTTGCCATTCTGTGGAAAAAGATTTATAAATACTATTATCTGATATTTAGACATTTTAGTCTATGTTGACCAAAAATGCATATTGCCCCATAAGAAACAGCTGAGCCTTTTTGTTTAACAATGAAGGTTTTGTTTGTATTGCAAGTTTTCTTTGGCAGCTATAATTATTTTACTTCTGTAATAAACAGCTTGAAGCCTAAAGCTGCCACTCCTTTATTTTAGTTATTCAGCAATGTTAACTACACTCATCTCCTCTCAATTTGCATACAGTGCAATGTAAACCAAAATATAGTGCACCTTCCTGTTTAGCCGAATGTTTGTTTACATTTGTATTTGGTTATATTTATCGCAGGAATCTAAGGTATAAATCCTTATGAAGATTTGTTGTAGTGTGGAAAGGAGGATTCCTCAGAAGACAACGGGATTGTCTCTAATATGTATTATGCAACTTATCTCCTTTTTGTATCTACTACAAAGTAAGTTTGTATAGATTTTACAAAAAGGCTTCCTCTACCAATGCTCCAAGTTGGGACAATTTTATCTCAAGTCCAGACCAGCACTACACGCTTTATATCGTTATTGATTTAGAAACAAAATGCTATTAAATTGACTTTTTTATGTATTTTCTCAAAATTATACCCATTTCCATGTCAGTCTAGTCTTCATGAATAAAATGATTATTTGTCATGTCTCTGCTGCATGTATTTCTGTTGTTTAAAAATTAGATTCCCCTGCTTTTTGATATTCTTACATTTCAGTTGTTTTTCAAGCAACAAGCAATAAAAATATTTCTTATTTATTGTGTTACATAAAAAGAAAAGTGTTATCTTCCAGTAGTCTCAGTTTATTTTATAGGAAAGTTATGGGTATGTTGGAAAAACAGACCCACATCCCTAACTTTCCAAGCCTTTTTGTCATTATGACATAAATGTATATGACTTGTTTCATATGCACGGATGGTGGAACCACGGCCCGACACCAAAGCTGTAAATTGAGTTTTTTGGAGGAAATCATTGATAAATAAATCTCCTGAGGTTGCTTGTTTTCTTGTGTTAAGAAAGCACAAAAGTTTCACTATAATATATAAAATTTTTGTGTCATTTCAGTAACATCAGTGTTTTAACTCAATGTAATCTTACGTTGAGTTATGACAGTCACCTATTCAGGCCAGAAAGGTGACATTCTCTTTAAATACATAGCTTTATAAATGTGGATACTTGTCTTATGTGCCATAATAAAGATTTTATTGTGTATTCTTGTTAGTGTTTTTTTTTTTTCTAGAGGTTATTTAAATCATTTTACTCTCTCATATTCAGTTGCTAAATATGTTTCAAGGCATTTGAAATATAATTTCCAAATTTAAAAAAGTAAGCAGTTTCTGTAATTACTGTTTGCTTTATCTTTGATTTGTCGAATCATAGTTTGAGTTTTAGCTTTTGAGTTACGGAATCCACATAATATCTTGATATCTATAGGACAACGTCAGCATTATTTTACCTTTTTTTTTTTTTTAATTCCTCTGCATCTCTTAAATAGAAATTGGTTTAGAAGCCAAAGATAGCGGTGAATCTCTTATTTTTATTTTTAACAAACAAAATGAATGTATAACCAATCCTAATGGTGCTGTTTAACAGTTTGAATGTGGTTTTGTTCTTGGCTGATCATTTTTTGCATCCGGTCATCTATAAAATATTTTTAAATATTTGTTTGGTACCAATGCTAACAGAAAGAAAGCGGGCCAACAAAAGTAAATACTTGAAATCGCACATTGAGTTATTAGGTATTTCTGCAATTTCTTCAATCACCTAATTGTTGCGGTAAAACTGGAGCATGCGCAGTAGAGCGGATGTGATTGCTTGCAGCTGGTAAATTTACAGGCGTTTGGAGACCATCAGGCAAGTTTAACTGGAAAGTTTTGATTGAACGATTTTTGTTCCATTTATTCCTTTAAAGTTCTTTGTATAAAAGTAAAAGAAATTGTGTGTATTTATCAGAACTTAGAAACAAAATTATTAAGCTTCGACCCCGTTCTTGTCAACAGATGAAGCACAGCTGATGAGTAAGTTCTGAATATTTCAATATCAGAAACAACATGTTGTGTTGGATCAGTCGAGGAGGAGATGTTGAGAAGTCATTCAGAAATTTAGACCCGCAAACTCGCAGAGTTTCATGTGATTCAGCTCAGTGGGAGGAAACGCGCTCAAAAGCTCCTCTGTAGTTGTCAAAGGCTGGTTTGTCCTGGACCCCACTGACTCAGTTTTCAACTATTCCTCATTTAATTTAAAGGTTAGGTGGATAGCAGAGCCTGAGAATCAAACCTAAAGGGTACTGTAATGCATTCACTTTATAGAAATATTTGTTTTAATAAATACATTGGTCAGATAGTTTCTGTTCAGAATTTTAATACATTTAAAGGAAATGTATTATTTTCAAGCTGTTTCAACTGCGTTCAGGCTTATGGTTCACAATAGTTTATTTCTTTAACCCAAATTATTAAAAAAATAGAGACGAGCCTTGAAAGTCACATAAAGTTGCTGAAGTGAAATTAAATTGTAATATGAACTACCGGCAACTGAAAACACAGAAATACTTAATACATTGTATACCCAAGACAAAAGTAGAGCAAAGTCGCAGCTCAAATTAGGATAATTTACCTGGTGACCATTCTACTGAATATGAGAAAATCATGTGTAATGTTATCTAAGTGCAGTATCTTTGAGACTTAGCAAACCGGCAACCTACAGAGAGATTTAGAAACACTCCATGGAAAGTCCCGTCTGTCACCACAGTCACAAATAACTGTGATTATTTGTAGCTGATTATCTATAACTGATTTATCAAAATAAAATCAAAACAAAAGCATAAATGTCCAATTAATTAAAGTATCAGATGAAAGAAAGGCCTTGCTAAACAAAATGTCAAAGATCACAATGTAAGCTATGAGCTGTTATTTTGCTGTGTTGATTTTCTTCTGTCGGTACAGGGACACTTTTTCTTAAAACATTTTTTACCTACATATAGAAAAACAAACAGTCAGGAAAAAAAGCCCCCAAAAAATAAATAAATATATATATATATATATATATATATATATATATATATATATATATATATATATATATATATATATATATATATATATGCATATATAAAATTGTTGGTGTGTTTGGGGACCCAGCAGGTCGTGGGAGAGTTTCAACAAGTGGAGCTGTGTTTACCCTCCTCCATTCCTCTGGATTTAACAATAGATGAGACCCTTTCACTTCTAAATATGAAACCCTTCCATGAAACACACAGTTTGTCTTTAAATGAAGGCATTTAAGTGGGGGTGGACATTTGTCGCAGTTTGTCCTACTTATAACTCCCAGAACCTCTATTTTGTTCTCAATCAGAGGACATTGTTCTGCCTGATGAGGGACTGTAATCTGGTTAATTTATGTGGAAGAGAGGAAGATGTGTAGTGGAGCAAGGAGGCGGGACTGTCACCAGAGCTGTTCACGTGTAATACTCCTCCTGATCTTGTAGAGCATGTAGAGAGACGAGGAGAGGACAGGCTGCTGGGTCAGATGTATTGCGGAGTTGTGATGCTGCTGGAGGCAGTCAGGAGCTGATGCAGCAGTGAACCCTGTCAGAAGAGCGTTTTTGGAGCATCTGGGATAAACCTGAAACAAACGCACATCCTGCTGTTGCCATGGGGGGCTCCCTCAGCCAGCACAGGAGAGCATCGCTCAGCTCTCTTAACAAGAAGGACAGCTTGTAAGAACAGACTTATTTTTTTTTTTAAATGTTTGTTTGTAAGACTGTGTACAAGCTTTGTGTTGGAGGCAAAGGTGACAGAAACCAAAAGAGCCTGAAAGGAAGGCTCTGGATTCATTCACTGAAGGCAAATTAGCCCATCCTGCCTTTCTGTTTACAATGTCAGCTGATTGGCTGATTTTAATACTGTTTAGCTATTCAAATCTCAGGGAAGTCAGAGGGTAAGACTGGGGAGTGGAAGGAAGGTTTTTGTTGTTATTAATAGCTGCACAATATATTTAACCCCAGTTGTCATCGTGCTGTCAGAGTATATTATCACACTTGTTTGGATGCAATGTTTAATATGATACACGATCTCAAATTGTTAAATGTTGATATTATGAGATGGACTCCAACAGCCCTTATGATATTTGGTTTTAAGATAGTAAAGCTCAGAGTGGTGAAAATGTTTTATAAAGGAAACAAAGGGTAAGAGAAGGTTTTGCTAATTGAAATCGTCATTATACTGTTGAGCTACAATTTTGCAGTTGCATATGTTTCTGATATTGTGCCTCTCTGCTGTTAATTATGCATCCACGACCCAAATTTAACAGGAGTGTGTTTATGAATTCATCCATGGAGTTTATACCTCTGCTGAGTCTTATTTAATTCATGTGTAAGGTCTTTGTGACAGACCAAAAAAGTGAGTAAAGAATGTTTCAATCCTGAGGCATCTGACAGAGCACAAACATAAACCATTCTTCCTTTTTCTTCACCCCGCTAATCTTCTCAGTGCTTTTACTTTATCCTCTCAGTCATGTTTTTCATTACTGCTCCCAGGAGCCTCTTGAAGTGGATCTCTTTTTCGCGACGCACATGAAAGTCTGAGCTGTTCTATATTTAGACACTTGTTACTTTAATTTCTCAATAGTTCCAGTCGTGAAGGACAGGAGTTGGGATAAGATGTGAAAACCCTTGCTGGGATGTTTTTGAGGTGGCTTTTAGAGCTACAGTGTGGACAAAGAAAGAGAAGACAGATGACCACTTTAGAAAGTGAACAGAAAGAGAACCAGATAAGGGAATACTGAAGCAAACCTTTTAAAATAAAGGATCTCTATCTTCTGCATCCATCTGTGTTGGTGTTAGGTCAGGAGGGAGCTGGCGTCTTCCCTATGGGGAAAACCCCACGACCAGCGCAAAAGCTCTGCAGCTCTCATCTTTTGCACTAATTTTAGTCAGCTTCATCCTCCCCCTTCTGTTTTATTTTTTATTTTTTTTACATCTTAACTGGAGCAGTCGTGGTTGTTCTGCTCTCTAGAAGCCCAGAGCACTGGCACAATCACCCAGCTGGAAGCAGTCTGACCTGCATTTGAAGCTATTCTCAGTGGTAATAAATACAGCAGTGAAAACAAGGTTTGGTAATGTCATTGTTTTCTATGTAGCTATATTTGTAAAAGTTGATGATTCAAAAACCTATTGCGTAAAAAGCTGACTGACTCAGTGAATTGGTATGTTTAGAAGAAGGAAATGATCCACAAAATGGGGGTTGAAAGTTGAGCCTTGATTAAGATTTACTGCAGAAGAGTAGATTGAGAATATCTGTTCAAATAATATTGAAATTAAGAAGATGGAGGATAACTTGCATCACTGTACATCATCTCAAACACCAAGACATTTGGAGATAGTACCACCATGGTGTGGGATTTTCCTACCATTTGGCAGATTTCATAAAGATCAGGCGATGACAAATGCAATAATTTTTTACTGAGACATTCTTTAAGAACAATCTGAGAATTAATGAAGTATTATTAGAATATTATGTCCAAAATTGATCCAGGGAAAAACCCACAACTGTTTCCAGAAAGACATTTTGTGAAGACAGTTTACAAACTGTGCATATAGGGGATGTCAATACAAAAAAAGCTTTAAGCAATACAATACATTTTTGGTGACCATGTAAATTCATATTTCCTGAGCCATTTCACTTCTTTACACAAAACACAATTTTTTTTATTTAATTTTTTTACCTGTAGATTATTTGAGTCGTTTATGACTTCCAGTGGGAATTGTATGCTAGTAATCACATCAGAAATATATTTTGAAAAAAACATGGATGCGTTTAATACCTATATATCCTGTGTATATAAAAATATATCAGGGCAAAGATGAGAGAAAACATAACATTTTTTGAAGAATCATAATTCAAGACATACTGCCTCTGAAAAGCTGTCATGCATGATAGTGAAACTCATAAAATAATACCAGAAGGGGTTCTCACCAGTCTTGACTGGATGAATAAAAATTTGACTGTCTCTCTATTTATTGGAACCTCTTTAAAAAAAAAAAATTCTCATTCAGTGTTTTTTACAGTACGTTTTGTCAGTTTTTCTAGTTAGATTTTAAGATTTTGGGAAAGTTTTCCATCTGTCTTAATTATATACTGATTATAGAATAACATTTTAGCCCAATTGTAGTAAGTTTAATTTGAAACAGGTCATACAGCTTAAGAAAATGCCGCAATCTTAATCTAAGAAATTGTGAAATTTGAAACAAATGTCTCTTTTGAGTATATTTGGCTTTTTTAGTTTGTTACACATGTCGGTCCTATAAACTCACCCAAACGGTGTATAACGTGCATATTTTGTTGTGTGGGAACTGTGTGATCTTCAGCTCCATTCATAACTAAGAACAATAGCTCGGCTGGTGTCTGTCCATTACTCTCTGGGGTTAAGCCCTCCTCTTGTCTCATTCTTTCTCTTTGTTTGTGTGTGTGTGTGTGTGTGTGTGTGTGTGTGTGTGTGTGTGTGTGTGTGTGTGTGTGTGTGTGTCACAGTCAGTTGAGTGATTCAGCTGCTATACCATTGTGAGCACCATGACTCCACTTAGTTTCCACGCTGGTTTTCTACACTAATTGCAGATCAGTTGAGCGTCCTTCACAGAAGATGAGATCAGGAAATGCCAGCCTCTCTGCTTATTTTATTTCTGCTTTACTCTGGATAACACCGTGCTGAATTTAAACAGAGGAACATCAGCTGCTCCAGTTTCTCCCTGTAGTCCCTTTATGGGTGTTTTCATAGATTAGCACACTCATGACTCACTCCTCATTGTTGCCATGGTGATAAGGTTTGTCATTTATGTTTAAGCTCATGTTTTTCACACATGCAGCTTGTCCACTTCCTCTCCTCACATCGCTCTGTATTTCTAAATGGATAAACTAGGCCACTGCAGTTTCTCTAGTTGCTTGTATGCAAAATGCACAACCAATATTTCCCAGCAGGTGGCGCCAAATTGTCATCAATCTGACGCTAGTCTTGGCTTGGCAGGTTTATTTGCATAGCAACATTATTTCATAAAGTAATCCAACGTGCTTAACATGAAAACAAAAAGATATTTAAAGAAACATTTTATTTATAATAGTGGTATGGGCATAGGTTCATAATGAGTCATCTCTGTTTTTCTATTTTTTTAACTTTAGACATATCTGTCCAAAAAAAACCTTTTTTCAGAAATCCTGGTCTTAATCTGCACTCTCTGTGGTAAACCTCAGTCCAGACTTTGTGTTTTTATGTACTTTCATATCAGCAATAGCAAGATGCTGCCGTAGCTCACATGAGAAGATTTTGTGGTTTTCTTTTAGCACATTGCAGTCTGCTCTCAGTGACAGCCACTCCTGCGTATATTAGGAGTTGTTTGAGTATCCTCTCCTTGAAAGTAATTATCTGTAACTGACATTTTTTAGACCATTTTAGACCTTTTACCATAATCAGTACCAGAATCATCACAATATTGTTTATGAAGGCCTATAAGGTGTATGAAGTGTATATTAGATTTAGTTCAATGCAACTCTATATTTCCTGTTCAAGCATAATTTTAACACAATTAAAAATATGCAAGCTCCATAAAAAGCTCACATTATTGGTAGAAAGTAGCTGAAAAGTAAAATGTATAGTGCATATAATAAATGACAGAAATTATATTAAAGGAAGGACTATACATCTGAAGATACAGATTATGGTTTCAATTTGGATTTGAAGTTAAGTTGTCATGTAGAGAAGCAGTGAGAGATGAGTTTAAGTATTTGCTTAGCTAACAAGACTGTGACATTGAATTTATTTGCCGTTATTATTTATGGGGAGATCTCTGTAACAGGTTTTGTATGCATATGTCTGATCTATGCATCTTATCGTCATGTACTGCCAGCATCATACTAAGAGCTCATAGTGGCCCCCATCGAAATTTGAGATTAATGAATGACCTTAGACAGCTCAGAGGAGACATCAGGTCTATGATGGTAGTGTTTTGTGAACAAGGGTACGGAGACCCAATATAGTTAAAATAATATTAGTTGAATTATTCAATTAATGCCACTTCAAGCATTTAACATGCTGATGTGAGTGAATCTGTAGAAGTGCATACAGAACATCTACACAACATAGCATGAGATTGAGTGGCATTTTCAGCACATTAGAGCAACATTAGAGTTGCATTTACATAGACATTTTATAGCATTGACACATATATGTGGAATATTATGTATCACGTTTCTAGGTTTGGCATGTCCAAATATCTGGAGCAGCATGGCAGACACAGTAACAGATGTTTAAAGACATGATGCTGATGTTTTAGTTGTTGCTGTGCATCTCTTGATATGAAGTAGTGCAACTGGAGGCTTTCCATGGGTGGAGGTGATCTGTGTGTATATACTATCTCTACATAAATACATGACACAAACATTTTCATACCAATCCAGAGGTAAAGATTAATGATTGTAAATACCTGATTTAGTGATTGATAGGTTTCTTACATGTATGGTGAGATTTTGTCCAACAGAGGGACTGGCTTTATTGTATAAAGGTGATTTAAAAAAAAAAAAAAGTCCATGTAGTCTTTCATTAAATAAAGTCTATATCTTTTAAAGTTACCTTTAGCTACACCGGACGCTTACTGACATACCTCTGTTAATCCTTTTTAAGTATGCAGAGTTTAGTAATTATTGCATCAGGTATCTAATTTCCTCTGTTGTGGCCTGCAGACACGATTGCCACGTCTGGTTTTATTCTTGGCTCATAAACAACACATGCTGCCATCAGTCAGAAGCTAATTGAGGAATAGACATCTACATTCCTACTGGATTAACAGACCACAAACACATCGGTTTCATGGGGCGAAGTCTATTTAAGGAATATGTTTTGTTTGTCTGCTGTATTTTAACCTGTATGCGGACCAAGGTAGTAGCTGTAGTTTATCTATGTCCGTCTGTCTGAAGGCATGTGTGGGTTGCGCTACTGATGCTGTATCTGTGGTTGCAAGCGATTACATAAGAGCAGACTAATTTCCACAGTTATTTCTCTGCTCTGTTTTTCTGTATTTTAACTCTGTCAATAGGAGTAATGAGTATTTTTGTTTCATTTTTAAATGTTAAGAAATCACATGTTGTTGACGTGCCTGGCCAGAAGCCAGTGCCTTATTGTGTAACAGGTTAAATGGATGTCTGTGTGCCTCCAGGCTGTCACCGGTTTGTCTTCTTATGTGTTTTGACTGACAGAAGGAAACTGAAGGGAAAAAGAAGACAATGCAAGGAATGCAAAACAAATGTTTGAGACTAATCTTAACAAACCTCTAGACATTTTCTTTATCTTTTAGTTTTTATTTTTCATAAAAATGCCTCCATTGTTTCTGTGCCGTGATTATTTTCTGTACAGTTTTTTTTTTCATTCTTTAAAAGACTGAACAGAGCCTCTTTCTCTGCGCTCACCAGTGTGAAACATTATGTGCGGGTTTCTGAGATCATCCTCTTTTCTCTCTCTGCTCTTGTTTGTGTGGAGCAGAGTGTGGTAACATGTCTTCATGTGTGGGAATTATGCAAAAGAAAACATAAAATAAAAAGGAAAGTGCCTCCTTCTCCTGATCTTTCCATCTTTTCACAGTGGCTAAATCCTCTGCCTGTTATTGGATTAGTCACGGTCCATGTTTTCGCTTTCAGAAAATGCATCTCATCTAGCCTAGATCCTCTGTGTGAGTCTGAGGGAAGAGTTGTGTAGAGTTACATAAGCTTCTGATGAATAAACACAGAGAAAGACGTGTGTGTGTGTGTTCAGTGATGAGAGCATTTAATTAAAACCCTATTCTTCCAAGGGGATTTGCTGCTGCATCGTTGAATCTGTATCTGGGTTTATTTTATTGATCCGTCTGTTGTCTGGCCTGGATATTTTCAGTGAACAATAGAGCCTCAGTTACTTTAATTGCACTTCAGGGCTTTGCCAGCTCATGTGAGTTCAGTGGGAACAGTTTCTGTCTCGGCAATACTTTTTTTCACTTTTTCATGTTCATCCTGAGAAAAGAGGCTTAATTGCCTGCGTTTAGCTAAGCTGTCAGTCATATCTGTTGCTGGGTAAACGAGCTATTAACGTCTTGGATTGCATCTTGATTACCCTATCGGATCTCAGAGAGAACAGTGTGTGAGGAACATTCAGGGTTGACAAAAAGTTTGGAAGAAACTTTAGCAACAAAAGGGTGAAGATATAAAAGGCACAAGTAAATAAAAATACGGTTGAGAGGTTTGGATCCTCTTGAAACATGCATGAATGTAGGGTGGCCAATATAGTAAAAATATTACGCGGTTTTTTTTTTACTATAAAATGATGTTGATAAAATCTCAATTTTAAAAAAAACACAAACTTATTTCACATTTGGAAATGTTGCCAACTAGTGTCAAGGACACCTCAGCACCTTAAGCCTTAAACATTTTTCTTTCTCTTTAGAGGAACAATGAAAGGTTCCTCTTGCTGTTATAGGAAACATTTTATGAACGGAAAGGAAATGGGGGATAATAAAACTAATACCTCTGCACAGCAGCAGCAGACAGAAACGGCTTTACATGCAGCAACTTGTAAAGCTGTTGCTCCAGGAGTGTAAAAGTCTACACACCTCCTGTTAAGATGGCAGGTTTTTTGGTGAATCATTTCAAAAAATTTTTCTACCTATAATGCAATATAGATCCCATACAGCTGAACTGGCTAACTAATAAACCTGTTTTCAATTAAAATTAAAAAAGGTGCAATAACCTTATAGCACTAGTAGGAACAACCTTGAACTTAAAGCACCTTTTGATTAAATTTTAGCTTGCTGTCTCATTTAGTATGAGACTGTCACCATCATCCCTCATTTTGACTTGGTAATATTTGCCCAACTCCCAAAAAACATCAGTCATATTGACCATGTGAGAAAATCTCACATTCACTGCAGATGTTTAGTTTAGATCAAGCCAGTCCAAAGCTTTAATTTTAATTTTACTCTCAAGGTCATCCTTTTGTTGATTTGGATGCATTTTTACATTTTATTTTACATCCTTTTTTCTTTTGAAAAAGTGAAAGTGAAAAAAGGTACTGTAAATTCCCCAGTTTCCATATGTGGGATTTTTAACACATCCAGGTTTTGTTGATAACCCTTTTTTTTCATCGTAACAATCTTAAAGAGCTTATTCTGTGTCAAAGAGACAAAGTTGAAGCATAAAATGAGAGGATATGTGGGGTTTTGTCAAATATATACCATTTCTCCTAATGTGAATGACATTTTATTGTTCAGTTTAAATAGCTGATGTAGCCACGATGTGACTAAACTTAGATTTACAGCTTATTATCAAATAGTTGAAAACCTTGAGTTGAACCAGTGACCCAGCTTTTGACAACGTTGTTTATCTGGTTGTTTGAAAAAAAAGAAGCCATCCTAATTTATATAACCTAAACAAGGTGGATATGTAAATGTGGCATTTCCTTCCCACCATAATGTTTTTCCCCCACCTGATCCCCAAAGCACAAACATATTTGATATTCTCTCTAACCAAGACAAAACCGACTAATCCTATGTTGTAAAACAGAAATGTACTTCTCCTTTTCCTCTCTTCCTGACTCCAACTTTCAAAAATCCCGGACAGCATCACAGAGGGAGAGAGCCAGTCAGCAGACCTGTAGGAGCAGCAGAGCGAGCCGATGCGTTTTAATCAGCTGGTCGCTCACCCAGACGAAGAGGCTGCTGGGAGGAAGAAGGAGGGGAGCAGAAAGGGCGAGGGGGAGTGACTACTGATGCTCCGGCTGCAATTTTCAGAGCGTGAGTCAGTGCTGTGCAGAGAGCAGAGCCGCAAACAGAAGCAGCTGCAGCACAGACGAACACGTTTCTCTCGCACGAGCGTCAACAGGACAGAAGAGCAGGATGGGTAGACAGAGAAACTGACTAAGAAGAGGAAGTGAGGTTGACACAGAAAATACGTTGGTAGATCAAGAGCTTCTTGTAGTCAATAGTAAAAGTGTGATTTAAACTTTAGAAAATCACAGAGTTGACTCACCCAGAGAAAAGACAAGTTTACAATTCTTATCTCAGACGTGGGGTTGGAAGTGCTGCACAGATGTCCTGGTTGTCTCCAGTCCAGTGGGCCAAGTGGACATGGTCGGCAGTGACTGGAGGTGCAGGAGACAATGGACAACATACAGAAAGGGATGACAAAGAAGACAAGTAAGATATTTTGTGTTTGTGTGTGTGTGTGTGTGTGTGCGTGAACAGATGGATATGGATTGTGACTGTGGATGCTGTGATGGCAGCAGATTCTCCTGAGTCATACAGACTGTTTGTAGATCGTCAGACCAACGGTCCCATCCTGTCGTTTATTCTCTGATTCTCTGTCTGTCATCATCTCAAAGCACATATTAAGTCAAAATAGCTTTGTTGTATTAAGAGGAGATGATTTTTATGCACCACCCTGTTCTTTCAAACACAGAGGATGTAATTAAGCCTGTTTTGTGTGTGGCCGTTTGGCAATGGTTGCTGAAAAGTAGGGGATTAAAAAGCAACACTTTTCAAAGCTTTAGATACTTTTCATTTCCCTTCCTTTTCTAGTTTCTTAGTAACCACTCAGATCTCGAGCCACTAAGGCTGTCAGCAGGACAGGAATCTCAGGCTGTGTGTGGGAGTGCAGGGTTTATATTTGTATTAAATTGGTGTTAAGTGTGTGTCTATGGGAGCTGGTTTCCAGAGATGGTTTGGTCCTGGGTGCTGGCACTGTGAACTCTTCTTTGTGCTGTTTTTCATTAGAGTGCGGACGTTTTGATGTGCTTTCAAGTGGTTAGGAATACACACGAGCACACACACGCCTACACACACCTACTCACACACACACACACACACACACACATGCACCCTGTGTTGATGCCTCTCCCCATTCTCTTCGTGTCTCTGTTTGGGAATAAATCAGAGATGGGTGTCCAGGCAGCCCAGATTGGAGGCCAAAAACTGTGAGTGTTTGTGGGACACAGTTACTGAGGAGCAAAGGATGCAGGTGGCCCAGCTTGGCCCTACATCCTCTTCTCTCCTTCCTCTGACGTCCTTTAAAGTAAAAGGAGCTTGTTTGTTTTGACCTGTGAAAGCCACTGTGTTCAAGTCTCTTCAAGAAAATAGATCCTGGAAAGCTGATGACTGTTGTCATGATTATCTGGAAACACAGACGGTACCCTTCAAAGGTATTCATATCCCATGAATACATAGACATATATATATATATATATAATCACAAACTTCAGTGCGTTTTACTGGTATTTCAGGCAGTGGACTAACAGATAGTCATCATGCATAACTGTGAACTGGAAGGAAAATGACATGGGTTTTCAAATGTTATTACATTTACTAATCACTAAACAGGGTCCACGTATATTCAATTTATCCGCAACAACAAGCAATTAGAGAACAAGGCAGCATCATGAACACCAAGGAACACAGCAGGTAGATCAGGGCTGTTGAGAAATTTTAAAGCAGGGTTAATTTATTAAACGATATCCTCACAGAGCACTGGTCAATTTATCTTGTGAAAAGAAAAGGAATAGCACAACTGCAAACCTACCAAGATATGGCTACCCAACTTAAATGGCAGACATAAAATTAGAGAAGCAGGCCAGGAACCTGTGGTAGATTTGGGAGAGCTGCATAGATTTACAGCTCAGGTTGAAGGATCTGTTGATAGGATAACTTGGTAGTGGATTCTACCAATCTTCTCTTTATAGAAGAGTGGCTGAAAAAGCAATAGAAGAAGTCTAGCAGGTTTCCCATAGGTCATGAAGAGCAAACAGGAACCGTGAAGGTGTTTTCTTTAAATGTGACTAGAACTGAACTTTTTGGCCTACATCCAAAGTGCTGTGTGTGGCAAACAATCTGACACTGCACATCTGAACACACCATCTTCAAAATGAACAATGGTGATGGTGTAGTGTTGTGCTACGGGAAAGCATTTTTTCACCAAAAAAACAAAGCCAAGGTTTTTCTTCCAGCAGGACCTTAAACGTAGAGCCAGGACAGTAATAAAATGGTTTCAATCAAAGCACACTGGCGGCTTCAGTTCAATAAAGAATTTGGACATCTAGAGTTTGGGGTTTTTGCCAATTCCTCCTAGTAGCTGAAACTAAACTGGATTGAGAGCCTCTTTGAACATTCATTTTCAAGTCTTGTCTCAAAGTTTTTGTTACTTTTCTAATTACAACAAAAGACTTTCAGCTGTAAGTCTTTCGATGCCAATTATTGTTGTACAATAACTGACTGAATACAAATTTATTCCATATAAAGACTTTTATTTTATTTCTTAAATTAAGATGTGAATACCTACGCAAGGTAGTCAACAATGTGTGTAAATAAGCAAAAAAAAAGTGCATAACAAATCTTCTCTTGTTGCTTTGTTCAAGTTTCAGTTTAGTTTTCTTTTCTAGGTTCTGTTTGTGCTTCTCTGTTATTTTATTAAAAACTGTTATTTTTTTATTTCATCAAAATAAAAATAATAACAGTTCTTTTATTTTCACCTGCAGTTCAGACTCTGAAGGCGCCTTCGAGACTCCAGAAGCTGAGTCTCCAGTTGCTGTGAACCTACTGAGTCAACTGGACAACTCAAATAACACAGGTGAGACTTCAGAGCAGATGGCAAGATAGTGCTACAATGTAGGTCACTCGACTTAAATATTACCAGATATCGGTAATGTTTAACTAGTGATCTTGAAATCCTGATGGTTTTATCTTATATGTCTTCTTTGACTGTATGTTTAAATGCAATACTTGCTTTTACCATATCTGCCATGAACAATATCTGACATGGAGTCAGGCTTCACAAAAGGAACAGAAAAAGTAAAGGTTTTTCATAACATATTTAGGCATTGTTTTATTATACTTGTGCATTTCATTTATAGTGGGCAAAGTATCGGTATCGTGCCCACTGTTTACAACAGTAATATGACTTTAGGACAGCAGATAACATGGTATCACAGACCTACATATTTCTGTATGTGAGCCAGCTGTCAACCTACTTTCAGCTTCAGTCTGCAGCCTTTTTGTTTATGTTTTGCTGAAAACCCTGATTTGGGTTAATCTGTGCAGATTTATTACTGCAGAAGTATCACTGAGGAGCATGCTTGAATGCTTGGAAGAGGGATTTATTATTGCAGTAATGGTTTCCTGGAGTACACACTTAATACATCACTGCTGGCTCCTGTCAAAAACAGGATCCTAATTGTATCATCAAATCAGAATCATCAAAACCTTTGATGTTTGTGCTGATTGGTCAGATGGAAGTTGAGATAAATTAATGTCACAATTTTCACCATTTGTGTTTTTAGTAAAACGTTTATTCCATCATACTTAATCCAGCAATTCAGGGTTTGTTAAGAGAAGAGATTTCACTAACAAACTCATTCCATTTCATTTTATCAGACAAAGCTGGATGAATACAATTGCATGCCATATACTTCAGATTTTTATTTGCAAAAAGCATGTAATTTTTTTAAATATATTTAGTTATGCACTGATTTATGTTGGTCTATCACATTCATTACCACAAAATATTAAAAAGTTGTGACCAAAGGTTGGCAAAATATGCATTTGGCAACATTGAGAAGAATGTTACCAAAGACTGAAGTGCTATGAATGTTTCAGATACTATCATTAGATTCAGATTGCTGGATTGAGTCTCCCTGCAGAAGATAGTCAGACTCAACAAAAGTGATTGAACACAACATACTTAAAGTGACAGGAAAGTTTAAATTTAGAACAAGTGACATTGTTATTGCAATATTAAAAAAGCTTCATATCCTATAATTTCTTTAATTGTACAGCTCTATTTTATATCCAGAAAGGCTGTTATGAAGTGTGATCTTAAATAAAGATCATACAGTATTTGTGACGGTTCACAAAGAAATTTTAACCTTTTAAAGAACATTTCTTCCTTTGTCGTCTTTCGTGTGAATTTACTTGTGCATCAGCAATAATTTCACTTGAAACCTGGTGCTGTTTACTACCACTTTAGAAGCAATGTGCTATATACTTCATTAAGCAAAGTTTTACAGGTCCAGAGTAGTGTTTATGAACGCTGTTAAAAGTTGGAAATGAGCTCTCTGTTGGTTAAGCCTTTATAAAAAAAAATAGCTTGCAGCTGAGTCCTGCTTTTCCAAACAGGCTCCCTAGTTTCCACTCCCTTCTCCTCCTCTTCTGCTTTTACTGCCCAGCTTTCACCCACACAGGCACAAGTAGCACCCGTTGCTGTGGTAACGGATAATCCAGACTTCAGTCCAACCACAGATATGAATATAATATTGTGCAGGGATATCAGCAGACACTGGGAGCAACGGGGTTTGACATCAGGCTCTTCTATCCGGGTTAGATCAGTTTCCGAGGTTTGAATCGCTGCTCATGGTAAAATTATGCCAATCTGAGACAGTAAATGTATCATTTCATGCTACACAACTCGCATGCTGAGCTCCTTTCATACATAAAAGATTGGCTCTGGAGAAATGGGCTCTACAGTTACAAGACACAAACAGTTCACTGTTTATGGGAACAACCACTTGAACATGACACGTCTCTGAACGGTGGCAGAGCAGAAACCTGAGCTGGCTTTGTATCTACTTGTGTCTCTGACACTCTTACTTCCCCCTCTGCTGTCTTTTCCTCTTTTTCACAGAGTTGTGAAACGATAATAAAGCCTGATGTTGTTTGTGTTGCTGGGACACGTGATGGGTTGAACTCTTCATGACTGGGTGTGGTTTTCTACATCTGTTCCTCGTCTATAAAGGGTGTATTCGGTGTGAGGAACTACAGACATTTAGAGCTGAAGTTTGCATAAGCCGACTTCAACTCTTTGATTTAAAAAGAACATTGACATAATCTACCTTTTACACCTGTTGTACTTTCAGGTGTTATTCCGGGTTTGTATGTGATGGATCAGTTTAAAGTAGTGAATCATTTTGGAGTGGAAAGAAAAGATGAAAGAAAAAACTTCTAATAAATGTGGGAGGCATAATAACTGAGTTCCCCTTTAATGGTTATCATTTTTAATTGGTGTTGAGAGGAGCTTCTCCACAGCATGATGCTGCCACCACCACAATTCATTGGTAACTGCAGTTGCATGTACAACGTTTTGGTTTAAGGTTTTTAAACCACCTTTTCCCATCTGACTGCTGTCTGTTCTACTTGGTTTGTAGGAAACTTTGAGCTGGATTTTTTTATTATCCGTTTCTTCAGTGGATTTTTTTCTTGCCCATTTTTGTATTTCGTCTCTTTTTGTGCAGTGCAAGACCACTAATGGTCCTATTGATTTTTTTTAATCTCAGCTATGAAGCACTGCAGCTCCTCCAGAGTTACCATGGACCTCTTGAATCCTTTGCAAAACTATGTTCTTTTTGCCCAGCAAAATACTTGTTCCTACGTGTGCCATATAGTCTTTCCGCTTTCAGATGATTGGTTAAAATTTTCTCTGAGATGTTCAAAGCTAATAATTACTTCATAAACTCTCTGACCTGTCTGCTGTGTTTCTTGGCCTTAACTTCATTGATCTTCTCAAACCACTAAGACCTTCACAAAAAGCTAGAGTTACACTGAAAAAAGAAAAAGTAATAATGAATTGTTTTTCTTCTTCTTCAGAGTCATGCATAATTTTGTCCATCACATGAAATACAAAAAAAAAGTAACAGAGTTTAAGGCGCAGTTTAAGAAAACATGACAACAGTCCACATGTGGTGTAGAGAAGGATTAGGGTGTTGTTGTTGGTTTGTAATTGTTCGACGTTTACATTGTGTGGAGACGATTATTTTCAGCAACAGGAGTTCCTGTGTTTCAACAACACAGCCCAGCCCGCCGGGATGCTTAACGGGATGTGTGACGAGACAGGAAGTGGATTGTTCTGGGAGGAAGTCGGCAGATTTTAAGTAAACCCTTTGAAGGCTTAAACCCTAAATGGTAACATTACATAAAAGAAATGCATTCTAACAATGTAAGGGTTGAATATTATTGTAATTGGGTTGAATTGTGCCAATAGGTTACACACTTAACTGGTTGCTTGTAAATCATTTAGCTGCCACAGTGAGATATTTCAATTAGGATTTGGTGGGAACTAGAAAAGGAACAAAAGTTGTGTAGGTGGGGGTTAAAGTGGTAATGATGTAGACCTGCGATTAATGAATGACGAACAATCGACCCTGTGGCAGCAAGTTGACAACAAAAGGACATATCAAATGTTGTTTGGAACTTGTTTTGAGATTATATGGACTATCTAAATCCCAGTGAATGTTGCCATCATAATAACTGATATGATTTTATATATATTTTTCAAATCCATTTTACTTACAACAATGCTTAACACAAACGCCTAATTTTTCTCATCTCTTTTTACAAATAAAGTCTAGTAATGAAAACATTTTTAAAAAATCAAAGCAGTGGCGTCAGACTGCTGACATACAAAAACCTCAATTGAAACCATCAACGTCGCTAAGTTACTACAGATTTTGTGTAAATGGAACATCTGAGTTGCAGTATTTATGTAGCAGAATGTTTTTGACGCGTCCAAAAATGAATGGCAGCCTGGTGAACTGCGTCAGCGGTGTAGATCATTGATGCTGGAAAATATTTAGTTTGTAAATTTCCAGCAAATATTTATACACAGTTTAAGCACTTGGAAGATGTGCAACAGTTTTGCAGAGCAAAACAGCATTTTGTCAGATGAAGTGCTAGAAAGGAGTCATTGAAATGTGGTAAGTTTTTGTTGTAGTCATTTAATTTTTGCTATGTTCATATTGATTTATGCATGTTTTAGTAATCGTGCGGCTTCTTAAATCTTTTTAATCTAACCATTAATTACACTATTAAATGTTATACATAAAGGTTTTATGTGAACATTCTAGGATTCCTTCAAAGTTGCCTGAAATTTTGCAACCAAAAAATTGGCCAGATAATTTCTTTCTTAAATTCTTAATGGAATTTGCCTGTTTTCACTTAATAATGGCAATAAGAGTGGAAAAACATCTTTCAAAATCTCAACCAGGGTCTAAAATGATTTAGAAATCTAACCTCAAATGTATTATTTACTTAATAAAAGTTAAGATAGAAATTAATATGGTTTATTAATACAGAGTATGCCCCAAGCTCACTCTTTCACAGTTAAGTATATCTAATAAATACGGTTTATGACAGATGCGCCCAGATTCGTTTTTGCATATCTCTTTTCTTTCCCAACTAGTTTGTTCCCTTTTTTCCCCCCATAGTTCCTACTGATGGTTCAAACCACATTCAGGACAGATGCCATGATGTCCGCTCAGCTCCATCACAGCAGGTTGACTCCCTGAACAACCTTACCAGCTCCACACCTAACAAAGGCAGCTTTGATTTGGATCAAAACCTCAATTTGACCCTGGGCTCCAAAGCTGGCTCTGGAGAAGATCTGTCTCCATCCGGCCACCTTCCCCAGGGTGCAGCTGTCCGACCGCCATCTCTTCCTGTTCTCTCACCACTTAACAAACCGGATCCTTCAGAGGTGGACGACGAGGCTCCGTCGACTTCAGACTCCAGTCCAGACACAATTAGCCGTGATGAGTGCCTGGACCCCGATTTGCTGAATGGCAACGTGAGATCAGACCCTGTGAGCTCAAACACTAAACTGGCCTGTGAGACCAGCAACTCAATCATTAAGTAAGTAAAGGCCTGTGGCCCCTAGTGGTTATAGCTACACACATTCAACCCAGAGTTTAAGTGAGATCTGCAGCTAGTTTCTATAAATGGCTGTAAAGAGCTGCAGTGATTGCAAGCTGTTGTTCACATCTACCCTGAAATGATCAAAGTGTCGTTGTCGGTACGAACTATGTTGGCGTGTTGCGTGTCTAATGCAGGTTTAAGGCATGTCAGCTGTTTCTCCCCTGCATACAGCCTGACTCACTGCACTAAAATGGACCACTTTATGTTCAGGAAGTTTATTTTATATCATTCACACACACACCTGTGAAGCTCTGTTTACACATTCCATTTTGTATACAAACCTATATGTTTTGCTTCTACTTTTACTTCATTTTTGCTCAACCATTAAGCAGTCAAACTCTGCCCTCTTGTGGAAGATCTTACACAAGTATTTGTAATTAAGTATGTTGTGTATCTAATTAAACATTGCTATATATAGACATGCAATTTCTACTTGATGTGAACCAGTCTAATAAAACAATGGTGTATCCAAAAGTCAAAAGCTAAAAGTGTTATATGGAGTTTTAAAAATAGAAATATAATGAAGTATATAAATATATGAAGGGTATATAAAATAAAGGTATCTCTGCTACAAAATACAGTAAAACTCTCCAGGTTGTAAAATGGAGATATCAATAAATAAAATCTACCTTGAAGTTACAGGACATCTGACGTTTCCCAGTAACGCTCCGATTCTGATTCCAGTTTGTTTTCCTAAACATCAGGACCTCTGACCTCACCTTGTCTTTGTCCTAACCCCTGTCTCATCTTGTGTCTTTTCCTTCCTTTTCTTTGCTCAACATGTCATTCTGTTTCCCTTTCTCTTTGTGTGGCATCAGGACTGCTGAGCAAGTCCATTTCCTCTGTGTTCTGTTGTAAGTACTGCATAACTGTGTTGTGTGACTCCGGCTCTGCAGCTGACATAAACTCAGAATCTCAACTCAAAGGTGGAGGGAAAAAGACATGAGTACTTTTGCAGAGTGGAAAAATATCATGAGTTGAAGGAAACCCTCTAATCCACCAACATTTCATTATTCTGCTCTTTCTACTGCATAACTCAGCATTTTTTGGAAGAGCATGCCAGCTCAGCACACACAAAGAAAAGCCATGTGGTCTAGTAGTAAAGCTTTCTGTGTTTTTTTTTTGTTTTTTTTTCCTGTCTCTTCCTATTTTTCCATCTGTCCTCATTTAAATGCACTCAAAGCTGAAATGTGTTGTGCTGAAGCTGATGTTACTCTTTGTCATTTGTCCTCAGGAACACCTGCAAGCTAAAGCAAAACCAGCAGATGCAGAAGGATTTAAATGCACAGGTAAGCTCTGATAATAATGGTAATATGCCTTCTACACAATAAGTAAAAAAACAGGTTTATACAGAGAAAGCCAGCATGGTAATGAAGTTTAATGTTGTTTAAGGATGACCATCATGAGGGCCATGCTACAGATGAGGAGAAACTGGCGGGGACAGCTGGGACCAAACCAGAAAAGGAGCAAAACTGTGAGTAAAATGATGGCATATAGTTTAGAGTAATATTAACTCAAATGAAGGACAATTATATATTCATTATTTTAGATCAATATGCACTACCTGACCCGTGGGTAAACAACAGTCATGGTCAGGCAGTCACATTAAATGTCGTTTCCTTTTCTGTTGCAAACACAGGCCTGTTTAATTATTAATTGTACATGGGAAATGTGAAGAATTACAATGTGGTGAGTAATTGGGACAGAGCTGTTACTAGCCTATGTTCAGAACATGACAGCTGTTTTCTGACATGCAGTTCAGTTTCTACTGAACGTTGTGAGTTTTATGTGACTTTAGTTCATAGTTCATTCTCAGGAAAAATTGTCAATCAAGAACAATTTTTCCTGAAGCAGATGTTCATGAAAATGAATCATTTACATGTGCATCAGAGAGTCTTCTGGAAGTTTATTTATTTCAGTTAAAAATATACAACTCCTATTTTATGAGTTTACTACATAGAGATATATTCCAAGTGATTGTTTGTTAAATTTGGCTGTAGTGGCTTAAAGCTAATAAACACCCAATAAATCACCTAATAAATTTTACAAAATTAGAATATTACTAAAGATAAATAGTTTTTTTTCCCACAATAGAAATCTGTGTAGTGGCCTATACACATGAATGGGGAAGAAAGGCTGATATTATATTCTAGTGGGACCTGGGTAGAACTCACAGTGCCAATACATGCTTTAATCATCATCATTAATTATTTATCTCTGCAGTCTGCCATCAAATTAGCCTCACGTCAACTCATTATTGAGACAAAGAAACAACTATACAGATACGACCTGAAGACTGCTATGAAACCAACTTGGGATTCCTCAGCAGATACACAAGCCGATTATCTCGTTGCCATGCTGAATTGATGTAGTAATTTAAGCAAAATGAGCCCCAACCCAGTACTGAATGGATTAGTTATTTATTAAAATTAAGTTTTAGGGGTCATTAAGGGTATATAGCAGTAAAACATTCAAATCCTTGAAATATAATTCATGGATTCGTTCAGATTAAATGTCACTCTGAAATTTTTTTGGCCTAAGAATTTATTTTGCTGCCACCTGCTGGTCATGTTGCTTCACAGTGCTGTAGCATATTTATAGGACCTTTGACCCCAAAGGCTTTCTTCTCTCTCTTTCACAGACCAGGAATGCAATTTGACATCCAAACCAGATGAGTCAGGCTGCTGTTCTGTGGTGAGACTCTGTCTCTTTTAACCTGGTATATTTTCTTCTTTCTAAAACTTGGCGTCAGCTTTTGGTTTGCTCATCAATGGCATGTCAATCTGTCACTGAAAATTGGATGAATGTTTATACATAAACTTCAAACTGCAGTTCTGCCACTAGGTGGGGTGTTTTATCTGTTCAAATGAAGGGAATGACAAAGTACAGCCGGTGACGCTTTCATCTGCATCTGATTCTTCACATGCAGCTGAAATATGAGACACTAACACAGTAATTTAAAATAAAATATAGCAAAATTGCTCATTTTGTTTTGAATTAAAGAAACAATTGATTAGGTGACAGCCAAGGACGTTGCATTGTAAGATGCAATATGACGACAGTATTGAGGTGTAGGGCAGCACAAGGTGCTTAGTGCCTGCCACTGTGTTAGTTAGTCTTCTCAGGTGACACATGGATTAAGATTATCACCCTCAAGATTAGCCTATGACTGTCATAATCCAGCAAAGGACAGAACGAGAGTGTGGAGAGGCATGGTTGGAGCAGGGAGGGTGTGAGAACATTGACCCAAAGATGAGAGTGATATATGCTGAATGATAAGCTTCAGGAGAAGATCAGGTTATTCAAATATTACAATATGATGCCAAAAGGAACAAGCATAATTTAGTGTGTTTTAGGAAATCTTTTCCAATCTTGACAGGTTTAGTGTAGAAAAGCATGAATCAAAAGTTTATCTCTAATTTCACCAATATTTGTAACCTCTTAATAAAATTTTTTTGCTGTTCTGAATAAATATAACATTTTATATTCTTACAAAAATGTTTAATGGTGTAAAACATTGCTTTATCAAAATTAGACTAATCACACACACCCATGTCTCCTACAAATGTAGCAAAATCTGCCACATTATGGCGAATAATTAGTGCTTTGAACTTTTTTTTGCTATCAGTAATTAGCTACCCATCAGTCTAAACAAGTCTTCTCTGTTTACAGATTCTCACCTGCTAACATTTGCTAACAAAACATGCTGCATTAAAGATGCAATTTGACTGCTGGAAGAAAGTGAAGCAAATTTGCAGTTAAACATTCAGCTACCTGTATTTGTTGAAGCACCTAAATGAACCATTAGCATGACTATGTGGAAAATGGTTTCCCTTCTGGAAGCTTCTTATTGCTTTCATGCCTCCTCCAGCCTAATTTTTCCATTACTTACCGACTCTGAAAGCAGCTAACCAAGTCTTCTTCCTGTAGTGTCCACAGTGAAGGGTTTTTGTTAGTGGCACCTGGTAGTGATTAGGTTTGAGTTGGGTATTCACTGATCATAAACAAGATTAGATGTTGAGGTTTCAACCAGCTCACAGATGAAATCAGGAACTTGGCAAATTTTGTCATCAGATCATTTCTTGCTTCATCTCTAAGATTAGTTGCTGAAACTTTTGACAAGTTGGATGTTCAAAAAAAGAAAAAAAGATGGTGATGACTGATTTCCTTCTTGCCAGTATGAAGACACATGTGAGCTGAAGACATCAGAAGGAAGTGAGATGCAGAAAACGGGAAGTCAAGTCCTGGATTCCATCTGCATCAGTGAGGCCGAGAAACAAGCGGTCCTCACCCTCATCAGAGAAGAGGTAGGCTCTCATGTTGGACTTGGCTTCACTGGGTCACTCAGAGGTCACTGATGGAGGTTTTTACTCACAAACGGTCTCCTTTCAGATCATCACTAAGGAGGCTGAAACTAATGACTGGAAGAAGAAGTATGAGCAGTGCAAACAAGAAGTGGATGAGATGAGGTTAGAAAACATCCTGCTGTTGTCATGGGGATCAAACGTTCCAGATGAGGGTGGTCCTGTGTACCGCAAAAATGAAATTAGTCATTTTTATTGCACAACGATCTTATGCAGAGTTTTAGACAAACTTTTGAGTTGTATGTTGGTGTGTCTCATTTCAGAAAGATTGTTGCAGAGTATGAGAAGACAATAGCTCAGATGATTGGTGAGTTAAATTCACTGCAGGAAAACATTCAAACACTGAATTTATTCTAATTTGTGTAAACTCATCCTGTGAGTGCTCTGTTGGAATAAGAAAAGTCCGAATTGCAATGTGAAAAGTGTTTTATGTTGCATATCGCTATTGTGAGATAAAAAATAACCCATTTATGTGTTTCTTTAGAGGACGAGCAACGCAACAGTGTGAACTTCCAGAAGGCCTTGCATGCGGTGACGGTGGAGAAGGATGCTGCCCTGGCAGACCTGAACTCCGTGGAGCGTTCGCTGTCGGACATCTTTCGCCGCTATGAAAACATGAAAAGCACCCTGGAGGGCTTTAAAAAGGTGGGAAATTTGAGGACATCTTGTTGAAACGTCTTGTTTCCTAAGTACCCTGAAAATAGTTCATCAAGTGCTATGTTTCTAGTACTTGATGATTATGATGAATTGTATCTTGTGGTTAACAGCAGTGTTTGTACAACCAGCACAAGGCGTATGGTGAAAGATCTGACTCGAATAGTTGCAAATATTAACAGAAACCGCAGCAAAACTCTGTTAATTTTAAGAATAAGCTGTTATGTCTAAACCTTTTGCCACGAGGGCCAAAGTTGTAAAGTTTAGAGCAAATTGAGAGCAACTGAGGGTCATAAAATGTAATTGTTAAAAAAAACAAAAACAGAAAAATAGGCTTGTATATATGCTCAACAACATACTAAATATGTAGGATTTTAATGAAACAAAGTAGTCTAACTTTAGCTTTTACTGCTGCTGTTGTGACATTGGAAGGAAATATGTCGCAATTCAGAACACAGACAAAACACAAACGTTAAAATGAATATTAGAAAAAGCTGTGCAGATCTTCTGTTTTCCATCCGTCTTCTGTGTCTGCGCATGAATTGGTAAATGGCATTAAGTTTTATCTCTTCATGCAGAATGAAGAAGTGCTGAAGAAGTGTGCTCAGGACTACCTGGCCAGAGTCAAGCAGGAGGAGCAGAGATATCAGACACTGAAGCTGCATGCAGAGGAGAAACTAGACAAGTATGAAAAGTCTGGGCAACAGAAGAGTTTGGGAGAAAAACTTTATTTGGATAAAAATACCTATTATTTTTCTTCATTCTTGCAGGGCCAATGAGGAGATTGCTCAGGTGCGCACAAAGGCGAGCTCAGAAACAACAGCGCTGACCGCGAGCTTGAGGAAGGAGCAGATGAAGAACGAGTCTCTGGAACAAGCCCTGCTGCAGAAGGTATAACACTCATCATCTCCAGGCTGTGTACCAGGAAACGCATCATTCAGCACCATTTCCTGTCTGTGATTACTGGATAGTGTTTAATTACCTTCCTTCATGGTGTTCCTGCAGAATCAAGAAATCGAGGAGCTCACAAAGATCTGTGATGAGCTGATTGCCAAAATGGGAAAAATAGACTGAGAATTTGCTTGAGGCTAATCAGCCTGGATCGCCCCTCCAGTCCTGCAGAGATGCACTGTGCATGCCTCCAACCAAGAAGCAGCTTCCATACTGTGCCTGCCCTGCACCTAACAGACTGCTTATGTACAGATGTCTGAAATAACCTCTCGTAATTTGCATTTGCACTACTTGTGACCTGAACCTTCAATGCTCTCAGCATATTAATCACATGAGATCACTTTGTTTGCATTTTGCCCCTTTTGTAAGGTTATCTAGAGCTATCAAGTGTTTTTCCATCCTATCAGGGAACAACAGCTCTAGTGATATTTCCACTAAACTCCTACCAACTTCAAGTTTAATTCATCCCTGGTTTTTATTTTGAAAACACTTTCAACCTTCTGCTTAGACGAGCTTTAGAGAACAGATTTAATATAAATGGTTAACCAATTCAAATATATTTTCATAACAATTTCAAGTTATTTTTTTAGTTTATTTGTTTGGCCTGACAGAGTGTGAAAGTGAGTTATAACTCCTATGGTAACTCTGGAGGAACTGCAAAGGTCAACATTTCAGGTGGGCGAATCTGTCAACAGGACAGCTTTTAGTCATCCTCTCCACAAATCTGTCTGTTTTATAGTACTAATGCAGGAAGAAATCATGTCTTGTTTATAGTTATATGTGAATATAATGTAGATGACACGAAATCACGTGGACATAGTATTCGTTCACGCAAACAGCTGCGTAGAGGTAAACTAAACACTTCATGCCTACGAGTGGCGCATGATGTTGGCAGCATCATACTGTGGACATGCTTTTCATGAACATACAAGTTATTTTGTGCACATGCAGGCTGTTTATCACTTGCAAGGCCACATAAATAAACCTCTATGAATTGAGAAATTTTTCACTACCATCCTTCTATAACAGTGTGCAATTTATGGAGCTGTTCAGTCAAATCCACAAAACCATAACGCTTACTTTTTTTTTAACCTGGGCTATTTTCGAGTTGGGATATTATACAAATTGCAAATGCTGCTGCTTAAATATCATTACAGTCTGCTTTTTACAAAACCCCGTGGAGTAACCTGATGTCTTAGTGGAAGCTTTTGCCTGCTGTTCATGTGATTGTTGTCAGAGTTCTCGTTTATTTACATTTTTTCACAGTTTTGCAATTTTTTCCAACATGTTTTCTTTTATCGCAACTATAAGCACAATCTGTGTTCAGCACAGGGCTGTAATGATTAACTATAACAATTTATGGCTGCTTTTCACAATACAAAATTCATTTTACAACTAGTGCTTATGTTACGTGTGTTTTTTGTTCTCACTTGGTTTTTTTACATGAGATTTTTTTGTCCAGGACAAACTATTGACCTGCCCTTACAATGCAGGATATAATATGTTTAAAATCTTCTTATAAATCAGGTGGTTAAAGAGAGAGGCTGAACATTGAAGGAATTCCTTAGGGCTCATTATGTGGTTATTTAAAATCTATTAAAGTAAATATTCATTGTAAATTTGTGATGACTGTAAAGTTTACTAACATCACAAACCCAGATGTGTAAAGAGTACATATATATATTTGTGCCATTCTGATGTCATGTTGCCTCCTGTTACTGTTACTAGACAGTTTTGTTTTTGCCATATTATTTTGTAACTTCAGCCTTTGCTTGAATTGGATATAAATTTGTATCTGTAGCTCATAAATGACAATCTCACATCTGTGTTGAATCATTGTGAATAATGTGTACATTCTCCTGATTAAACATTAATATAGTTTGTTCTAGAATATTTTCTGTTTGATTATTACCATTCTTTATATGAGGATTCATTACTTTCTATATAAAATGGACTCGGCACCTTGTGTTAATTTGAAGACCAATTAACACCACAATGAGGAAAGGGATAAGGTTATGAAACTAAATTCCTTGCTTTGAACTTCTTAAAGATTTTTGTTCAATCTATGATCCACAAAATGGTAATGAAGTGTAAATTTGCCTACATCTGACTGTCCACCTATTAGGAAAACGGAATCGCAGAAGCAGCCAAGTTTAAAACAAATATTGTTAGATATTTACATAAAGGTTTGAAAACCATTGAATTTCCTTCGACTTCAGGTTTGGGCAATCCTGCTCCTTGAGGGCCGGTGTCCTGCTTATCTTGGATGTCTCCCTGGTCCAACAGACTTGAATCCAATAGCTGAAAGTGCTATCCTAAGTGCAGTCAAGTTCTCCAGAGTTCTGATAATGACGGCATTATTTGACTCAAGTGTGTTGAAGTAGAGACACATCTAAAAGTTGCAGGGGTTGCCCACTCCTGCATACTATATTGTGACGTCATTCTGTGAAACACGTTGCATCAATAAGCTTGGTAGTCAAGTTTATAGTTAGCCAATTTACTGATTAAATTCATGCTAATAATGGGTAAAATTTTGGGGGGTTGTAATGTGATCAGTATCTGTTTTACCACAATTTTTCTCATATTGTGTTTGCAGAAGCGTAAATATTATAAAAGAAGAGATATTACGTTATTAAAGAAGACATATTATATTATTATAATATTTATAATAATATGTATAATATTATAAAAGACGGCGTATCTGAAAAGAAATATAGTAATACGTACCTTTACTTTCTTTCAAATTTCTTTCTCTGAATCTTGCATCTGGTGCTCTATAAATGAATACTATTTTCTTTGACTCCCCCTAGTGGTCTGGAGCACTTCCGTTTTCAACACTTTTTGTTTGCTGCATTTCATTCGGGGGTGTTTTCTTTTTTGTTTGCTGCATTTCATTCGGGGGTGTCTTCTTTTTTGTTTGCATGTTTTCTCTTTTGCTGCGCATTTGCACCTGTCGGCCACCGTAAAGTGAGCGCTCTTAACAGCAAACTATCTGGTAACCTTGTCAACTAGAATTTATGTAGTTAGGAGAAAGTAAACAATTCATGAACGCTGAATATACTTTAAATACGCTTTGTACATTGAAAAACGTTCGTCTTTGTAAGTGTTTTATGGCTTTTAAAAACAACACTTAAAGCAGGTGTTTTGTTCATTGGTTGATAAAACGTTGAACAGTGTACATAGTTTTTAAGTGTAGCATTAAGATATGTGTCTGAGCTCTAATTTCTTTCTGTTTCATTTACAAAAATGTTTTGAGTGTTGCATTAAGATGAGTTATATTTTATTAGTTGGCTTTCTGCCTCACTACACATTAGTCACGTGTTGTGAGGACAGCTCTTCTATTATTCTAGACCAGTGTTTCCCAACCCTGGTCCTCAAGGCACACTGCCCTGCATGTTTTAGGTATTTCCTTGCTTCAGTGCAGCTGATTTCAATTGATGACTGATTAACAGGTTGAATCAGGCACATTAAAGCAGGGAAACCTCTAAAACATGTAGGACAGTGTGCCTTGAGGACCAGGGTTGGGAAACACTGTCTAGACTATGATCTAAAACTGCAACTGTGTTGCCCTGTTAAAACTCGTCCTGTTAAGTCCATTAGTGCAGGGTGCTGCCTGTGCAGCATAGATGGAGATTACAGGGATAAGATGCTTAATGCTTTAGACATCTTACCAATGTTAGGCCCCCTCCTTTTTCGCCACCATGGTCCCCGATTCCCAAACATCTCACTCATCCACTTCATCTCCGGACTCTAGAAGACAGTATCTCATCATCCAGTTGCCATGAAGACTGTTTTGACTCTGCTCTGCCTTTTTTCTCTTGCCTGCCACAGTAAGTTTCTATAATTGGGTGCAGATTGTTTGTAGGAGACTAAAATGACTAGAATATATATCAGTAGGCAACTGACAGATTATTTGCAGTCAGACAAAGGCCTAAGCCATCAATCATCTCTTGAAATTTTTCTAACAGTGACACAGATGGCATATAATTATATAAGGTGGCCAGTGGTTCTCCAGGCGTTATGAGGGTTTTTCAATGTTTTACTTTGAAATTTCAATTCTTTTTCACTCCTGTTCTGCCTTTTCATTGTGTCCGAACAAGATATCATGCCCTGCAGTGTGTACTCTTTTTTAAAAAAAAGTGGGCAAGTGGAGGACAATAAAGAAACTAATTCCAGGTCTAAAAATCTGTCAACCTCAAATTGTCATTTTCTGAAAGTCATGTTTGTGGGAAACAAGAAGAATCAAACAAAGACCTAATACAAAACCAGCAACATGCTTCAATTGATCAATTATCAAGTTTTCAGTTAATTTCTGTTTGAAAATAATCCCAAAATCCCATATAATCTTGTATCAGTACAAGATTATATCAGTCAAACTGGCATATCCATATATGTTTAATCATGTTTTCATTACAGACTGCTAGTGACAAAATTTCTGCCAATTTAAAATAAAATAGCCTATTTGTTTAGTGTAAGTTACATTAATATACACAGCTGGATAACTTGTTAAATTTATGACTGAATGATTCATAAGACAAAAATAAGGCTGAACAAACAAATAATAATTAAAAAAACATTATCGCAATAACAAAAATTAAAATGAGTTTTTAAAAAAAGGACCCAATACTGGAAGAAAAACTTTGAAAGACCTTCTAAAATAATAGTCTGGAGAAGAATTGATCCAGAACACTTCAGAATACAAGTGCTGATCTTGGGCTATAAGGATGATTCAAGACTTTAGTGAAGTTGCAGTCTTTCAGTGGTGTCCTCTGCATCTATGCAGTAATACCTTTATTTGTGTTTCAATACAGATTTAACAGAGATTCATGAGAAATTCACAGTGCCTTGCAACATAATTAAAGGAAAAGCCTACAAGTTTTTCATTTTTAATGTGATTGGTGTGCATTGTTTCAACCCCCTTTACTCTGATGACCCTAAATAAAATCCTGTTCGATCGATTGTGTTCAAAAGTCACTTAATTAGAGTACTGCTCTTACATTTGTGTAATTTAATCTCGGTATTAATTCCAGATTATCTGTGAAGGCCTCAGAGGTTTGATGAAAAACATTAGAGAACTAAATGTATCGCATAGACAGAGGAATACAGCAGACAGATCAGGGAAAAGGTTTTGGAGAAGTTTAAAGCAGGTTTAGGCTAATAAGGCAGGAAGAAACTGAAATTGCTTCTTTTTTTTTGTAGAGAAAAAGAAACAGTCTAAGTTATCCACACGGTGCAATCCCCCAGCCTCATGCGGTGGCCGCATGAGGCTGGGGGAATCATTTAGTTTTTATCAAGCAGGGATAGGAAAGATGATCAGAGTTGATGGAGAAAAGAACAGACCAAAATGCAGAGTAATGCTGCAGGAAAACAACAATAAACATAGCGCCAGAGAGGCATTGAGATGGTTCAGATCAGAGCACATTCATGTGTTAGAGAGGTTCAGTCAAAGTCCAAACCATAATCTAATTCAGAATTTGTGGAAACGTTTAAAAATATGTTCCCAGATGTTCTCCATCCAGTCTGACTGAGGTTGGGCTATTTTGAAATTAAAATCGGGCAAAACTTTCAGCCTCTGAATGTGTAAGGCTTGTGGAGGCGTAGCCCTAAAGACCTGCAGCTGTAGTTGCTACAAAAATGTTGTTACCAGGGAGGTTAAATACAAATGCACACCACACTTTCACAATTTACTTTATTGTAAAAGCAAAATGTATCCCTTCCCTTCCACTTTCCAATTACACACCACAAGGTTTATGAAGACTTTTGCAGGACATTTTATTTCTTCCTGACTGCAGTGAGTCCCTGTGTATGTTGATGTGCCCTGGCCTGAGCAGACTGACGTTCACTAAAGGTGGCGCGTGTGTGCGGGAGTTGCACCTGCCTGTAAACATTCATGCTTAGTTTTCAAGCCAGGTGCTCTCTCCTGTTCTGTCTGCTAAGGCCAAGCTCTGAAATGTTACACCTGCTCGACAACCAGCGAGGAAGAGTGCGACAAGGAGGGCTCCATCTCTTGTCCAGCTTATGCTGACGCCTGCGCCACCATCACAGGCCCGAGTGAGTAAACACACTCCATCACTTATGCAACCATTTGTATCTGCCTCACTGGAGGTCGGACCAACACTGTTTCCAGTGAAATATCCGTCTCATTTCTGAGGAAATCAGCAGTCATACTGTTTCTATTGACAGTCGGCGCTTTTTCTGACCCAATTCACAGCTATAGTACTATATTTCTGTGGTTTATGCCATTTTGTTCCGATGTAATAATGATATAAAACTTTTCCAAGTTTGCGTACAAATATGTAAGACAACCATAAAGGATGTCTCTACATCCTGCTACTGTTAATTGGGTGTTTGTTCAACGGTTTATTGCAGACTTCTGTGCATTTCTTGCCCTTTGTCTGCTTCTGCTGTTGGATTGTTGAGATCTTACTCAGAGTCAGCGTCTGCGTCTCGATTTCTTTCAGACACCGTGATAAAGTCATGCTCATACATGGACTTCTGTAAGAAAGCACATAGTAACAACTCAGGAGCCAAAATTGAGTGCTGCTTTGCCGATGACTGCAACAGGCCCCGTCCCAGCCAACAAGTCAACACCGCAGGAGCTCTGTCAACCAGCCCGCTCGTCTTGATCACACCGCTGCTCCTGCTGCTGCACAATGCCTTCTGTTAGTTCTAAACTCCTCCACCTAGTTTGTTCCTGCCTCCTTCTCGTCTGTTTTATTACAAATGTCATCCATCCAAGTTCAAAGAGGATCTGCAATCTCACAGAGAGTTTCTGGTGGTTTGAAATTGGTGTAAAAACAAGAAGAATATCATCTAATGATGGCGGTGGTGCAGGGATGTTTTGGTACTACATGCGTATGGTGCAGTTCAGCAGTTTTCACTGCCACTGAAAACTTAAAACATTTTCTAATAGTTGCACAATGAGATGAGGTACTGCTATAAAGTAACATGTGAACCTGGGAGTGTTTATGAGGCACAAATATGTGAAAAGTCAAGAACTCCTACTCACAGCTCTGTGCAGACAGGGGGTGGCAAGTGTGGTTTCGGTACGCGCGACAGCTCACTTCACCACATAGAATCAAATTATTCTCTGTTGTTACCACGGCACTCTGATCATTTATTGTGCTTTCTAGTTTGTCTGAATAAAGGCATATTCACACCTCAGTTTCTGTAGTGTCTTTGATCCCTTTGTGCTTTTAGAAAACTCATTCTCCTAATGTGCATTAAAAAAAAATATTGAGACTATTCTCAAGAGGGTCTGTGGAAAGTTTAACACTTCCCCTTACAGAAATGGCACTTGAATCTTCTGCGCAGTTACAGCTGGATATGAAATCGGCAAGGTAAGTCTCTGTCCTCAGGAAGGTCATATGACACTTAACCACTTCCTCTTAACAAGGGAGAACATACATTTTTACTAAAAGAAAAATTACTGAAAGCAAAACCACTACCTGTGCAAAACTAATATTTAGCATTTAGGTTGATGAGAGACCCTGTGTGAGGAGAGTCTGCAAAACGTGTCAAAACAAAATCTAAAGTCTTAAGAAGACAAGGAGCAGAATGGTGAAAAAAGGAAGTTAGGCTAATTTGTGGTTACCTTAGAAAGTGGAAAAAAAACCAGCAAAAATCTTGAAGACATTCAAAATTAAAAACCACAGAATGTAATTTGAAAGAAAACACATTTTCCAAACATCAGTGTCTTTACTTTCCAGAATGATATACATACATACATACATACATACATACATACATACATACATACATACATACATATATATATATATACACACCAAAAGTTTGGACACACCTTCTCATTGAATTCAATTAGAAAGTGTGTCCAAACTTTTAGTCTGTACTATATATAAATATATATATATTTTTATTTTTTTGTCTTTTTTTGTATTGAAACCCATGTTATCTTCACACTGAAACCCCAGTACCTGAATATCTCTCAATTATAAATGACTCATAACCAAGGCAAAAATTTAAAATATAAAAACCTGACTCTCTTATTTTTGTTTTAGTTTATTTACTTATTTAATTTAAGATGACAGATGTTGTTCAAACAATAAAAAATCTCAAAATTCAAACTAAAATTTATGGGTTATACGTGTAAAATGAAATACGTTTTATAAAGTGCTTTGCAAAGACGTAGAGTTGCACAAATGTTAACCTTTGCACTTTTTGTCACACAAACCTCAACCTTAATAAAGTATGGTGTGATGGACCAGCACAAGTACATAATTGTAAGTGAGAGAAAGTGTTTTAAAAAAAAATAGGAACGCTATGACAGCATGAGTACATACAAAATTGATTTTATCTGTCTGTCCCATCAATCACAGCCAGGGGGCGGGACTGAGACCGAGTTTTTTTTTGTTGTTTTTTTTAATCAACTTTATTGACAAAGAATATACAATTGCAGACGGTACTGTGCTCAATGTGCTGGGGTAACAAATCCACAAGATTCCACGAGAAAAAAGAAAAAATTACAGTTTACAAATCAAATTAATCACTTAAGGTTATAAGTTTCATAGCTTTAGAGTCGGTGCACATTTTTAAAGAGTCTGAAAAACATCTTACATAAAGCTCTAAAAACAGTGAGGTTGGGTTTGTTTATAGCAATTTTACAGGCATGTATGTGGAATTTAGCCAACAGAATAAGAAAGTTTATAAGATATTCTCTCCCAGACTTACTGTTATTGGAAATACCAAAGAAAACATGTTTAACATTCAAAGGAATAACTATATCACATTTCCGACTAAAGAAAATATTGAAGTCACACCAAAAAAATTTGCTGAAAGAGCATTCCCAAAAAAGGTGGGTTAATGTTTCTTGTTCAATGTGACAAAAGGAACAAAGATTATCAGTATTTGGAATATATTTATTCAATACTGAATTTACACGGTAACACCTGTGTAGAATTTTAAGAGACACCTCCCGTACTTTATTTGAGACAAAAAACTTTCTTGGCAACAATCCTGTTTGTTCCCAATCAATATCTGAATAAAGATTGTTCCAAAAAAAGATTGAAGCAGGTTTGCTAATATTATTCCTTTGGATTATTTCTCTAATATGTTTATTTCTAGTTTTAATACTAAAGAACGGATCTGAATTACCAATAAATAACTCTGGAAATCTGGGATATTGGACATGGGCTCCAGCTGAGGAGACTGAGACAGAGTGACTCAAGATCATTGGTCTGTGTCTGACGTACTGTGGATTTTAGCCAATCAGATGTTAGAATCCACTTTGTACGGTTTCAATGGGTGACATTTAACAGTAAATTATTCATTTTTGTTTTCGGATTATTTTTAGAATCAAAACATTTAATGTATGAATTTCTCATTCATGTATGATTTTAGTAAATTCTTCACAAATTAATACGTGTATACACAAGTTAATTTACTTAATTTTGACACCATAGCTTTGGACCTGCATGTAGGACAATAGCCATGTTCTCTCCGGGCTCCTGTTTGTCCAGGTGCATGCTTCCTTCTTTTACAGCTCTTTCATATAAACCATCTGATTCAGCACTTTGACCTAGTTCTTGAAAAAGACTAGATGACATATGGCGTGCAGAGGGAAAGAGCGCACACTTCTGATGCAGTGAAAGCCTTCTATTAATAAAAGATGTGTTTTACAAAAGGATTGCGTTGATAAAGGTGTAACATGAAACTGAATTTAAGGTTGTAAGAAAGGCCTGTTAAACTCGGTTTTCTCTCCCTCGGGTAAAAAGTAAGCAGCAGCTGCTGCAGGAGGAGGAGGAGGTTGGGGCTGGAGCTCAGGGGACGCATAGATCACATCCGGGGCTGGTTTATTCTAATACCGAAACGTCCAACCCGGAAAAAAAAAGGCAAGTCTCCTGTAACCCGATCACACAAACAAATAGAGGATAGCGTGAGAGCGTCGTGCACGCCGGTTCATCTGTAAATCTGCAGTCTGTAAAAGTTGTTTAAAAGTTCCTCTGAGGATGATCGTAGCCGCCGCGGCAAGCTCTGCGCTCTCCGCTTGGTTTCGGGGCGCTGGCTGTGGCGCACTCTGACTCTCCACAGCGGGTAAGTAGTCTGGAGACAGCAGCAGCAGCAGCAGCAGGGCCACTTCATGGCTCTGGCCGTCGCTTTGTGTGCGTGCTTAAGCTGGGAGCTGCAGTAGGTGTGTCATTCCGAGGACCTGTTGGTGTCAGTGAGTCACTGCAGGTCATCTGAGCTGAACTAATGCTGTGCATGTCAGGTGCTGTTGAGTAATTCAGACTGAGAACAGTTCAGTTTTACATGCTCGAACTCAACTTCAGTGGGAAGTTGTGTTAAGCTATCTGTTCAGTGAACTGGCAACAAATATGGCACATCTAGGAATGATTTTGAGCTCTCTACTTAACAGAAATATCATTTTATGGCACAACTCATCCACTTCAAGTAGTTGTAGTTGTAGACAGACGCAGGGGTGCACAGTTAGGGGTTTTTTTCTGGCCACGGACGATTTCAGTTCTAAAATATTGGGGGTTCTTAGTTATGATGCATTTAAGGAATGGGTGAAATATGGATTTTTCAGTATCTCATCAACCGATTGCCTCGGGGAAATTTTACCAACTCCGATCTGCTGCCGACGGATTGGTACATAGCTGGTCTGAGACAAAGGAAACACAAGTGTTGATGGTGCATAACTGAACAGTGCTCAGAGAAGTGAAGGGTTAAAAACGGAGTTGTCCGTTCTTCCCCCTATTTAAGTGAGGCGTGGGCTGGTGTACGATTCTCACAAGATCTTACAGTTTCAGAGTATTCACTCAAAATTGCTGTCCACAAAGTCTTCCTTACTAGACTTAACCATTTTTCAAAGCAACTCATTGATCGCACAAAAAGTTGAGTACTGATCTGAGCTGGAGATGCACTTATTTCTTGAAGATTTGACCTTTACATGCATTGCCATCAGTGAGTCTGCAGTTGTCTTTGGTGCTTTACTGCATCTTCCTAAACAAACAAAAAAAGGCATCTTCATATTTGATGTTGTATGTTTCAGTTTTAGAAAGCTGGGTATTTTTGCCCATTTTCCAAGCAGTAATTGCTATTTATTCTAAACATGCAGAACATTCTTCAAAGGGATTTTATATTTAACATGATTGTCATTTGGATCACACTGTTTCACAAATTTCAATCGAGGGACATAAATGACCCCAGAATTTTGGCAGAACCCCCCAGAAATTTTTATTATTTTACCTACAAAAATGCTTTTGGTGACATTTAAAAGGTCTTCTTTTGCTATTTGGATCAGACTGTTGGTTTGAACATGAAAAGCTTTTGGAAATTTTGTTAACATGCCATATTTAGCATGGAAGGCACAACAAATCTGCTGCACTTTTTAAGAATAGAAATGGAAGTTTTTAATCCAAAATAAAATTAAGGAATTACACGAATGCCTTGATTTATGCATCATAGTTCATATCTGTAACTTTTATCTGATATTTTTGTAACTAAAAAAATTCAGTTTTTAGTTTTGATTAATTTGATAAACTGGAATAGAAAATAAGTAAAAATGGGCTGATTCAGATCTGCCCAATTGCTAAGATGAGAGGAAGGATATTTAAAAAAATAAACAAATAACAAGTGCCTCACAACCCAGCAGACAACTAACAAGCTGGTTCATTAGTAGAGCTAAATGCTCTGGAAGCCAGTCTGCCGTCTGTTGCTTCACACAAATGCCACTTGTAGTTTAAAACTGTAGTTTTAAAACATTACCTAAATAATAAATATAGCTAGCGCTCTTTAGTTTCTGCATGACTGTCATTTGCAACCAGAAATATTCACAAAGAGCTGAACTGATCTTTTATTCTAGCCATGAAGTAAGGTGTGGCAGCTTTCTTTCAGCCAGCTGACCAGCAGTGCCGTGTTGTCGTGGCTCTTTTTTACTCTATGCTGCTGAAGAAAACTGTGGTATCTGCAGCACTTTCTCTGTCCTACTTTGAACTGGACTTTAAACCAACATGATGGAACATTTTATGGTTTTGAAACCGTAACTTTTTAAAACTTTGGTAACTTGTGGCCAGAAACCTGCCTGTGATTAGTCAAGATTATTCAACCCTCCCTTTTCTGCTTTACTAGACCCCAAAACCTCAAGATGGAAATAAAACCATTACAAATCTCTAACCGTCTTTGCTTTCTATATGTTTGCTATCCGGTTTTGTTTATCAGACTGGTTGATTTCGTGCACAAATGATCGTTGTTTGTAGAGGATTGTTTCACTCCATTCCTCTGTGTGAAGTATTTATGATACAACAGCCCTTATCTAAACACAATTATTTTTCCCATAAACTACTGCATGTTTGCTGCTTTCGTGCATCTTTTTTTCTTTAAACAGGGCATTTAAAATAACATCCAAGTTTTATTTATTGGTTTGGTTTTTAGCAAAGATGGAAAAACCTCCCCACAGTTTCTCCCAGCAATGATTAAACCAGATGTTTTCTGATGCCCAGAATAGCTTGTGTGCCTGCACACAGTTGTGTGGATGTGTATCTCAGTGATGGCATCTGAGTAACCCCTGCACCTCCACCTTCATGTTTCCATCACAGCCTGTGCTTCTGCTAATGCCTCCCGTATCTTTGACCTATTTCAGTGGCAAACATGCACGATTGACGCAGGCGACGCAGAGCCTAGTTTCAAAATGAGGCATTTGTCTTAAGCGTTGCTTTAAAAATAACTCTGCAGGAGCTCCACCCAGCAGGTGTGACCTGTGTGCCTGATGGCATTTCTTGCTCTGGTTCTTGTGGGAACCGTTTCATTGAAAAGTTGATGATAATTTTCAGCCTGAAGAGGCAACACGGTCTCATAGAGACGGTGGTCAGACTATAGTTTATCACTCACCGGTAATGCCTAGTTAGCCACTATGATTTTGTGCTTTTTGATTATCTTAAAAAGATCAACAAAACCGACATCTACAGCCTGGCCATTGCTTTTCTACACAATTTTACTCAATTCTCATCTCCCTTCAGTTCTCAGTTGGGGTTCTCTCCCATTGAGCTCGATTTCTTCGGAGCCAATCAGCAAACAGAAGGAGAAGTTATGAATGAAGACCTTGTTTTTCTGCGTTGTTTCAGACTTGTAGTCTGCTTGTCGTTTTAGCAATGGCAGCGGAGGACGTGAACAAAGTCGTTCAGTTCGTGTTGTTCTGAATTTGACATCAACAACCATCACATTCAGCTCGGTCCTTGTTCATTTATTCTACTGTTTGTCATACATTGCGAAATATTTCTTATCCTGATGAAAGTTTAGATTTATTATTGTCTTGATAAATTTTAATTATTGATGTTAAAAATAACAATTTGATTTTTTTCTAATTTCCTCACTGTTTGCTTCATGAGAGCATCAATAAATATCAGTAACGTCAAAAACATAATTATGCAGTTTTGCAAAAATATAATTACATTTGAAAGTATAATTAATAAAGTATAATTAAATACATTTATACGACTAACGTTACAGTTTAGTATGAATGTTTTGAAGAACAGTATTTGCGTTTAGGGCACTATGAATGCTGGGCCAGTCATACATTTTTATCACATTGTTTTTTTCTTTATCAATATCTCAATAGCAACACAAAATACTGCAATAAAATTCCAGATCCATATTGCCCACCCTTGCTTGGCACTTCTCTCTTTGCAGTTGGATATTATTTTATGCAGTGCAGGAAATTCCTGGTTAGCTTCATAGTACTGAACTGGTGCATTGTGTAAGTTCTGGCGATTGGGTTAAAATTTAAAACTTTTCTCCACGCCTCCAGGAAGCAATCATCTCTCAACAGTCCAGTCTGTATGAAGCAAAGCGTAGAACAAGGGGCTGGTTTCTGCCAGGCTGAAACATCTAGAAACAGAAACAGAACATGAACATGTGCTGCACATAGTTTTGTGTTTAATTCTGGCTTAGCTTGCAGTGAGGGAAATAAATGAAATAAAATTAAGCTTGATACTTCCAGAAACAAGCAAAAATAAATATGACAAGAATAACCGAGTTTCTGAGAAGAATTAGTCCTGATTATTTTTAGGAATCTGCCAGCAGCTCTGTGTTTTACATGCTCTTCTTCATTTTCAATAAACATCCCTCTTCAGGCCACACTTCTTTGACTCGAGCTCCTCTCTTTCCTCTTCCCTGTCCTGTGGAAATGTGCCTGTGTGCAGATCTGGAGAGTAGTGTGTAATTTTCGGCTGTGGTGGAGGGCCTCAGCTCAGCCTCGGGCTTTCGACTTTTGCAGCTCAGCCTCAATCACGTCACATGAAAAACTGCTGAGTGCGAGTGGGTCTCTCTCTTCCTGTGTGTGTGTGTGTGTGCGTGTGTGTGTCTGAACTCTTAACTCAGAGATGATTTACCCTCCACATCTGTCTGCCGCTGCCTCTGTGTCTCAGTGATTATGTGATAGTGGCAGCGATGCCGTATCTGGACCGCTTGAACCGTGTGTGCGGCTTCCTGGACATCGAGGAGAAGGAGAACAGCTGCCGCTTCCAGAGGCGATATTTCATCCTCGACACGCAGGGGAATGTCCTGCAATGGTACATGGACAATCCACAGGTGCTCACACACACACAACACACCACCAAACTGGAAGCACGTTTGCACAAGCAGCAGGAGGAAATGAAAAATGATCAATATAAGGCCGTGGGACCTTGGACTCTGAGCTAATGACTGCTCTGTTTGTATGCAGAACCTGGCCAGCGGAGCCAGCTTTGTTGGCAGCCTGAGATTGACCTACATCTCTAAGGTAAAGCGTGCACCCTCGTTTGTTTTCAGACATTTTTGGACTACAGTCAGAAATTTACATAATGCCCATGGAGGCTACATTCAATTATATTACTGTACTTTAATCAAATTTATCTGAAGCATTTCCTCCCCTTTGAACAATTCATAATGGAAAAGCGAAAAAGCAAGGAGGTAACTTTATTTAGCATGGGTCAGATTAATTGCATTACAATACTGAGTCATTGCTTCTTGATTGTTTTGTTTGAACCCATCCTGCATTCCTTTATGTAATAAAGCATCATTGATTTTAGCTAGTAAGTTAATAATAGATCTTGGAAATGATTGCATTTATTTTGTTTTCACCTCCCTTCACCATTGAGTTGGTTTGATCCAGCTCAGCCTTCTCAGACTAGTTTGATGTGGAAATAAGTGGCTTCTTCTCAACCTGATGTGTTCAACCAGACAGTCAGCAGTAAACTTTGCATGACTTTGCAGTATTCAGGTGGAGCCTGCCAGCTGCTCAGACCTACCAACCTGCAGCAATGACATGTGAACACATGCAGGTGTCATGCAGTTTGCGTTTATAGCACCAAATCCACCCTCTGTTTATAGAAACTACATCCCAGGAACAATTTTCTAGCTAAACCCAGCTGTAAGTTACCTAAAAAGACAAAAATCAGCTTTTGGCATCCTGGTCATCCCGGTTTTTGGGATGCCTGAAGGCCTCAGTTTTGATTTGGAGCAGAGCGACATGCTTTAAGAACTTTAATCTGAGCTGAAGAAAAAACCCAAAGGAAATCATTGAAGGAACTTCAAATAAATTTAAATGGACATAGCAAAGCGTGCAATGCAAATAAACATGTGCATCTTAAAAAGTTGATTCAGCTTCTTTTTGTCTACTACATGTCCTTTTCTTCTTCTGTGGTATTGCCTGCTTGGGAGCTGGCAGACTCCAGATAGGAATCGTCGCAAGGGGCTGATCAGCCAATCAGAGGCGAACGTCTGGAAATATGTGTTACACTAGACAGCCAACAACAAAAATATTTGTTCTCTATTGAACTCTTAAGACTGATAAGTTAAATCACCTTTCATATATTCTGAATTATCTAACTAAGATCTTTCAAACATAAAAACTGCCTGCAGGAAAATATTCAGAATGCTATAGACATGAGAGAAGAGGTTGTTGTGGTTGAATCTGTTATCCATCAAGAGGTTTCTTAAAAGACTTAAAGCAGTTCTTGTGAGTCAAAGGTCAGGTCTGTAGTGTTTGTTCTCACAGCACCCACGAATAATGTGGAAATTCACTCAAGGATTCTGAGATACTCAAGAATTCAGGGTTATCTGCAGTTCCAGTTTGCAGTCACATGCAGCAGCGTTGTGAAGTTTTCCAGATGTTGGTTTGCTCGCACAGATAATGACATCTGGCTTCTCTGACATCAAAGATTCCTCTCTTCTCTTCTCCTTTCTTTTCTCCTGTCTTCTTTTTTCTTGTCTTTTCTTTTCTCAGGTGAGTGAAGCCACTGTAAAGCAAAAGCCGAAGACCGAGTTCTGCTTCGGTGAGTTTTATCTTGGAGTCGTGAAACGATGACTCGTGCATGTGCGGCGTTACACAACTGCGTTAATTTTCGTTACTCATGATAAAATCCCCCAACGGCGGTCGCTGTGGATTTTATGAGCTCCTCTCTGTTGTGTTTTTCATTTTATGCTTTTGGCAGTCATAAATGCAGTTTCACGACGGTACTACCTTCAAGCCAATGATGCAGTCGACATGAGGGACTGGGTGGATGCTCTCAACAAGGCCAGCAAGATCACCGTAAGAGCAACACGCATACATTCTGGCACACATCACACATCACCCCATTATATGTCGGTTTACATAACCGACATATAATGACGTATTGATGGAGAGCAGCTTCAAAACCAGTTTGGCCCCATCAGTTTTGCGGATGCCAGCACATCACCCACAGATGCCCTCTGTTACACTGACTGAATGGGGAAATTGTGAATGCGTGACAGCAGCAGAGATAACACTCGGACGTCAATGTGGTGGAGGTGTTAACATCTAGTTTGCGCGTTTGCATAATATTTGTGTATTCAGCTGGAAGGGGGAGGCTTTTGCGACCAGCGTCGTCCAGATGTCTGACGATGGCAGCAGCAGGTGCCAGAGAGGAGAGCGTTGCTGCTGCGCACTCACCTGCTCGCCGACACAGGAAGCAACATCGCTTGCTCTCTCTTTCACTTCCCCGTCGTTGGGGGTGGCGTCTGCTCTGCTGCTTTGCTGCTGCTGTCTTTCTGAGCTGCCTTGGCCTCAATGAAAATGTCGTGTGAGGCAGAAGGGACGGGATGTTAGCGCAGCCCTAAAAAGGAAATGACTTGTGATGCAGCGGTTAATGTTTGACACATTAAATCATCATTCATATTTTTATCTTGCTCTCCGTGGTAGATGAGCGTATATTTTTGTACACTTAGACGAGGACCCAGATCCTCTGTGACGTTAAAATTAAGACAGTTGATAGAGTAGGAAAGAAAAACTGTTCATGTGACTTTCATTTCAGTGTTTGTTGGGTCTTGTAAAGCTCTAGGTAAGTTCTGACCACAAGATATGCCTCTTGCAGATCTCTGTTGTGCAACACAAACCTTTTCTCCCTAAAGTTGGTAACATTTTGCATTATGAATCATCTGAGCTTTCAGTGGGTCCTAACTAAAGCTGTTAAATAAAATACATTAGGTCAGAAAATGCGCTGACTTGCTGAATTTGTATCTATTCCACACTCTTTCTATTTTGAGATGGCAAATTTTATTTTCAGAGCTTGAGATTTTGCTTTATAACCCAACTCTCAGCTGGTTTCCATGGTCTTGAGGATGTTGTTAGTTCACCAATGTCCTCTCTGATGCATTCAAAGAATAGCCGGATTAATACTGAGATTAATTTATACACAGGTTGGTTTTTTTGTTATTTTTTGTACCAAGCACAGGATTTTATTTCGGAGACTAGAGTACAATTTGCTCATCACTTTCCTTTTATCCAAGGTGATTTTTCACCACTTTTCTGCCATGTCAGATAAATTTGAGAATACTGTTTATTCCTGATTTGACCACTGGGCGTATACTCAGGTTCCCATTGTTTAGTTACAGTGTTAGCATGCTCACTCTCACATTGCAAAAATCTTGCTAAAAATAATGCAGTTTGTATTAAATTTTCCCTTTGTGAGGGAACTTCTAACTCTGGCTGTTTCTAAACTTTAAAGCTCCAGAAAGAAGGAAATGTTCTTTGAGAAGAAATTGCAGCTCCAAAAATTGACTTGTGTTTTGCTTTGTACAATAAATATTATGTTTTTAAAAATGATGAATCTGCATCTGTTTCTGTCTTTTAATTTCTGTCCTTTAGGAGTAGAAAAAAACCCCCAACTATTTAAGGCTGGAAGTTATGGCCAGGTTCTTGCATATATTTTCTGTTTTACATTTTGAAGATAGGCACACATCTGTCTTTAAACATACATTTTCTCATAAATGTTGACGTCTGAATCGCTTGTACTCTCCTACCGTTTGGCAGGTTCCTAAATCCTGCCCTGCGCCTCCCAAATCTGATGCTAGCGCCGTGATCAGTGACTCTCAGGGAGGGAAGAAACAACAGGCCTATAAGACGGAGATCATTGGCGGTGTGGTGGTCCATACTCCAATCCAGGTAAGACTGAAATCTGAGCTGTAATGAAGACTATAAACTGAAGTCTGAATTTAGTCAAACCAATGTAAGATTTACAGTTAAAACTATCCATCCAACCATTTTCTAATCACCCTTTGTCCCTAATGGGGTCGGGAGGGTTGCTGGTTCCAATCCCCAGCTAACGTTCCGGGCGAGAGGCAGGGTCACCCTGGACAGGTGACGAGTCTGTCGCAGGGCAACACAGAGACATACAGGACACACAACCATTCACACACACACTCACACCTAGGGAGAATTTAGAGAGACCAATTAACCTGACAGTCATGTTTTTTGGACTGTGGGAGGAAGCCGGAGAACCCGGAGAGAACCCACCATGCACAGGGAGAACATGCAAACTCCATGCAGAAAGACCCCGGGCCGGGAATCGAACCCAGGACCTTTTTGCTGCAAGGAACTGCGCCACTGTGCATCCCTCAGTTAAAACTAGAGTTGTGTAATATATTGAATCACAGTCTAATATTATGAATTAACTATAACTGAGATAATCATTCAGCAATAGCATTTAAAGAGTATGGTTTCTTAAAATCAAGCATGGTTAAAGTTATTTTAACTTTACCAAGAATTTTCTTTCTGGCTGGTATATGTCAAAAAAGTAACATCTTATTTTATTTATATTTAAAAAGATAAGGATCAGCTTTTTGTACATTTCCACTGACATTTTTGCGATTTATCTTTGTTGATGATTCCTTTGTCTTTGACGTTGGAAGGCCTCATTGGACTTCACCCCAATGTTTTGCTCCTTTCACAGATTCTCAATCAGATTCAAGGTTGGATTTTGGTGTGGGTCATTTTAAAATGTTAATGTCTCTTCCAGTAGGGAGAGACTTGTTGATCAAATTTAAACCTGAATAAATAATCATTTGACTTGGCTATAAATATGTTTATATGCTAAACATATATGTAGTATCTGGTGATTGAAACCAGAAACCTGTAGTGATTGAAGAGTTTATCTTATGGCGGCTACCACAATGACGCTGATAAGAGGTCACTCTGATGAAATCTTTCAGAATGAAACCGAAGAGACAGAGGGAAAGGAGAAGAAGGGAAACAGGCCTGGTGTGCTGAGATGTGGTTTCTGTGTCAAGCAAGGAAATGTGGTGAGTGCTCTGCCTGATTACCAGCTATATTCTCTTCAGGAAAAACTTAAAATAAGTGGAGGGAAAATAAGAGGATATATTGTGCATTTGCAGAGGAAGAGCTGGAAGAGGCGTTTTTTCACCCTGGATGACAACGCAGTCAGCTACTACAAGTCTGACACGGTGACGAGCCAGCATGCTTTTCACTTATTTTTTTGATTTCCTGTTGACGCTCTCGGCGTGACTCTGGTTTGTTTCTGATTATGTCCCAGGACAAGGAGCCTCTCCGCGGTATTCCTCTCAGAGACATTCAAAAGGTCCATGAATGTCTCGTCAAGTCAGGGTGAGTCCTGAGACAGTCTGTCTGATTCAGTCTGGTCAGATTGTGTTTTCTACCAAGCTGTTTATCTACCGGATACAAAGATAACTATGTTTTCATCTCGTGAAAGTTTCAATATATATAATTGTTTCTATCCACCCAAAACTTTGTTTTGGAAGAGACCTGAATCTTCTTGCACAGGAGTTGGTTTCCATCACTGGAACTAAACACAGTAGATCAAGAATTATTCCAGTTTCCATCCAAACACTGCAAACAAATGCTACTTCCTCATCACAATTTAATTACTTCATCTCACTTTTTATTACATAACCTTTGCAAACAACTTTGTGACCGTATAACTGACCCATTATATTTACTAGGACTGTCTCTCAGTTGTTCATCTATGATAGTAGTTAATTAGCTGATCTGGTTTTTGTTCATGGTAAATATTATTTTTCAGGTAAACTTAAAGAGTTAAATGTTTGAGAAAAAACCGTTTTCTCTTTGTTCTATAAACAAATCCTTTTCTCTTTTCCACCAGGGACCTTTTGTTAAGAGACAATCTATTTGAGATCATCACCAACTCCCGAACTTTCTACATCCAGGTAAAAACAAAAGAAGAAAAATAAGTTCAGTGCCTTCCAAAAGTTTTGAACTTTCACATTTTGTCAAATCATAGCCACAAACCTCAATGCATGTTGGAATTTTACTTGATAGACTAATACAAAGTAGTGCATGATTCTTAAGTGGAAGAAAAGTTATACCTTTTTTTCATGTTCTTAAACAAAAAAAAGCACATTTGTATTGAAATAAAAAGCAACATGAAGACTAAAAACACACTTTCTCAGGGAGAAGGTTGTATATAAAACAAATCCCAAACTTGGAAAAGCTCACAGATCTCTGTTCAATCAATTATCTGACAAATAAAAGAGTATGGCTCTACTACAAACCTACCAAGACATCGTTTAAAATGACAGACCGGACAAAGAAAGCACTAATTAAATTAGTAATCAAAACCCCCAGGGCAACTCTGGAGGATCTCTGCAGAAATCCACAACTCAGATGGGCGAATTTGAAATCAAAATAAATATTAGCAGTCTGGCATTATGGGAGAGTGGCAAGAAGAAAGACATTGTTAAAAGAAACCCATAAGAAATCCTATTTGCTATTTATGACAAGCTAAAGGCAGCCAGCTGACATGAGGAAAATGAAAAAAGTTGACATGAAAGTTTGACAAAGTAATGAGTGGAGAAAAGACCTCAGATTGCGACAGAGCTTCTTCCAGCAGAACCGTGACCTTCATCATCCCTCCAGACCTTCAATTGAACATCCTCATCATGTTTATGTTAGAACGGCCCAGTCAAAGCCCAGACCTAAATCCAATCACAAATGACTTTAACATTTCAAAGTTATTGTTCACAGATGATCTTGATCCAGTGGAAATAACAATCTGTGTGGACTTAAGTGACTTGGTGTAAACAATTCAGAGAGCTAAGACAGAAAAATTTGGTTCCATCACATAAAATCCCAGTTAAACACTTTAAAGGTTCTGGTTGCCACAATACAAAACCAAGAGGTGCAAATATTTTGCAAGCCACTGTTTGTAAAGTCAATGATTCTCTTTAGAATCCCAGGTGTTTCTGTGTTGACGTTTTGAAATGTTTGTCTTGAAATGCTCTGCTGCTGATGTGTGGCCCAGGATCCTTTTTTTGGCTCCTTCAACAGTTTGTTTTTGAGAATCGGAGGCAGCCATGTGTTACCATAACAGCAATAATATCCTGTTCCTTCCCCTGGGAGAGCAGCTGACCGAGGCGTCAGCACCGGATCAGATGGGAAGTGGAGGGAGAGAACGAGACAGGCGAGCGCGGTTTGTGATGAGAGAGAGAGAGAAAAGAAAGTGTGAAAAAAAAAGACTCGTAAACAAAAACAAATGAATTAAAATCAATGTCTCAGCCTAAAGACATGATGGGGAAAACCTGAAGGTAAATTTGGTTTTTGAAAAACTTTTATTCTGATAAATACGATACACTATGTGTGGAACAAATTATGGATTTTTCTCGTGAAACAAATATTACCAATAAATAACAAAAAATAACATTGTTGCAAATTTTATTGCAAAGTTTTATCAGCCAACTAAAGCATTTGTCTTGCAATAATGAGATCTGTTTTTATTAACTAATTAATACATCAGGTCATTAACTGATTTATTATAAGTATTTGAAATACATGGAACTATGAGGCAAAACAAGAAACAAAAATCTTATTGAAAATTACTTTTGTAAAATTTAGGTTACCATGTTTGTTTCTGTTTTGTACATTTATATTTTATTTAAGTTTTTATTTGATGAGTATTTGGAAAAATGCTTGAATGTCTTTAAGGTTAATATAAATGCATTACCTCACCTTGATGTTGCACTGAATCATGGAAAGAGTTTCAGTGTAACCTGACAGTCGTGATCTTAAAATTTACTGCATTGTTCTGTATCAGTGATGCATCAGTTTCTGCATGAAACACCAAAACTACAAAGAGTCAAAAGCATCAATACGTGCGTCCATATAAGCATGTTGGACTAAAGGTCTAAGCAATCTTTGGAAAATCAGTTTCTGTCTTTCTGTCCAGCCTCAACATAAATGTTCTTGGCAAATTAGTTCACAGTCTCTTGGAAATGATAAATGTTCCTGAAGTGAAGAGCTCCTTCTTTCCGTAACTCTTTTCAGTTTCATCAGAGGAGGTATTAGCCTGCAGGCTGGTTGCACCATCTGCAATTTTTGTTTTTCACCTGATGCTCTCCACACAGTCTCGGTTCTTCCTCATGCCTCTTTCTCTGAACATTTACATGTCGGAGGCTGGCCTGGAGATTGGTGGTAGCAGAATTTATGTTTTGGTTCTCAAGAACCAACTGAATCTCCTCCAGCACAAAGAACATATCTTTGCATTTTGCACTTTTTAATTGTTCTGAAATAGATGGTAGCTGTTGTACCAAATCAGCATTTTTCGCTTCTTTTTTCCCTTAAGTTTAGTTTCCGCTTTGCTCTGTGTTCTGCCATGTTGACTGAGAGATTGACTTTGGGTTTGTATGTCACTATAAGCCCAAATCGGTTCTTTTTTTTTTAAATTTATAAATATTATAATTTTAGAACTAAACTGCATTAGAAATCTATATTGAAATACCTCGACAGGTGGATATGAAAGATGACTTGCTCCCATTTGCCCAAGGCAAACCCGTCAGTTTGCACATGTAGTAACCCAGTCAATGTATAAAATGTAAAAAGTGTGAAATAACAATATCCATTGAGTCTACAGAATATACTTTTTCTTTTACTCCTGGAGCAAATCGCTATGAAAACTGCAATTTGTGTGTTCTAATCCAATAAAACATAATCTTTTATATATCTTAATATGATCAAAAAGCTGTTTGTTAAACTGTTAATTAAAAATTGCATTTGCATCATATTAATTAAACTTCAAGCAGAAGAAGCATAAAAAGAGTAAACATTTTTTAAAGATGTGTCAAGCATAACTTAGGTTGGTTGTTAATGCAGGCGATGGTCACCAGCAGGTATGGACATAATTTCTGACATTCTGCTCTTTGTTTATCTTCTGGTGTTTTTACAGACAGACACCCCGGAGGAAATGCACGGTTGGATCAGGGATATTGACATGAAGATTCGGGAATTCAGAGGACCTCCACGGGTAACCCAGACTTCTTTCACCCATATATGTCTATGTATCTTTAGCCAGAGACACCCACTGTCTTTAGAAGTCAGGTCAAAAGTCACATAATATTCAGGGGGGGAAACACAGAGGTGGCAGTATCATGCCATGGGAATTAATTTCAACTGCAGGAACAGAGAAGATCATCAGAGTTCATAGGAAATGGGATGCCACTAAATACTGGGCAGTCCTGGAAAAAAAAAAAATCATACTGGAGGAAGGGGCTGAGGCACATCTTAAAGCAGCAGCAACATCATAAACAATGTAATAATTTAGACCAAAGGATAGCAATTTGTTAAAATGGCCCAGTCAAAGTTCAGACCTAAAACTAATAAAGAATTAGCTTCAAGACTTAAAAATTGCTTTTCGATCCAATCCGTCTAGCAATCTTTCTGAAAATTTATTTTGAATCCAGGTGACAGAAATTGTTCTATTTTAGAAAAGTGGACCAAATTTTTAAACAATAAAATTTTTGCATTCAAATGCAAAAATTTGAATGCAAAAGTGTGTCACATTTATAGGATATTTATTTTAAAGATGAGTCACAATTATCTAAATTACATGGAATGCTGTGGATGTAATATTACAAAATGTGAAAAGTCAAGGGGTCTGAATAAGTTTGTGGTCACCATGTACATGGAAAGTGAAGCTTTTAGTCATGAATAGTGATCGTCCTCTGTTGGTATGTCTTGTAATTGCAGGGACACCAGTTTCAGCGAATGTCGTCTCTCCATCAAAAGCACAATCCCAGCGGTGCCTCTCGTCAGCAGAGTAACGAGGCGCGGCCCCAGCTGGTCAAGTCCTGCTCTGTGGCTCCAGGCTGGCAGCCCTGGACCCCCGTTCCTCCGGGTGAGCCGTCCATCATGGACATGGAGGACGAAGACAGCCCGTTCAGTCCTGTCCCCACTCTGCCTTCTCTCTCCTCCTCATCCACTTCCTCGTCCACCTCATCCTCCTCCAACTCCCTGTCCACCCCAACCCCGTGCCCCAGTGCGTCCCAGGTGCCTTCGACCAGCGGGCTGGGGATGCTCACAGCATCGGCAGATGCTGCTAGCGGCCGGCGACGGCACCGGTCGCAGCCTCAGCCTCACTCCTCCTTCCCCTTCAGCCTGGATGACGACAGCATCCGCACAACAGACGTGTAACGCTGAGCGGTCTGTGCAGACTCTGGTGTGGACTAAAGTGTTGGTACCTTTTTTTAAGTGATGAATGTGACTGATAATGGTAGTATTCCCTGCTAATGAAGAGACGATGTGTCTATAGCAGGGGTGGGCAACTCCAGGCCTACCACGCGGTCTCCTGCAACTTTTAGATGTATCTCTACTTCAACACACCTGAGTCAAATAATGAGGTCTTTCTTGAGAACCTGATTGCACTTAGGAGGTGATTCAGCTGTTGGATTGAAGTGTGTTGGACCAGGGGGACGTCTAAGAGTTGCAGGACACCGGCCCTCGAGGACCAGGATTGCCCACCACTGGTCTATGGTATGAGATTGGGGTCCACCTGCTGGTGGTGTTACTGCTTTGCGGACGAAGGAGGCACCCAGCTTGAAGGAGGAGAGGAACTGTTTTTATTGGTCCAAGGACTGTGAAAAGGAGTGATGGAGTATTTTAGTGCAACTTCCTCTGAAAACTTGAATAATCTTGTTAGTTTTTCTTTTTTAAAACTTAAAACTGGTGGCACATGCTTTCAGACTCCTGCACTTGCCCTCATATTTGAATCCCTGACACCACGACTGTGCTTTGCAAGACAGTTATTAAATAAAATGTTTAAAGGAATTTTAACACTTTTAAAAATTTGGTTGTTTTTTCTTATATTCAGACATCTCAAAAATATACTATTAGCTTCTTTTCACACTTTGTTTCACCCATGCCAGCAGTGTTTTCCAGTTGTTCATTCCTGAAACACATTCTCATAAAGAAACAGTTATATCATCTGCATATAGTTACATTTTACTTATTTGTATTTTTAACAGCTTTCATGTATTTGCTCTGTTTCTTTTTTATTATCATTACTATTTCTGCTTGAAGATCAACTGTCGGTTAACTGTGAGTCCGTTTGAAGGTTGAAGCTCGGTACCATGAGAATGCTGCAGTGTTACAGTGGTACTTGTAAGACATCCTGCTGGTATCAAACCACAGCTCATGATTGCATCAGCTGCTTTGGAAATGTAAATGTGATTGTTGTTTTGCAGCATTACGTGGGACGTTTTTGCCACTACCTTTGGTGCATCTGTAATTCTGAACTGTAATTCTGCACTTTGCATTAGTACGTGCATGTATGTGTATGTTATGTTTTTTTTTATATATAGTTTTGACTGATCTTTCACGGTGGTTAACTATATTTTCCTCACATGCTCAGTGTTGCTACACTAGCTTATGTTGATACTTCATTGATGTGGTACCGTGTTCATTCCTGTTTCCATTCTCTGAAGCGTGTGCACTTATCTACCTGCATGTCATGGTAGTTCTTTCTCTAATATTAAATAATGCTTTATATTTTTCTTGTTTGGCCCTTTTCTGATCAAGTCTTTTTGAAGGCACATGTTGGACCAAAGTCTTCGAAAACACAATTTGACTGAGTAAGTGGCATCTTGACCTTTATGTGTTTGGTCTCTAAAAGGCAAATGCTGCTGGACAAGAGGTCAGAGCGAACAACAAATTTGCCCTTTTACGCATGCACAGTGTGTGAGAGCAAACAGGCATACAGATGCCTATGTACTGACCAGAGGCTGTGTTAAGTGAAGTCTTTCACACATGCAGTGCAAAGTCTATCAGGTAAAATGCCTTAAAACCCAACATGTCCACTTCAGCTTCTGTCCTCCGGTTCAGCTGCTGGACAGTAAAAACGTCTCCACTGAACAGTTTAAAATTTATTAAAGGCCATGAGGCCTTGTAAAATGTCAGCTATGTTGAAATTGGTTTTGGCTTTTATGAAATGAATCCCCTCTAGGTGCACGAACAGGCCAAAGGAGAACCTTGGTGTGAAGATGAAGAAGCTTGGTTAAACTTAAAAGAAATGACTAACAGGACCTGACTGGATGATCATGTCTTTGTGGAAGTGAATTGATTTGCTTTTATGAGATATTTTTAAAGAGATGAATGTTTGGAGATGATGCTTTCCTCCGGAAGCCCTCAAGGTCTAATTTCTTGTCACCGTGTGCACAAACGTAACGTAAAGGTCACCTAGCACTTGAGTGTGACGCCTGTGAGTGACGGGCAGCTCTGAGGGCAGAGACACACCGCTCTCCTAAATGTTAATATTCCCACATGGATGCATCTGCACTGAACTGCTCTGTCTTCAACGCAGTCTGATGTTACTCTGCTGGATTAAAATGTTAGAAAATACAGTCGCTGCGCCCAGAGGTTTAAACGTTGGCGTATTGTGTTGCTTGTAGCCTGAAAAAAAAAAGAAACATTGCTGGTCCAAGGTTTATGTAAACTCGTCATACTTGGGGATGTAATATTACTTTTGATTTTTCAGGGAGCAAATAATTAACATGAAAAGTAAGAAATTGATGCAAAGATTTGGAATTATTTAGTATCTTCTTTACTCCAAATTCCGCAATATAGGATAAAATATAAAACTGTTTTGTTTTTTGTTTTTTTCTGTTATTTTTGTGGAAAGTCTCATCATGAATTGTTAAAACTTATTTCTTGTTATTGTGGGCAAACAGATCAGGTTTTATTTCTCAATTCACTGTGGAGATACTGGTGTACCTACAATTTCCGGTGTATGACAGCTTTGACATTTGGTGATAACTGGATAATTTCTGATCATTCTGATCAATTTTCTTTCAAATAGATGTTGCAGTATAGATAAGATGCTGGACGCTTGGACATAGCGGAGTTTTGCAACACAACATTTATCAAATCTGTTTTGGGTATAGGTAAAGCAGCACATATCAAACTTTAGGGAAATTAATGACCACTAAAAATTTGACTATGCTAAAAAAAAAAAAAATAAAAAAAAAAAAAGCAGTTCCAATAAACTCCAATAAGAAAAAAGATCAGCAGAAGATAGGCACCAGCACCTCCCGACCCCTCTAGGGTCAAGGATGTTAGAAAATGGATGGATGGATGGATGGATATTAGTGCCATATAAGTTTGTCAACATATATATAAACTTTGACCATTTAGGAGTTAGTGAAAATTTTTAAATAGGTTGTACAACCAGCATCTGTTTTTAAACTTTATTGAAAATATTTGCTGCCCCTTAAAAGGCCAAACTGACATGTCCTTGATGGATGTATGTAAACTTATTACCACAACTGTATCTCTGGGATGAACAAAAGTGATGTGCATTTAGATTTTGTAAAAATGTATTTTTTTTTCTTGAGGCAACTTTGTAATAAAGCCACTAGATGGAGCTGTGACACAACACATCTCAGTAGTAAACGAGAAAGAGAGACGCTGAGGAACAGTTAGTTCAGTCTCTCACGCTCAGAAAATAAACATTTTGTCTAAGGCTTTCATCTTATTTTTAATGTTCAACATCAGACTTGAATAACAAAAAAATCTGAAATAAATGCTTAGTAATATGCTTTTTATTTATATCCGCTGGCAGAAATAATAAAATCCCCAAAATAAACAGGAAATATATTTTGTACTGCATTAAAATCAACAGTAAATTCATGAGACGAAACTGATTCAGCCAGCAAATGGCATAACATTTGTGGTTAAGTAAAAGTTTTTAAGACACCTCACTCGGGTCATCTGACATCACTCAGTACTCTGCCCTGAATCCACATTAGCAACAGGTTGGAGAGTGAAGCGATTTGCTAAAAGGACTTTAATTAGGCCAGTGTTGGAAGCAGAATTTTTTTTTCCAAGTTGTGTGAAATAAATGCATTATAATGTGGAGCAGGTTTCCCTTCATCTGGACTCAGAGGGGCCCGTCTGGCCACATGCCCAGACCTTCTCCACCATCCGCTGTTCCCACATCAGGCCACCTTACAAAGGAGGAGGAGGGAGGTGGTTGGAATGTATTTTGCCCTGTGTGATGTGATTGTTTGCAGAGAAATGGGTTGACCTTGCCCTTTATTGCCACACAGACACGCACACACAAATACACACATGCACACACTCACTCTGGCCGGACTGAAGGTGTGTGAGACAGCCCTGCTGAGTGCAGGAGGTCTGGGACCCCTTCACCACTTCCTCCAGACAGAGAACAGAGGATGGAGTCAGCAGAAGCCATGATGGGCCAATAATGAACCGTCCAGAGGCCACAGCCACATCCTTTCAGGTATGCTGTTGAGCTGATTTTATTATTATTATTATTATTATTATTATTATTATTATTATTATTATTATTATTATTATTATTATTATTATTATTATTATTATTATTCACTAGATTTCATTTGAAAGAGCAAGAATTATATTGGACATTGAGTGAATTTTTTAAGATATTTACATTTAAGTGATAAGAATTGTTGAAATAGTCTTCTTTGGAGAGCTAAAAAAAAACCTTTAAGACAAACAAAAATAAACTAAATCATTTATCAACCCTAGTAAATGAAGACTTATTGCATATTTTAATTTCAGTAAATATTTAGATTTTTATAACTTTCTTATTGTTTTGAGTTTTGAGAAACACATTTGACATTTTGATTTTTTATTAAACAAGACAACTACACAATTAATTTTATTAATATTTTTAATGAGTCCAATTGTTTGAAAAAGGCTTTTTTTAGACAATAAAAATGTGCAAAATATAATTAAAAACCCGCCTGCAGTTTTAGCGTTTGTGATGGACAGATGTTCAACTGCTTAATCTGTCCAATGTTTATTTTAAAACATCAAATCCTTTAGAATATAAACCGTCCAATATTTTCCCCCTATTTCTCACAGTATAGATCAATAGTTTCCAGCGAAGAAAACTGTGATTTAGGAACTTTTTGTGAAGTCGGAAGAGATTTTGTCACAAGAAATTGTTTTCGCCTGTGTCGCTGATGAGCACAAACTATCAAACGTCAACATATTCGCCCCTTTTGGAGAAATCAAAACAGGAAGAGCAGTCTTAAGGAGTGAGATCCGTGTCAAATAGACTACTTACAACTCTATGTATTTATATAGGACATATGCAATATATTTAGGTTTCATATAAACAAATATTTTTGATCTGATGGTTTGTGTTGGCTATCTGTAGTTAAAGTCACGATAGTCTGTTCAGACATATTTGTATATTCTACTGATAGCAATGCAGTTCAGATGGAAGTTAAACTCAGTTTAACTGTTGCACGTTGTTGCTGGAGGAGGACTGAAGAAAATGGCACGTAATGCTGTAGGTACTGAAATATGGCCACAGCACACATTTTGCTGGGACGCATCAAGTTCTCCATGAAGGCGACTGTTGTGTCTGAATTGTCATTTTAAGAAAATACCTTACATTCTGCATAAAAAAGTATTGGATATAGACATAGATAAACAGAGATATCTCAGCATTCTCGGATCTGACCTTTCAGGAACGCGCACGGATGGTTGTGCACGCGCTCCCGGGCACAAAGGACACTGAGAGCCAGTCTAGTGTCTCGGAGCGGCGGCGCGCTCTCTGAAGCAACCGCTTGTCGCGCTTTGCTGAAGGAGCTGTGCGCCGAGCTGCGGTAACTGAGATCATTCAGCGGGGATCGCTATCTGCTTGCACACGGTATGTAATGCTGTATTGCTTTTTTTGAGATAATGGAATGGGGGTTACGGAAGACAGAAAACGAAAAACGATTGTGCGTAAAGACGGATTTCACGCGCGTCATTTTGACCCAATGTCTCCGTTTCTTATATCCATCACATTAGACAAGTAGCCTTGTCTAATGTTTCGTCATTACGGTACAAATAAACTTAATAGCTCGATATACGCCAGCTGCCTATTTAAAGCCACCTGCCAGTGTGTCGTCGTGCTGCAATGTGGACAGCTTCATTTAATTTTTGTGTAAATTATTAATTGAAGAGTTTTTATTAACGGACCACTTAAGATAAACAGAAACGACAGAAGTAAGGGTGATCGCTGTCGCGCAGCTTTGGAGCTGCGTGAAACGGAGGAATCCGGCGTGACCTCGCAGTGACCGTTTCAACTTTCAACTCTGGGTGCCTGTGGTTATCAGGATCTGCAATAATCCAGTCAAAGTGATGCGCACCCGCGTCCAGCCACTGCTGCTGCTAAAGGGCTGAATTCATAATCTACCATAACCAGATATCTTCTCCCTTTCCGCATTTCATTTATGTGATTTTTGGAGGGTATCATTAATCTACGTTGTTGTATTATTCTTCAATGTGGCACATGCATCACATAATACCCTGATAAAGCTCTGAACAGTAGGCTGTGCTGGATTAGATTGGGCTCCAATGTTGTGAAAAAAATCCATCACACTCCCTCCCATTGCCCCTATTGACCAGGCCGGACAAATGTTTAGGTCTCTGAGCAGAAATTAATTTGGGAGCCCATCCTGAACAATTAGTCCTCTATAGTCACCACTAGTTAAGTTTTAATAAACAATTTATTCAGTTATGAAGAAAGGGCAGGTAAATTAACAATTATTAGTATGATTGACATGAGTTTTCCCACAACTCAAACACGGGTGGCAGAAAATATGAAGCTGTTTGAATAAAAAAACAAACAAAAAGGAGAACTATCAAACCAAGGCTGGATTTAGGATGATGTGGGCCCCCAGGGGTTAGGGCCCCTGAGCGAGAGCCCTAACCTTGGAAGTGTCTCTTATGCATGTTAGATCCACATCTGCTTCAAACTAGAAAAATCTGAATAAAATGTCTATTTTGAATAGTTTTTAAGAATGAAAACCCAAACTGTTTTGTACTTGACCTTGACACTGAAAGACACCAACACAGCAGCAGAAGCCACTTAAAGCTTTCTGATGTCACATCTGATGTGCTTGGAGCCAGTGGTTAGGTCTGAGATGAGCCTCTGACCACACTGTTTTTAAAATGATTACATCTTGGCCAATATTTACATATAGGGTCCATATATGAGCTGAGGCACTGGCAGGAGTTCAGAATGTGTGCAGGAGATTTCTGCAATGATTCCTAATTAGTTTCCTATACAGATTTTAAGCAGGATAATTCCAGGTAAAGTCATGGGACTCATACAAGTCATAAAATGCAATTCCCAGTTGCATAACCAAATCAGACCCTGGCAAGACCTATGAGCCAGATTGCGATTATAGAAAAAGTGCGTCCCAAAGAACAAGAAATTAAGATTTTTCTATAATATGATGTGTATTTGCCACGTCTTTAAACAAATTAACATTTCACACAGCTTCAAATATTTTAAATGAGTTTTTCGAACTCGTCTTTTCTTATTATTTCTATTGTTAATGAACAAATTCGACATTTTGGGTTCTGTGTTGTATGATTTTTTTTTGTTATTATTATTATTTTTAGCGTTTTGGCCCCTTTGTGGTTTGTAGCTGCATATAGGTGCCGCTGTCTGGCTCTGCTTAATGTTGCCTGATGTTTTTCAAAAGATAAAACATTCCGAATGAACAGAACAGCTGAAATCTAAAGATTTTTTTTTTTCCCAAACAGAAAACGCGCTCGCTTGTTTTGTCAGTGCGGAGGAGTCAAAACCAACAGATAGCAGAATAAGAGGAACCTGTGTAAAATGGAGATGATTGAGGATGATTCCAGTAGAAACACTATGCGAGTATGGGATTTCTCTCGTGCAATGTGTGTGTGTGTGTGTGTGTGTGTGTGTGTGTGTGTGTGTGTGTGTGTGTGTGTGTGTGTGTGTGTGTGTGTGTGTGTGTGTGTGTGTGTGTGTGTGTGTGTGTGTGTGTGTGTGTGTGTGTGTGTGTGTGTGTGTGTGTGCGTCACCGGTCAGGATCACAGCCGGGGATCGTTTGGGGGGTAACGAATCACCACGCAGACCTATGGCGGAGCAGGGCTGCAGGAGGGGGGAGGGCACTAAAGGCGGACATTACTCCATTTGTAATGAAGGGTCTTGGAGAGGGGTCTCAGATCAAGAGCCGCTGCCACTACCGGGTCAGCGTGGATTACAAGGAGAGAGCGAAGCTAACAAAAAGGAAATCACAGCAGCTCATCGGTGGATGCACCGGGGACTGCGTGGAAAAGGAGCCACGGTTTGCGCGGAAAGAGACGAACAGAGGACCGGGAAAAGACACAATTAGGACACAGGAGCGGTGGATTTTCTTTCTGGAGAAAGAGCGGCGCAACATTTCCTCGTCTGCATCTCCAAGAAGGAATCTGTTGGGAATAATAATATTTTTTTTTAATAAAAATCACGCGCAAAAATACGCAAATAAACCGCGTGCACGCTGATCGCAGGAAAAGGATGAGCGTGTTTTCTACAGGGAGCAGGGAACTGAGGTGAAGGCCCCCAGAGAAACCACTTAAAATACAAACGCAGGCAAGACAATTTGAGATTATATGTTTCCTGAAGCACTTTTAAAGTTTGACTCAAAACTTAGGCTATAGTGAACGCATTTATTTGTTGGGCAGTTCTCCCTTTGGGGGATTTTAAATAAATTGAACTTCAACAGTTCGACAGTGCAGTTAGCAAACTATCAGGCAATTTAATCAGACAGTTAAACAGGTCAGATTGTGACCAAAAAATTGTTTGACGGCAATAAGTAGAAAGATGGGAAGTATAGAGAAATATTCCTATTTCCTCGAAATGTGGGTGCAAAAGTTCAAACTACATATTTAATCTAATTTTAAGTGAAGCTTGTGATTAGTTTATTGGATCGGTGTAACTCACAGTGAGCTGCTATAATCTAATGTAACACTTCATAATTTACTAGAATCTGACTAATAGTGCATCACTAAGTCAATATGGCTCCAGCCTCTGACTTTCAGCCACCGCGCGCATCTCTAATACAGTTTAATTCGTTATTTGCATTATTTACTATTTTTTTCATCGTTATTAATTGGGTATTTTACACATTACAATGTATGCCTAAATTGCTTGATATTTGTGTCTGTGTGTGTCACTTCGTGAATCTTCATCTTGAATGAACACGCAGCAGTGATCTCGGAGGGGGTATCAACATTTTTTGCTCTATGTGTGTGTGCGTCCATGTGTGCGTGTTTGTCCAGTGGGTCATGGCGAACGGTGGGGACCAGTTCGGCCTTGCGGATCGCCCGGACTCGGACTCTCTGGACTCTCCAAAGGAGAGCAAACAGGAAAATCTCAGCTTCACTTTAAAATCAGCAGCTGCTTCACCGCAGACAGCTTCCAGCCAGCAGGTAGCGGCCTCTGCTGCAGACCCTGATGTAAATATAAAATATTTATCACTACTAACTGCCTCTTATTCAGTAGAACATAGATTTCTGTTTAATATGCAAAATGTTGACGCGTGCGGAGCATTTCGAACATAATGTTTGATTTTGCGTTTTAATAATTTTATTGAATCCAACAGATTAAGTTCGCTAAATTGCAACTAATTTGGAGCTTTTTGATTGCACAAATTTGAAGAAAAAATGTCTCTTTGTTTTCCTCGAACGTCTTAATTTTCCCTGTTATAAAGCAGCGTTTGTGTTTCTGCCGTAGGGAATGGAGGGGATCAAAGTTGTCCTTCATGACAGGGAACTTTGGACCAAGTTTGACGAAGTGGGAACTGAAATGATCATCACCAAAGCTGGAAGGTAGGAGGCATTACTTTGTTGTATGCAATAGAGATGTCCAATTACCACACCGCCTGAACCCCCGGTAAAAGAATGAACCAAAAGCGCTGCGTGTTATACCTAAAGAAAAAACTGTTATGAATCATTCTAACAAAATAAGGTCTGGAATACGCATGTCACAGAGTGGCCCCAGGGACGTTTCGTCTCAGGAGAGCGGGAAGGAATTTATGCAGCCTACTTTTCCGTCCGTTTTAGTTTGCAACGTCACATTGTTTATATAATTTATTTTTATTATGCTAGAAATGCAATGTTACTTTTTTTTTCACGTTTCCCCTGCAGGAGAATGTTCCCCAGCTACAAGGTCAAAGTCACAGGACTCAATCCAAAGACCAAGTATATACTCCTAATGGACATCGTGCCCGGAGATGACCATCGCTACAAATTTGCAGACAATAAATGGTTTGTCTATTGCATCTCTTTACATCTCTTTACTACACAACAGTTTAGTAAACTGTTTTTGGAGCTTGAAAAAAAACCGTTAAATATATATATATATGCGTTATATATATATATATATATATATATATATATATATATATATATATATATATATATATATATATATATATATGCGTTATATATATATATATATATATATATATATATATAACGCATATATATATATATATATATATATATATATATATATATATATATGTTTCAGTTTTATTCTATATAATTCGAGCTTTTGAAAGTTATATAAGTGGTGTTTTGAACCGAAATGATCCGAGTTTCTACCCTCCACTCGACCCTGTCTCTGCGCTGCGTAAAGGTCGGGTCCTTACGCGGGCTCGGGCTGGCCTACTTCCCCATGTTTCTCCCTCTGTGTGTCTGCCCGCCGGTTACATCAGAATATGACGGGTTCACGGAGCGGACAGACGGCACAGACCGGATTAAAGTCTCTCATTCAGCTTGTGCTGAGGCTAAAACCCGAACGGACCACTGACTCTAATGAGCTTCATCAGTGCGCTGCTGCCACCCCACAACGCCGAACATAAGCTTTCCTTTTGAGAATAAGACAGGAGGGGCGACTGTGGATAAACTTGCTGACATATAAAGTGCTCGTAAAAGATGTCTAAATGTTTTTTCTTTTTTTTTTTATCCTCTTGCTGTACAACCCTGAGGCCTTATTGCGAGACAGCTTTAGGATGAGGTTTCTGTTTCCCGATGTGAAAGCCACATCAAACTTTTTATTGCTTTCTCTGGAAAAGTTTGTAAAGCTTGCGATTTAAAAAAGAAAAAAAAAGATGTGGAATTATTTTATCCACAATTTTACATTTTTCCTTTTTTTTCGTTTGGTGTTATGAATGTCTGTAAATTGACTTTACAGCCAAACCCATAGTTTATGATAAGTTTATTTTTAACAGGGGAAAAAAGGTTTATTTAAATCTTATTAAATAACTACAATTGATTTTAATCAATATTCCTAAAAACATTTAGTCAAAGATAGTTACATTTCTTTCAGTCTTTTAAATTACTCTTATTCCACAACATTCTATTATTATTGAAAGGTAGTTTTGCTATTACATCAGTTAATTTATATAAATTAATTGGGTTCTTGCTCTGCTGTTTTTACATTTAATGTTTAGATACAGCAGGCAATGTTAGCCAAATGTCAATAATAATAATAATAATAATAATAATAATAATAATAATAATAATAATAATAATAATAATAATAATAATAATAATAATAATAATAATAATAATTGATATTAGGAATTTTAGATTATTATTATTATTGGTTGTGGAGTGCAAGACTCAATGAAGGATCAGGACCAAGCATTTAAAACTCACTACTACCAAAATAATGTGATGGGCCTGCAGGTCAGCAGCACATGCCGTGTGTGGGAGGAAGCAGAGGAGACCATTAGTCATAAAGGCTGCAAAATAAAGATACAAGATTGAGAGTTACATGAATTATTGGGCATTGTGCCAGAGAATGGGTGTAAGTTAAAGTGACAAGAACAGGACGGGGAAAGTGATTGACAGTGGGGCTTTTCTCCTCATGACCGTCCCTACGGATTGTAGGGACAACTAACCAGACCTTGTACTCCATGACAGGAACAACAGAATGAATTACTTACTCAATGAATCTATATCAGATGACAATAACATTTTGAAGAAAGAGGCAGAGGAAACAACAAAGTTCACAGATCTTAGAAGTCGGGCACATGGGGAAAACAAACTCCAGTCATGTCAATTGAGAATGGAGAATTAGGAACCATCAAGAAAGGCTTCCAAGGCCAACTGGACAAACTCCCATGCAGAGTCATGGGAGTTTGCACGAAATGCAAAAGACGCATGCTGTCGCATATTCTACAAGTCCTCAGCTAAACATCTGTCTGACCCCTGGGGAATGAACCAGCAATAAAAGAAGAAATGCTGAGAAAATAAACTTAATATAGTAACAAGAACAAGTGATCAGTATTTTAAAATTCTCCTCCGTCCATTCTTGGGTTTAGGCCAATCAATCAATCAATCAATCAATCAATCAATAAATCAATCAATCAATTAGCGCACATAGACAACTGTTATATATAACTATATTTTGTGACTAAAACAGACTTTAAAAGCTATGCTGCATCATCCATTTGCCTCCTAATAAAGAAGCTTCACTAGTTAAAGTTAATGTTTCTATTTATGACAATATGCAGTGTTAAGCCTTTGTTTCTTAGCCACGGCTTGGACTTGTGTGTCATTAGCAACAACTGCCTGAGAGTTAAGAGACCAGCTTGCTAACAATACTCAGTTTGAGTTTAGCATTAGGATTATCACTTAACTCATTAAGCCAGATGCACATATTATTAATCTATTTTATTATGGTGGTATGTTAAACTTTTCCCTGACACTAACTATGGATTAAGGGCCTCAGATTGCTTCAAGTTTACTTTAGCACTGCGGCGCTTGAATCCCAACATCCTCAGAAATACTCAGATGACTCTTCAGTCGTTGGGAGTATCAGACTAGGTCAAGATGCAGAGTACAGAGAGCTGGTCTTTGGCACGGTGTGAAAACAATCATCTCATGTTGAATGTGAGCAAAGCAAAGGAGATGCTTGTGGATTTCAAGAGAAGCAAGATTAGGTCAAAAACTATTTCCATCATGGAAAAAGAAGTGGAGGTGACAGAGGAATCTAAATATTTTGGGGTTCACTCAGACATCAGGCTGGGCTGGAGTTGCAGTGGTAAAACTATCTACGAGAAGGGACCGAGCAGGCTGAGGCAGCTTAGGTTTGCCAAGATTTGCAGAAAGATGCTGCAGATCTTCTATAAATCTGTTGTTGAGTGTGTTATCTGACATTATCTGTCGGGGTGGCAGCATCAGAACCAGGGACTTCAAACTTGATCAAGAAGGCTGGTTCTGTTCTGGAAATGATTATGAAAACGAGGATTCTTCATAAAATGGATAAAATTACAGACCACCTTTGGACTATTATACAACAACAGAGGGCCTTCAGTTAGAGGCTTCGTATATTTGTTGTAACACAGACTGTTACAGGCGATCGTACAACAACATTTAATTTCCCTCTGGGATCAATAAAGTATTCTTGAATTTGAAATGTATTTTAACAAGATTGTTTGCTAAAGCGTCCCTGACAACCACAGCTAAAATCTGCTATTCATTAGCAATAATTGCTTCAAAGAGTCAAAGCTACTAGCACGCTAACTCATTTAGCACTTCTGAAATAGCTAAATCCAGATAAAAACTTAAATCTTTACTCCAATACAAACTTTCTGAACCTTTTGAGGCACCACAGCAATTCATTACATATTTAAACATAACAACCTCATTGTTCTCTGCTGCACAACATGTGAAAATAACAGATAACTAAACCACCATCTCTGTGTGTCATGTTTACTACTTGCTCCATAAAAATACTTTTGTTCATTAAATAGGTTCCATTTTAAATCTAGCAGGCTTTTTAAAAAATTATTGGCTAATACCCAAAACATATTTAGGGATGTATTAAATTTAAAATATCTAAGTGTAAAAGTCAGTGTTAAAAAATATATAAAACATGACCTCCTTTTCTTCTTCTGGACTTTTAACCTCAGCAAACCTCAAGTCTGAAGGCCTTAAAATGATTAAGATACCAAATGCAGAATAATTCACTTTTTCACTTGAGTATTTTATTGCAGCACTTGAATGGATCTTAGCTATATCCCGTAAAACAGAAATTTTATTTTACACTTTAAATATATGTCGAAACAACAAAACGCTGCTCATTATTTGAGTCTAATTAAAGCTCCGGCCGACGCAGGCCTCCTCCCGCTGGAGGCAGCCGAGGCCGACTGCGCCACAGGGCGCTCGGCAAATCACTGCAACAGCCCGAGTCTCACTCTCTGATCATTTTTCTATCTGATGGGTGTGTTTTTTTTTTTTTTTGGTTTTTTTTGGACTCATTCAGGTCTGTAACGGGCAAAGCAGAGCCCGCGATGCCCGGCAGGCTCTACGTCCACCCGGACTCTCCCGCTACCGGAGCGCACTGGAGCCGCCAGCTTGTCTCCTTCCAGAAGCTGAAACTCACCAACAATCACCTGGACCCCTTTGGACACGTGAGTCAGCTCTCCTCCTGTCCGTCCACAAATTGGTCCGGATAATTTAAAGACAGAAATTTAACGGGGATATAATATAGCCTATACTGCGTATATAAAAAGAATAAACTATTTAATGAACGTAATTTGTTGGCCAAATTAGTTAATTAGAATTTCTATTTAATAATATATATTTCTGCTTTTAATGTGCAAAGAAAACAACACTAGTAGGCCACATCAAGCGCTCTCTCTCTCTCTCTCTCTCTCATTTTCTTTCTTTTTTTTTACATTATGAAAAAATACAAACATTTCCAGTATTCCCATTTGGGATAACGATTTCAATGAATCCAGAGTCCATTAGTTCATGGATGTTACCAGTGGTAATATTAAACTGAGCTCTGTGGATAAACAAAAGGTTCCTGTACACAGAAAGACTGATCTAATTAAGACCCGCTTACACAGTGGTGGTCAGTGTGCTGGAAATCGTTTGGACTACTTAATTCAGTGTTACTATAGTTTGACATAACAGATTATTGTTTCAAAAGTAGATTTAAAGAATCCATGTAAAACTTTTTCAGGATGACCTTAGCTTGAAAAGGCTTGATAAACTCTGAATAGACAGACTTGTTTTGAATTTATCCTTCTACATTATGCAATAAGACAAATTACATTAGTCCATTAAAATAAAAAGTCTTTGATGGGAATATGTGATTTGAATGTAGTCTATCACAATACAATGGATAAGTGTCAACAGTTAAAACGACTTCATGAGTGATTAAGATGATGTCTGTTAAAAAAACAAAAATCAGTTGATCTTCTTAGCGCTCATCGCTTTGATCCGACCAGAAATGTTGTACTTTAATCATTAACAGGAGCAAAGAAATCTGAAAAACTACAGAATCTCGACCACATGGGTTCAATCTCAGTAAAGTCTGTCCAGCCACCAGCATCTGCTAGAAGAATGACGGGTGTGTTGGTATCAATTTCTCCTTTCCTCCCATGCAGATAATACTCAACTCCATGCACAAATACCAACCTCGTCTCCACATTGTCAAAGCGGATGAAAACAACGGCTTCGGCTCAAAGAACACGGCTTTCTGCACCCATGTGTTCCCAGAAACCGCCTTCATTGCTGTGACTTCTTATCAAAACCACAAGGTAGGCCTTTCCCAAACGTCACCAGTTATAGCAAACATTTTGGTGTTTATACATAATTTGGTGTTGTATTATGAAGTGCATTCTTTATTGCTTCAAAATTGTTTTAATATTTAGAATATATTTGAACAGTAAAGTTTAGCACTGAGACCCTACTGTTGTTGTTTAAACTTTGTCTTTACAAAGTTTAATTAGTGTTTCCTTGTGAACATAAATCTCTCTGAGGGATTTATGCGTGTGTATGTGTGTGTGTGTGTGTGTGTGTGCAGGCGTGTGTGTGCGTGCGTGAGGGTGTCTGCGTGCGTGTGTGTGTGTGTGTGTGTGTGTGTGTGTGTGTATGTTCATGTGAGTTCTGGTCTTTTATGAGCTGTTTTTTTCCCTTGATCTTGAGTCCTTCAGTTTTTCTGACACCTACTAAAGTCAGATTGCTGAAGCTTTGAGCCACAGGGTCGATACATTTTCATAAAGACTCATTTTGATCTGATTTCACTTTCACATGAAAAAGAAAGAAAAAAAAAACATTAAACTTGATAACATTAATTATGAACATTCCAATATTATTTCTTACATCATCATTATTATTATTATTTAATTAAAACTTTAATTTAATCTCATAATTTAGCAGGTTATTTTTAATGGATAGATTATGGAGTTTTAATTAAAAAAAAAAACTATATAAAAAAGCATAATCAAAATTTAATTCAGTTAAGCTGCCAATTTCCAGTAAATGTTATCTCAATTCAGCCAAGGTTAAATTTGATTATCTTTATTTTATGGTTCAATGGAAGTCAATTGGTAAATTATTTAAAAAAAAAAAAAATAAGAAAAGGGTAAGAAATAATTTATTATCTTTATCCAGTAGATATAGATATCATTTATTTTTAAACAATTGTAAAAATGTGATTTATAAACGATACTGTTTGCTAATGTTAGCTACAAATGCTTTGTTGTGCATAAACTTTGTATTACTTTTACTTTAGTTTGATTAAAAGTATTTTTTTTAAAGTTTCATTATTTATTTTTATTTATTTATTTATTTTTATTTAAAGTTTTTATTTAATGTATAATCAGTTGAGAAAATCTGAATAATTTCGAGGTAATTAAAGCACTCACACCAGCGTGTAATAATATTTTATGTTCCAGAGTAGAAATCAGAGCTCTTGAGGCTAAACCTTGGCAGCGACCATCAGTCTTTTCAGCACTTCAAAGTTTGTTTGGACCTGATCTCTGGCCCACTTGTCCTGCTGAAGTTGCTCCATAGCCAAAAGAAATCCTTCAAAACGCAGAAGGTTTACTTTCATGACATCACCAAGAAAAATCTGAAGCCTCGACTTCAAAGCTCAAAGCTCCAGAGCTCTAAAAGCCCAGTGACTGTTTGGGTAAACAGTTTATTCTGCGTCAGCCGGTCAGCTGGCGCTGCACTCTGAGCACCGTCAGCGGAGGAATGCTGGTTGTGCAGAGCTCAAACTGAGCTGCTTAAAGTTTCAGTCACAGCCATTAGGGACGTGTGTTTAGGTTTGTGTGAATCCACAACAATGTGTTTTGTCTCCCTTCTTTCACTTCTCTCCTATTTGAACGCACTCAGATCACACAGTTGAAGATAGAAAATAATCCGTTTGCCAAGGGCTTCAGAGGCAGTGACGACAATGAGCTGCATCGCATGGCCAAGCTTCAAGGGTGAGCGTTTACAATTTGTTTTTGTTTCTGGATGTTTGTAAGCACTTATAAGAGTTAAATCAATTTTTTTGTTCCCATCTTTGCCAAATTTAACTCACTGGTGACGCTGCGGATGTTGTGATTGCATGCATATGGTACAGCCAAGTGGTTTGAAAAGATTTGAGCTTTTGTCACCTGAAGGTTGAACTCTGATTAAACGGCCAGTGAAAAACACTGGATTGATAAACATATGACATCACATTGCTGCAGGTCTATTAGGCCTGTCACTGCTGATTGGCTGATGACGGCCCTACACAGTGTAAGATTGTGTGCCGAGCTAATCTCTGTTTGAGTCGCATAGACATTTCAGAGACTTTAGTGAGCTGTTACTGATCGGAGGGAGAAGAAAACCCTGTAAAGGGGCAAGAGAAGGAGACGCAGCACCCATGTTTTCGTGTTGTTGAGGAGAGGAGAGTCTATCTGAAGTGACACATGGATGGATGTTTATTTTTAGACGGTGAATTATCTCACAAGAGCATTGGCTGAGCCTGTGTATGTGCGTGCATAGAGTGTGTGTGTGTGTGTGTGTGAGCAGGAGTCAGGGAGATGTGGCCCGCTGTCTCCTACATACCGCAGGGTTCACACAGAGGGCAGCGAGTGCAGGGGGAAAAATATCACAACTGAAAGGTTGTGGAAAAACTACCGGTAAATGGGCCGGAGAGAAAATAACAACAAAGCAGATGATAATAATAATCAAATATTATAAGATCAAGTGCATTTAATCCCAGAGTGCCCCTCTTCTTTAATCTTGCAGTAAAGATTACCCCGTCGTTCCTCGCAGTACTGTCCGACAGAAAGCCTGCACTGCTGGGAGTCCCTTCAGTGGGGAGAGTCGAGGTCTGCGGGGGTCTCCTGAGGCCATCGGGTCCCCTTTCAGCTGTGAGAACGGTTTGGGCTGCGGCAGTCCTCAGGAGCTGCAGAGCGCCCCGCCTGTTCACTACTCCCATCCACACCCACACCTGCAGCGTGGCCACCAGCTGCCAGGCTACAGCTACAGCAAGAGGAAAGGTGGGCGCAACATTTGCACTTCAGTTTTCACAGAAAATCCTGCTAATTTATAAAGCTAAATATGAGAAAATTACATCATCTAATATTCCATATTTTTAATGATCATGTGAGTTTTAAATAAACCTCTTAATATGTTTTTTATTCAGTTTTTTTTTATTGCATCTGAATGCAGATCAGTGGTTAACAAAGACGCACAAATATAGCCGGAAAACAGATTTATATTAATTTGCCCCATTCCTTGCCCTTACTTAGTGTCTGCAAATCTAATTAGCACCAGATTTACAAGGACATCAGCTGAATGAATAAATAAATAAGTTATTTTCATGTGAAGCCATTTGCGCTCTCGATGGATACTCAGACATTATAATCAAGAGCAGTAAGAAAAGAAAATTAGAAACCGCTTCAGGAGACACATATTTAGTTAAAAAAAATAGAGAGCCTCTCATTCCTTCAATTGGATATGAATAATTTCAGTTTTAATTCAGACTTTGAACGCATCCATTTAGTTTTAGCTAATTGTCACAGTTCCCATTTAAAGACGTGTAAATAGTCTTTCATCTTTTACTACAGTGGTGTAGTTTCACACAAAAACTTTTGAAAAATTCACTTTTTTAATTTAAATACCTTCATTCATTTGGGGGAAATATTTTAGATTCAGAAGGGTGATTCAGAATCCGCTTATTTAAATGTATCCAGGCCATTTTTTACATTTGTACTTTTTCAAAGGGGATCAGAGTTTCTTTGAACATTTAACTAGAGAACTGATCAAGTCATGATTTTGTGTTTCCCTGAGGAAGAAATATGTGGTGACACACATCAGAAGCTCATTTCTTTTTGCCACCAGCTAATAAGCTCTATTAGGACTTTAAGTGTAACTGTGTGTTTTGAACCAAACAGCCTAGGTTTGTTAGGAGCACAGCCCTGTTGGCAAAATGAGGTTGTGGCGCCGGTGGTTTTGTGAAAAACTATTTCCTACCATCAATTTTTCCCCTTCTCAATAAATGGACACAGATTAAAGGCAGGAATTTTCTTTTTTCCCCCCAGTGACAATGCTAAAGGCTTTTTTTTATTATTCTTTAAAAGGATGCCAATTAATGTGGTAAAACTGTTTTCTGTATAGAAATACATACTATTTGCAGTAACCCAGTTGATTACACCTATGAAATAACATCATGTTTGCAGTTTCGCCAACAACTTGGAAACATTAGGTGACGTAATTTTGGTGAAAACCACAATTTTACATTCATAATGCATTTATCTTTTTGACTCATTGCCTTAATGTAATTATCCTAAATCTGCCAAACCATAAAATCTATCTGCTGTACAATAATTATTTTTCAACGCAGCAGCTTAAAGCTGCAGCATCTAGCTTTTATGTCTCCATCTGTCTCCATACTGTCACAACATGGTGACAGTTTTAATGAATATATATAAAAAACATATATTTTATAAAAGTTACGTACTGCAGCTTTAAGTCAGGAGTTTTGATGTTCATCCTCTGTGTCCTAAACTCTGAATGAAGCCAATATTTTCTCTTTCTCTCTGCAGCAGAAGAGAACTGCTCTCCAAGGAACCACCAGCCTCCATACAAGAAACCCTTCACTGGTGGTTCACTAAGCGAAGAGGAGTCCTACTACCACCCCTCCTCCTATCCTGCTCCTCCACCCGGTTTGTCAAACCTTCCCACTCTTGGTCTCACTGACTCCCCCTACAGCTCAGACATGGGACAGCGTCAGGCATGCATGTTTGCCGGCTCAGAGCCCAGAATGGATGAATTCAACTGCACGTCCTGGTCGTATACCTGCCCGCTCCCTACCGCTATGACCCCCGTGGAACCCTACCCACCTTACACTCCTCATCCCCCCTACAGCTCCAGCCCCCAGGGCTCTAGACTAAGCGCTTTGGCCCATCAGAGCTCTCCTTCGCTGGGAGAGCACATCCCACATGATCCCTACCAGAGCCAGAGCTCCGGATCTCGATCGCAGAGCTCCCAGAGCGTTCCCAGCAGACAGCTTGGATCTCCTCTCAGAGAGTATCCCCGCTACACGCCCAACTTGTCGCCGCCTCTCTATCACACACTAGACACCCACACACACATCAGGTGTGGAGTCCCAGAATGGAGTGCAGCCTCTTAACCGAACCATAAAGACAGATTCAACATAAACTCCCTGCTCTCCTTACAGATGCTGCGCTGAACGAACTGAGATACTTTTGTAAAGTTATTGTGAATTCTGTGATGTTGTGCTGTGTAAGTCATGTTCCTCCTCTTTGCTAGAAGGAGCAGCAAATTATTAAGGACCTAACATTAAGGACATTAGTGAAATGTAGCCTCTTCCAGGCAGCCTGGTGATCAGTGACGTTGTTATCTTTGCGTCTATTTGAAGCTCATTCTAACATTTGCACTGTGATTTATTTTTAAGGCCAGACCCCTGAACAGCACTTGGCTGTTTCTCTCTCAACATCTGCTACTTTATGCATGGTGAAGGATGTAAATTGTGCATACTGTCAGTCAGACAGCAACATTTATCCACCAATGTAATCTCAGTTATCACAACACAGCCCAGGGCAGACTTGTCTATCTTGTTAGTGGAGCAAAGTACTGCTCCATGCTCAGTCTCAGTGAAGGAGAAAAGGCACTGTGTTGTCCAAATGTGTGCTAGTGTACATGCAAACCCGGTGTCAGCTCAGCTAAAGGATGCTCAGAGTTTAATTTCCAATGAGACAGCCAGCGATTGCTGCAGGCTCCCCTTTGCAGAGATAAACACTTTGTTTAGATCGTGCTACAGGCTGAAAGACCTGTAAACACTGCTTCCATTGCATTCTGGGTAAATGCACAAGTCAGCGTCACACAGCTGTCACTGGTGTCCTCTCAGTCACCCCCAACTGACCAATCAGCATCCTCTGTTCACAGAGTAGCAGCAAATGAACACTAAGCTTATATTTATGCTCAGCTGACCAGAGAGGTTTATGCGTGTGTGTGTTTGTGTGTGTGTGTGCGTGTGTGTTGGCCCTTTTTTGTTTGCTTGTGAATTATTCATGAATCTAAAGCTGATTTCTGACATGTGAGGATTGCTCAGCAGAAGAAAAGAAGAAGAAAATGATGCTCTGCATATGAAAATGTCAACGCACCAATCCAGTGTTGTTGCATTGACATCAATGCTTTGCTTTTGATCGGAATTGGTCTCTGTCATATTCACACACAATTATTCCAACATTTGCTTTGATTAGATTTCAGTACATTTCCCTTGTAGCTGACCGTAAACATTCATATCCTTTTCCTGACAGAAAGCTTGGTTTTATGTTTATGTCCTGAAGCAGTTTTCATTACTCTGACCGGGTGTTTTAACATGCAGTAACCTATTATAAGGTGCTCTAACACTACATTAACAACAGCCTCATCATGTGTTTGCACACCCGTCTGCCACTTTATTTGGTGCACTTGTTCTGTTCCGTTTATAAATGAAAATACTGAATTAGTCAATCTCATGTCAACAACTCGATGCCTTTAAGTATCTAAAGTTGAAATTGAGGCTGCTGCTGGGGGCATGGTTGTGTTGGGAACATTGTCTTGTCTTTGGGCCCCATAATGCCAACTGCAGCCTACCCAAATATTGTTGCTGATCATGTTCTTCCCTTTATGGCAACCTGCAGCTAGATAATGTCCATGTTGGAGAGCTCAAATCATCTCAGTTTGGCAAAGACAGTGATGGTGGTAGGACTTTGTTCTGCCACTGTAGGACAAATGGTGGGCAACTGTAACCTTGTGTCCTTGGGGAAGGCACTTCACCCGCCTGGCCTGGTGGTGGTGGTGGTGGTCAGAGGGGCTGTTGGTGCGGGTCCATGGCAGCCTCACTTCTGTCAATCTTCTCCAGGGCAGCTGTGGCTACAATGCAGCTTACTACCATCAGTCTGTGAATAAAGTGGTGAATGACTGAATGTAGTATTGCATTCCTCCATTCCTACAGTCCTCTTTACTCGATAAAGTACAGGCCATCTACCATTCTTGAACATGAGGTCGGTTCATGAGTACTACAATGGCTTCTACTGGGAACTGATCTCAATCCAATACGTCACAGGGGTTTCTCATTATGGAGGTGCAGCCAACAAATCTGCAGTAGCTGTGTGAATCACGTCAATACGGACCAAAATGTCTGAGGAATGTTCCCGACACCTTGTTGTATCTTTGTCACAAACAATTATGGGAGATCAGAAGCCAAAAGAAAGTCAAGTCTAATCTTCTATTATCGCAGTGTACCTAATAAAGTGGCCGGTGAGTGTGTATGCGTGTCTGTGTGTGTATGAAAATGAGATGTTTTAGAGTGTTTTTGTAGCGCTGTTGCCGTTAATAGTATTTATTGCTCCAGGTTTGTGAAGTTTGCTTGTTGTTAACTTGTGGAACAGTTTTGAGGGTTTATCTCCAGTTTTACTCTCCATCCCAAGGTGTTGAAAAATAGTTGCGAAAACTAGAGAAAACAACATGTTTTATTGGAGAAAAAAAAAATACAGATTTATAAACAGAAACTGAATAAATTTTTCAAGAGAGAGTCAACTGGTTGTACATTCCTCTTTCGCGTGGTGTTCAACGTTAACGGTGGGTTATTTAAAGCACGTCTAACGTCTCTGCAGTGGAAACTCTTTTGAGTGCCGTTCTCTTTATCAGGTCAAATGCATGTAGAAATATGAAGGAGCTGATAAGCAGCAAAGCCCCACTCTGTTGTGTTGAATGTGTTTCCTACTGAGAGGTTAGTCTGAAGGGAACCCTTAGAGGGTTGTGGCTGTGCCGTGCATACCTCGTTGTCCTTCTCTTTATCTCTGACAGGTTGTTTGGCGTCTCGCTCGCCACCAGCTGGACCGTCTCTCTGACAACCTGCTGCCCTGAGAGGGAAGGGGATCCGTCGCGATGGAGGACAAAGAAACTCCCGTTCAGACTCCTATGTGTTGGTTTTTCTATCAACATGTTGCCACAGCTCTCATAGAGTTAGTCACGTTTCAGAAGTTGTCAGCCTTCTATTTCTCTCACCCTTTTTACTTCTCTTTCTTCTTTCCTGTCTCCATCACATACACCATAGGGTCAGGGGTTAAGCAGGCACCTCTTCAGAGGCTCTGTTCCTCCTTAACCCTTTGTCTCCAGGCGGATCCAGTCCAGAAAAGGGAGAGAGAGCCAAATTCCACAAGTTTCCACATGTGAAAATGCATTTCTTCATGCTTGCATTTACAGCAACAGGACCTTCTGACATGTTTTTGGCAAAAAAGGGAAGAAGTGAGTAAAGTGCTGGGTGAAGTGGGGCTAATATTAAACACAGACGGTGTGGACTGCGTAGGAGTGCAGGACCTCAATCTATCGGTGGAGGACTTTCTCAGACATGCTGGTCGGAGAGGAGATTGATGAAGCTTTGTGATCAAAGAGCCTAAGTGGTGTTTATCATTAGTCCCATCTCCTCTGCACCTCTCCTGCACATATAACTACTACTATCCCTTCTTATTCTGCAGCAATACACTAGTTATGTACCCCGATCTTCTCAACTGTGGTGGTTTTTAACAGAACTATGCGAACGGAGAAACATCTCACGAGTTACTTGAATAGCACCCCCAATTGCCAGTCATTTGAGCTGAAGCTTTGAATCAGACTAGACAGGCTGTAAACTGAATTATTTGAGCAGAGCAATTTCTCTTACATGAGTGCTTTGAAAAAGATATTACAGACTTATAAAAAGCTATTTTCATTACAGTCTCAAGTATTTGTTTGAATGTATAAATTGGCCTCCCTTCCTAAAGGCATTTGCGTGGTGTTCAGCATTAGTGATGTCATTTTGTGTGGAATAAGTGCTCTGAGATGGAGTGTAATTGGAAAAGATGATTATGGTTCGTCTCCATCGTTCTGATGGCGATCGGTCACCGGGAAAGGGAATAGGAGAAGAAGCTTTTTTTCCCCCCAAAGGCCTAACAGTAACAGACTAGAATTTGTGTTCAAGAAAGTTTGATTAAAGCATTTCACACCTTTTATAAGGTGAAAGTCTTCCGTTTTTGTTTTACATTTTACAACAGAATCTCAAACTTCACTGTCCTTTGTTGGGGTTTTATGTGATAGACCAACACAAAGTAGTGCATAGTTGTGAAGGTGAAGAAGGAAGTGTTTTATTTATTTATTTTAAAACTTTGCCATGCTTTTCTATTCTGCCTACCTTAGTTAATAGTTTGTAAAAGCCCCCCAGCTTTCAAACACAGAAACTGTTGCTCATTCATCTTTGTAAAATATCTTAAAGTCAGTCCAAATGATTGAAGAGAGATACTCTGGAAGAGGAACCTCCACCTCACTTTCATTTCAGTTTATAAAAGATCTTTCCAGGATTTTTCTGTATTTTGCTCCCTCCAGCTTCCCATCCTCCTTTGTCTGCCAAAGAGAAACATACCTGCAGCATGATGCTACCTCTATCATTTCCAGGGTTATGGACAGCGTTAGTTTTCCACAGTAGCGTTTGCATTTTGATTTTAAAGTGTAATGCTTACCTTATCTGACTACAGCACCTTCCTCCATGTCTCTTTCAAGAATTTCTTCTCAGTCTTGAATAAAAGTCAGATTTCTGGAATGCATAATGAACAGATTCTTCCACCTGAGCCATGGATCTCTGCAGCTACTCCAGGGTTGCCATGGGCCTCTGGATGGAGATGTCTTGGAAGGTTTGTAGTTGGTTTGCATACTCTTTCCACTTTCAGATGATGGATTGAACCGAGCTCTGAGACGTTCAAAGCTTAGGGCTCTTTCCTTTTTTCACAGGACAATCCTGTTTTCAACTTCCCCACCCCTTTCTCCCTGACCTGTCTGCTGCATTCCTTGATCTTCAATGAATTCATCAAGTTGTTCACCAATGTTTTTGTAGCAGATCTCTGAGGCCTTCACAGACCAGCTGGGCATTAACACACAGATAATCTTTTATGCTAAATAGGAGACTTTCTAATTCAATTTATTGCACAGAATTTCATGCAAGGGTAACAGAATCATTAGGATTGAATGCCACAATTTTCAAACCTTTTTTGGAAGTATCATTTTCTGTCCATTTAATAACTACATGCTTCTTTGTGTTGGTCTATCACATTCACTCCCATGAAGAACTGCTGAAGTGTTGCTGACAAAATGTTAAAAAAGTACAAATACTTCAGCCAGAGACTGTACCTGAGACTCTTTATCGATTTATAGTTTTGTTAATTTCCCTAAATTTTTGATTTTGCTGTCCATAATAAACTTAGTTTAGAGATCGCTGCCCTCCTCATCTGATCTAGTCTGAGTGGGACGTGAGCATAAACCCCTTTTTGAGCCTGTGTGTATCTGTAATTAGAATCAGTGTGGCACTCAGAGGAGAGCACAATGGCAATACAATAATGTAAAACAATAAATGTGTGGCTATTACATGTGGTATAACAGAGTAGGATGCTGGAGTTTTATTTGAATGGTACAATCCATCCTTGTTGGTATTTAAAAGCCACAATAAAGGCTTAATGCTGTTAAGGACTGTATAGTAACAAGACTCTAGCCCAAGCTAATTTCCCCTAAATTAGAGTTTATGGCTGAAACAGCCCTGAAATCACTGAAGTAGATCTTAATATGAGCGTAAGGGCTGTCAAAGATAATAGGCAAAGTAGGGGTGTGTGTTGGTGAGTGTGTGCGCTTGGGCGTTGAGTCTCAAAGACAAAAGGAGAGGTTGGGGGTCAAACTAACAGCAGACTGGCTGGTCCAGGGTCAGAGGGCTCGGGCTAAACTGATCAGCGAAGGCTGTTTATCTAAAAACCTCCAAACTATCACCCTGATGGAGCTGCAGCAGCATCTCTCTTCAGAATTACATTCTACCTTACAGAGATGCTCAACAAAATAAGTTGTTTTTAAAAGCACAGAGCAAAAAATTGCTTTGCTCTCGTTCACAAAAGCCAAAATAAAAGAAGTGACACTATGAATCTAGCTAGAATAATTGTTTTAACTCCTAACATACTGCCAAAGTCGCAGCCAAGCACGCATGGCGGGGTAAAAAGAGACGGAGGAGTTCCCTCAGTGGGTGGTGTTGGGGGTTTCAAGCCATCATGGAGCCAGTGTCCTGTCCGATTACAGCCAGAGGACTGGAGACGCACGCTAATCCTGCACACAAAGACACAAACACACGCTCTACTGGACAACAAGACAATCAGCCAGCATGACAATAGGACTTGTACACACACATACACACAAAATAAAGAGATTACACATGGCCCACCCTGACTTCACGGGCTCCGTCTAGACTGGACATAGAATAATGATATCAGTAGCAGGACTTCACATGGCCTCTGTCCATGTTTGGTCACTGTAAAGAGACCGCTGGAGGCCTTGATGCCTTGGCCAATGTCATCATGTTTGTGCTCAAGACAGGCCCAGAAGGGCCCCCCACAAATATTTCAAATATTGCACTTATTGTGTTTTACTATTTGTGTTTTACCTGTCTCAGTTTGATACATGGTCTTATAAAAGGATAATGGGAACATAACAACAAGAAAAGGACAAATATTGAATGTTGATTAATGCTCTTCTTGTCTGAGCAACCTGACAGTTTTTAGATGGATAATCGTGCATTGGTAGGTATGACTGATCAGTAATATGTGAGCGGTTCAAAGCTTGGCAAATTGATTTCTTCCCCTGCCTTAAACTTATCATAACTTGATCCATTATTTATATTGCACTTTGTTTTGGTCTAATCCTATCAAAGTTTAGTTTGAAGTTTTAATAGAACAGAATTGGGAAATGTTTTCTTCTACACTGCATATTGTTATTATTATTATTAAAGCAGTATTATTCACTTAAAACCTAAAAATGTTCTAACTACCAAACAGTTTTCCCTGTGATCAGAAATCATAAAGATTGAACATTATTGTCAGTACATGCAACAACACCTGGGAACTTCCACGTCTTCTGCATTTCAGTCGTTCGCCGATTCTCAGTCTCACAAGCTCGCTGCCACTCGTGTACAAACATGTTTGCTAACAGGCCAAACAAGACTACTGCTGTGAAACAAACACAAACATCAATAAACAAACAAATCCACTCAGACATGCCACCAGCATGCAGGCGGATTTTAGAGCACTCAGTCAGCCTTCTGTCAGCGCCTATTGTTAGCCAGAGGCAGCGTTGTTTGGCCCTGTACCCACTGCTTCTCTCTGATCTTGTCTCATTATTTATACATGGTGTCAGAAAGTCGCTGGCCTCACTGTCTGACAAGTTATTAGCATAAACACAGTCTTCCTCTCAATTTCTGTTTTGCATCACACTGTTGACCTTTAATTATGCATGTACAAATGTTTGCTACCTTTCTACTTAAGAGAGTGTGGGCTGATGCTAGCAAAACTGAAACTTAGAGGTTTTTGCGACCGAACATTTACTTGCTTTTTACGTAGCACGGACGCAATAATAAACGAGCCAGACCTAAACTCCAAAACCAAAGCATTTTGGGGAAATCAGTTCAAATCTAGCAGAACAAGAAAAAGGTACCGTTTGGGGAATGTTAGCAGACAGCATCTGTCTTGGTCAAGTGTCCCTTACAACAGAGATCTGTGATTTCTATTTAACAATTATTGAATTAAATGAAGGAGATCACAGGGGAAACCAGAACAACAATTAAAGCAGTTAAGAATAGATCGGGCAAAAATGTCCAATCTCCACCGGAGAGAACTGAGGAAAAAACAAACAAACAAAAAAAACTCTTCATTGAGCAAAAATAACAGAAAGATCCATTTTACACATCCTGAAACACATCTGGATAATCCAGAAGATCTTTGGAAAAATATTCTGGGGACTGATTATACAAAAGTAGAGCATTTTAGAAGGTGCTTGCTTTGTTGTGCCTGGAATAACATGAAAACAAATAGAATATCATAACAACAGTAAAAACTGGTGATGGCCGTGTGACGTCTGGGGTTGTGTTTCTGCTTCAGGAACTGGACGTTTTGCTGTCATTGATGGAAACATGACTCCTGTCCTCTACTAGATCATCCTGAAGGAAAATGTACAGACATCCATTTATGAACTTTAGCTTTAATGCACTAAGGTTATGTAGCAGGACAATAATCAAAGAAAGAATGGCAAGTCTACCTGCACTACTCAAAAACACAACCAAACAAATTGGAGAGGCCAAGTCAAAGTCAGGACTTAAGACTGACTGAGCAACAGTGACATCATCTTAAACAAGTTTGAACTAATAGAACAGGCTAAACTTTGTTCACAGAGATGCTAAAGATCCAGTTCCACACTGAGAATGTAAAGTTATGGCTCAATTTAGAAAATATATCAGTAAATCTGAAAACCACAAGGTACTTTTCAGCAAAAAGATAAAATATATAAAGCTAAAATATATAAAGCTAAAATAAAATGACATTAACAAAAAGACAGTGAAGTTAAATCAAATAAGACACAAGGCCGTCTAAAGGCCAGCAATGACTCTGATTTCTGTTGTGAAAAAGTCCACTGGGTCCACAAAACAAGTGAAAGAGAAAAGAGCCTCACAGATTGCAAGGGTTCTGTCAGACTTTGTTTTAAGTCTTGATTTAAGGTCAGATAACAGGCCTTGATGAATCGACCTCCGGGTCCTGGTGGTGACAAACAGATGAAGAAGATCAGAAACCAATAGAGGTTCATCACCATGCAGGGCTTTAAGAGTCCAAACCTGTATTCTGTGTTGAATAGGGAGCACTTGCAGAGTGATCATAAAGGGCATGGCAGCTTTTATCCAGTCAAAACATTTTACACCTTGGACAAGCTGCAGATTAATTTTTTCTGAGGTAAGTAAAATCCCAGTCACAGTAAAGTAAATAAGAGGAAATGCAAACATGAATTATTGTGCACTATTGGATGTAATAACCATTAGGTTACCAACATTGCTTAACTGATAAAGACTGGAATTAATGACATGTCTGATATACCGATAAATTGATAAATTATCATCAAGATTTGCCAAAAAACTTAAGTTTTCAAGTGGACAAAATGTTTCAACAACCTCACTAGTATAAATTTCAAACTGTTCGACTGTAAGCTTCAAGACACGTTGGGTTTTCAAATTGGCGAAAAGCTGAATATAATCAGCGTTAACATGATAGGAGATATCACTGAACCATAAAAGATTATCTGAAGGAAGTACACAAAGCACAAATAAAATTGGGACCCAACAAAACCTTGTGGAACTCCTTCAGAGCGACTGAAGTTGATTTAAATAGCCTAAATGCTAAATAAACTCTAAACACATAAGGTCATTACATACGTTCCAGCATAGTGGATGAGGAGTGTTGCTTTGATATTAATTGACAAAAAATAAAATCTAGAGTTATTTAAAATTAAAAAAAGACTATTAATCCCAAAGGGAAATTAAATGAAATTTAAATAAAAAAAAAGAATAATTCAAGAACAGTTGACAAGAGTTGTTTGGTCTTGTCACAAAGATAACAAAAACAAAATGAATTTCCTAAACAAGTTTTTCCAAATGTTCTCAACAATACAGACTGCTTTAAAAGTTTTTTTTTTATATGAACACAAACACAAAAACGTTCAAAAATCATTTCATTGGATATTGCATTGATTATAACAATAAATTATACATCTAACTTGAACTATTCTGATGCACACGGACCTGTTAAAGGCTTTGCCTGTGTTTACATGGGTGTGATACTTCAACCCATCACCTGACACAACATGCTCCGCTTCCATTAGTATTAATAAAGTGCTTTGTGTGTGTGCAGGAAGTCACTGCTGTCATTAAAAATGGATAGAGCAGCATCTCTGCCTGCAGCTGTCTGTGTTGTTGTTTTTCCCCTTCATTGGATTTGGTCCTTTCTTCTTCTCCTTATCGCTCATTTTATACTGTGTGTGTGTGGAGGTGTGTGCGTGCGTATACCTACCACACATTTACATCTGATGCATTTTTCTGGTAGTAGAGTAATGTCAGTGTTACGGTTTTTACCACACCTGGGAATTATAAAGCAAAAATAACCACACACAGCATTTCCATTAACGGTGTAGATGCCACCTTGAAGTGTCACCATGAGGCAAAGTGTAACCACCATCTAATGTGAAAATTAGCATTTTATGATTCTTACTTGAAATTGACAAAAAGATCTTTGAACAATATTGAGGCCAAAAAAAGGCACTAGTCACTTGGGGTTTTGCCCACAAGGGTAATATATATTAAAAAAATAAATAAATAAATAAATAAATAAAATAAAATAATAATAATATCCCCATCCTTTTCATTAACAAAATAAATAGTTGTTTGCAAAAATGAAAAGGGACCTCACTTCATAAAATGTCATAAAAAAAATTTGGAATATTACACATTCCTCCTTTTGACCAAAACCTGGGACTAGCTATTACAGACCAATGTGTCAGGCATCAGCTTAGAAAAAGCATTTTAGAGAATAATAAAAACCAGACAAAACATCAACATGTGAACATTTTCTAATAAAGAACTGAATATTTAACGTTGTGTATTCACTTTTTTCTCAACTGTACTAAGTGTTTATTTTCAACTGTGCAGGTTCAGGAGCATTTTTGAAGAAACTAAATTCTGCAGTGTTCAATTTCCAATTTTTTCCACACTCCACCTGTTTACTGCTCTCACATTTTCAATTTGTGTGTATTTCTAAAGATTGTGCAAGAGCTGAGTAACATGTAGCTCTCTCAGAAAAGCTCACCTACATTTTAAGGATTTTTAATCCAAGGTAGCTCAAGAAATGTTGCACCTGTTCTTGATACTTTTGCAACACAGCATCGACGTGTTCCTGAGTCTGGGAGGTCAGAGAATACTCAAGAGCTTGGTGTTTCTTCACAAGACTCGTGTGCACTGCCATGTACTGTTGAGGAGTCAGCTGTGAAAGGTGTGACATAAAGTGTGATTTTGGTGTTTAAAGTGGAAAAAATCACACATTTCCCTGTGGTAACACCTGTCGGTAAAGACAGCTGAACCAAAGTTCATAATCTGCCCTTTCAGAAACAGACAAAAAGAGGTGTCACATATGGAGATAAAGTGATACTGCAACGCAGATAGAGCACACTCAACTGTCATCGAACGGCATCCATGGTAGCTCTGTGCTAAGCTCCTAAATAAATTAACCAATTATAGTCATAGGACTATCTAAAAAAAAGAGAAAAAATACTGGTCTGTCGTGGTGAAGAGAGAACTGAGCCAAAAAGCGAAGCTCTCGATTTACCGGTTGATCTATGTTCCCACCCTCATCTATGGTCATGAGCTTTGGGTCATGACCGAAAGAATGAAGTCGCGGATACAAGCGGCCGAAATGGGTTTTCTCCGTAGGGTGGCTGGGCTCTCCCTTAGAGATAGGGTGAGAAGCTCAGTCATCCGGGAGGGACTCAGAGTAGAGCCGCTGCTCCTTCACGTCAAGAGGGGCCAGTTGAGGTGGCTCGGGCATCTGGTCAGGATGCCTCCTGGACTCCCTGGTGAGCTGTTCCGGGCACGTCCCACCGGGAGGAGACCCCGGGGAAGACCCAGGACACGCTGGAGGGACTATGTCTCTCGGCTGGCCTGGGAACGCCTTGGGATTCCTCTAGAAGAGCTGGAAGAGGTGGCTGGGGAGAGGGAAGTCTGGGCCTCCCTTCTGAAGCTGCTACCCCCGCGACCCAAACCCGGATAAGCGGAAGAAGATGGATGGATGGATGGATGGATAGATGGATGGATGGATGGATGGATGGATGGATGGATGGATGGATGGATGGATGGATGGATGGATGGAAGGAAGGAAGAAAAAAATAAATATTCAACCTTCAGTTTTATTAGCTACATGCTCTCAAAAATAACTGCCTTTATATTTCTGGTGTCAAAATTATTGCCTGTTCTAAAAATTAATATAACTAAAGCATGTTTGAATTACACTTCACTTTTTATAGGCTGACCAGACTATCTAGGACCCTTTAATGAGTAATTCATGATTTTATATATGTATATATATATAATGAAATGCATACAGAGATTACTGTGGACAGAGGTCCATATTTAACAGTGAGCAGGGTGGTAAAGAAAGTAAAGACAAAAATCTCAGAGCTCACTGTTAGAAAACGGTACAAACAAGTGGCATGTTGGAGATCACCAATTCTTCAAAACAGCCGTTAGTCACTTATCCACATGCTAACTCGCCCTTCAGGAGGCAAAGAAAAACTTAAGTCCTTTTATCAGTTTGCTAAAATTTGAGGGACTGTAACTAGAAAGGTGTTCTTTAGCTAGGGTAAGGTTGAACTTTTACAGAAAAAATAAACAGGAGAAACTGCTGTGGAACAACATGTTGAAAAGAAATGCGTATTCACTGTCAAGCAGGGTGGAGAATGTGTGATGCTGGGGGCCTGTTTCTTTTCAAAATGCCCTGTGGACCTCGTTGGAACATATAGAGTCATGAAGACTTTGAAATAGCAAAGCCTTCAAAACAGAAACTTTTTTTTTTCCCCACCAGGGGGTCTTTTGTTTGAAAGTAGGCTGACAGGAAGGGGGAAGGAGAGGGAGGAAGACATGCGGCAAACATCGGCCGGGTCCGGGAATCGAACCCGCGACCGCCGCGTCGAGAACTGAAGGCCTCCAAATGTGGGTCGCGCTATCCCCTACACCACCACAGCACGCCCAAAACAGAAACTTTTAACATAATTGTGGTCCTAAACAGATGATCAAATCAACAAGTAGAGGCAAAATCAACCTTCTCTCATGGCCAGTTCTTAGATTCGCCCAGCTGATCCTGGGTGGAGAGCTGGAGAGAAAAGGGAGGAGACGGGAGTTGTAAATACTGTATGTACATTTCACCATATCTTTTATTCTACTCTTGCACATCTCAAATATTTTGTGCTAGATCAAAGTTGCTGAATAACCTAAGAACCATGATAATATCTGCTTTCTGATTCAATCCAGAAGCACAGAGAAGAAAGTAACATAACTACAAAAAGGACTGATATCTGAACTGTAAAACTTTGTTTGCACCTATATAAACATCATAAGCTGGATATCTGCTTAAACCTGAGAGCTGATGCCCAAAGTGACCCTATATGTGAGAGTACGGCTGGATACTGAAGCATCTGCACTACAAAAGTACAAATCAAGGCACAATTAGATTGCCTGGAATTGTAACGTCATCATTAACTTCCCCCAGAAATCGCAATATCCAGTTCAATATTAAAGCGTGACCAAAATTTGGTAAAACATAAAAGGTGTGGATAATCACAATTGAATGTAATGTCTAAAGGAATCCTCTTCATCACCTGATGCACACATGCACACAACCCCACTGTACCCCTGTGTGTGACCCCCTTCACCTCCTGTCAGCTGCCTTCACTATCAGAGGGACGACCCTCACTGTCTGATCACATTCCCTCCAACTAGAACAGCTGCAACATCTACAAGCTCTGTTCTTCAGGTGAAATAAAGCCTCTGATCTGGACTCTAATTGCATTTCTAATAATATCTCAAGCTTATTGCTTTAACAAAAGAATTGTACAGTCAAATATTGCCCTAAGAAACATTAATGGAAAGCTGAAATGGAATAAAGCTAAAGAATACAACACCTGCTTTTTCGTTCATTCTAATGTGGTTGATGTGGTAGGGAATGTGCTAATTCAGTTTTTTCTGTTAGTTTTGCATTAAAGATGTGTAAAAAAAAAAAAAAATCTTTGAGATTATTCATCAATAATGACACCTGCACAATCTCACACAGGCAATTGTAGAACAATTTGAGGATTTGGAATATCCTCAAAAATAGAAACAAAGTCTTTTTACATGCAGTCACATTCAATAAATGAAAATATTAACGAAAAGTTTATTATTTCATGAGTGAAACACACTATATTGTTTAATTACACACAGACTAATGTTTTCTGTTATGATGACCTCACAGTTTACAGCTAATGAAATACAGATTAAGATTAAAATATATGCGCAACCTGTAGGTGGCGCAGGTTGCTACGATCGATAGTAGCCACACATGCTACAAGAAAACAAACGCACCAAGTACAACACTTTCATTCTATTGGTTGAAAGGTTGCCAGGCAACGGTGTATTTTGTTCCAGAAGCAAGCAGAAAATGTTTCGGAAGCAAGCAGAGTCTGAGCAGAGGCTATGTCTGAGCATGAGGAAAAACGCTCAGACATGTTTTGAAAGCCGGACTTTTTGTTTTTCTTTTGTGAAGAAAAACAAAAAGTCCTGCTTTCAAAACAAAAATGTAAACAAAAGTTTTGAGAGCGAAAGACAAAATCCTGCTTTCAGACTGAAAATGTGTGCTCTAAATTATTGCAGGAAAGTTCCCCCATAATGCCCTGATGCTTAAGACTTAAAGCAATGTGAATGTGAGAAACAGGTCCACAACATCATAGCTCTTCCTCTGTACTCAACAAAGGGTATAAGCGGCTTTTCCACATTTTCTTCTTTTGTTTCACACAAAATCCTCTTGCAATTATTGTTGCAGAAAAGTTATCTAACCAAAGTTTACAGTTCCAAGTAAAGTCCATATAAAGGTTGGGAAGTTTTTGTTTGTGATGGTAGGAAAGAAAAATCTTTTTTGTGGCATTTTTCTCAATCACTTTAAATGTAAATGGCATCTAGCATTTGTTGTGGAGATGTAACCACAAGATGACAATCTTTGATGGAGTTCTCTCACACTAGAGACTGTTTATTATTACTATATTATTGAAATGTATTATTTCTCTTACCAATCTGATAACCCAGATAGATGAAAAGATAAATATAGATCCTCTTCCAGGCTTGTGGTCAGCAGCTAAAACAAATAGGTTTCTGTTTCACATGGTTTTCTTCTTCAGGAACAGAGATTGCTATGAGTAAATTAAAAAGGAGAGTCTGATGAAAAAAAAAGATTTAAAATTATAATTCTGCAATAAAGGCTTAAGTTTATTTAAGGCGTTTTAAATTTGACTACCTGCATGGCCAATAAATGTGACCGGCCCTGTAAGGTCACAAACCCGCAGCTGTCCGTGGGTAACCCGGAATCCTTTCAATTATGATCGCTGCTAAGTCTGAACATGGAGATCTGCGCTGCCACCTTGTGGCCGTTTCATAAGACAAGATCTCAAAAACATGGAATTGTGGCAATTCTGTGGTTTCAGCTCAAAACTGAGAACATAAGCGTTGGAAATTCGACCAAAACGTTGTCACTTAAGAGTGAAAACTAACAATATAAAGTATAAACTACGGACAACTACAGATGGTGTGAAACTGGTTGGTTTATTTGCCTTTCTTGCCCTTGCCCTTGCCTTTGCCTTTGCCCTTCCCCTTTTTTCCCTTTTTGCCCTTCTTGGTCTTGCTCTTCAAGGACTTGCGGACAGTGTACCCTCTCCACCAAGCCTGGATGATGATAGAAGCTTTGGTCTTCAGCTGCAGCTTCCTCAACTCCTCCTGTCTCTTCTCTTCTGCCAGACGCCTCTTCTCCTGGATCTCTAAGTACTTCTCCTCTAGAATAGAATAGGGTTCCTGCAGCTTCCTCACCTCCTCCAGCTCCTTTTCATAATTCTTTTCCGTCAGTTCCAGCTTAGTCTGAGGCAAATGTGAAAGGATGTGAAAAAAATTGGAGAAGTAATGTGTATTTTTAAAAGCCTGGAAGCAGTGGCCTATTTTTAAGGTCTATGAGAACATTTATTAAAAAAGTATTATTATCAAGTAACTGTATTTACAGGACTTTAGTATTTTCTGAGGACCAGCTCTGAATATAATGTTAAAAAAACAAACATTTTTATGTCTGGAAAACTTTGGCACTTGGCAGCAGCTGATTTGTTTTAGTTTACCTGAATTGCATGCATGTCCCTGTCAAAGGTTTGTAAAATGTGTTCAGTTTCTCTCCTCAAACCGTCATTTTCCTGTCACAAAAATAAAGAAAGCAGTGTCAGCTACAGTGCATTTAAAAGGTATCCAGTATTTTCCTAACAGCTAATGTTTTATATGTTTAATTGAATTTAATGTGATACACCAACACAAAATACGTCATCAAAGTGAAATAGAAGCAAAGAAGTAAATAAGAAGTAAATAAACATCTAAAATCTCTCAAATCTTTTGGGTTACGTGACTAACAGCATTTATTCTTGTCTTTTACATCAAAATTCTAATTCATAGGAATGGGGAGCATTTTTAACTCTTTTTTTGACTGGACTGTTCTAACACACATACTTAATCCCGTCCATCTTCTAATTTTGATCAGCTCCTCTCGGCCTTCTGAAGAAAAACATTCCTGCATGATGCAGCCAATGCCATAACTTTCTGTTCCTTTACATATATATACAGATATATATATATATATATATATATATGTATATATATATATATATATATATATATCTATATATATATATATATATATATATATATATATATATATATATATATATGTTTGTTATGATCCCAAATGAACTACAGAAATCCCATCAGAAATAGGATTTCTGATTATTTTCTTTCCATAGCTATTTTTCTTGCTACCAAATTCTCCCACCTGAGCTGTTGATCTCTGCAGCTCCTCCATAGTTACTATGACACTCTGGGCTTCTTTTTTAATTTACGGTCTCCTTTTCTTTGCTGGCGTTAAATTTAGTCTTTGCGGATTTACAGTTGCTGAACTTTTTTATTGGACAGTATACTGAATGGTGATCTTTGACATTTGGGAGAATATCTTACATTCTAACGGCTTTAAACCTCTCTAGAACCTCACCCCTGCATTTTTTCTTTTTTTTTTTTTGGTCTTTATACATTTCTGTTTATTCAGTAATGTTTTCTATTGAATTTCTGAGGGCATTTATAGAAGAGCTAGATTAACCGGAGAAGAGGGGCTGAATGAGTGTCACTATCAGATTTTTGTATAAAAAATTTTTTAAAAACATGCATTATTTCCTCTCAACTTTACAATATTGCACAATAGCGTTGGCCCACGTAGTTTGTGGATGCAACATTAAAAATGTGCACGAACTTTTCCTGCAAACTCACATGCTGCAGAATTCTCTCTGCCTTTCTGTTTTCAGTCATCAGGGTGAGGAGCTCCAGGTTCAGCTGTTCTGTTTTTTCTGTGAGATTCCGTTTCTCAGCGCTTAATATAGTCAAATTTAGCTTCTCCTGTTCCTCTTGGAGAGCCAACTCTTGCTCAGCTTGCTTATGTTGCTCTTTAAAATATTTCTCCAGGTTCTTTATCTCACGGTCCTTCTGCAAGATCTGCAGGAATGGCAAAAAGGGGCTTGAATGTGTCAAAGCAAACTGTTGAAGACAGGTTGCTTACGACATCCAGAATGATTACTCACCATTTGATCTAAGTTCTTCAAGATTGCAGCCGAGTCTTCTTCCTCTAAACTCAGTAGCTCCAGAGTTTTGTCGAGAAACGAAGGCTGTTGTCTCTGGGGTACACGCAGCTGATTTTCAGCACACAACCTTTTCTCCACATAGTTGTGAAACATCTGAAGCATCCTGATTAATACGCGCTCATTCTTGTCTACTTCCATATTAATCTCTTCTCTTAAGCTCCAAAAGACATTTGGATGGACTCTGAAAAATCTCAGCACATCTCTGACTGAGTTTTTTATCTTCTCTCTAACTTGGACTATCTCTCTCTTCTTTACTTCTTCTGACTGTTTGCCTTGCAACCCATCTAGCTTCTGACATTCAACCATCACCAGTCTTTCCACTAATACCTGATGTGCTTGAAGAAGCTTACTCAAGTCCTCATCCACAACACCTGACACAGAATAAAACTGGATGATGTTTCCTAGAGCTGTTGTAATCTCAACTTGACTGATGCAGTTTTTTAGTACTCTTGAAATACATTGAGCTTCAGAAGAAAGCTTCCTGGCTGGCTTCAATGGAGGGTCTTCTGTTGTTGTTGTTGTTGTTGTTGTTGTTGTTGCTGTTGTTGCTGTTGTTGTTGTTGTTATTGTTGTTGTAGTTGTTGTTGCTTCTTTAGATAACATGTTGTCGCTTGGTAGCATTCTACGATTACAAGAATGAGAAACACAGATTATTAAATCATACAGTATACTAAAAATATTTTTGACTGATAATTTACTGTAACCTTTTAAAATGTCCAGTGATTTTGAACTTTTGCAAATCTCCACTGAGGGCTGGATCTAGCCTCTGGCCTGGCCATGCAGGTTTCTTAATTACATATATGGTAACTACAACTGTGTTCCAAATTGTTTTGCAAGTGATATTTTCTCAAAATTTCCTAGATGGTCAATGCAAATGATGGTCAATATCATTTTCAAGTCATGAACTATTACAGTATAAATCAAATTTTACTGAGCAAAGCTCTCCATGAGAACAGTATTTTTTTCAAAAATAAAAAAACTCTAAATACACTGTTCCAAATTATTATGCACAGCAAATTTTCTAAACATTTTATATATAATAAAGAATTGCAAAAGGTCATTCTTTGAATGTGCAGCAGTAAGTGTTCACATGTACTAAAATCAAAAGCTATTTCAATCAAAAACATCTTAACAGACCGAGTTACATGTTAACATAGGAACCTTCTTTCATATCACAGCACGATTCTTGATCCATTGAACTTGTGAGTTTGTGGAAAGTTTCTGCTTGAATTTCTTCGCAGGATGTCAGAAAATCTTCCCAGAGCTGTTTTGATATGAACTTCATTCCAACCTCAGATCTTCTGCTTGAGGAAACTCCAAAGGTTCTCAATAGGGCTGAGGTCAGAGGTCATTTGGAAAAACTTGTTTAGGAAATTCATTTTGTTTTTGTTATCTTTGTGACAAGATCAAACAACTCTTGTCAACTGTTCTTGAATTATTCTTTTTTTTATTTAAATTTCATTTAATTTCCCTTTGGGATTAATAAAGTCTTTTTTGAATTTTAAATAACTCTGGATTTTAGCCCATAGCAGCCAATGACACAGTGGTATTCCTTGCAGTATTCATCGTCATGCATGAAGATGATTTTGCTACTGAAGGTTCAGCTCTTCTTTTTGAACCATGAAAGAAAGTGATCAGTCAGAAAGTCCATATTTTTTGCTGAGGTCATTTTCACACCTTCAGGGACTCTGAAGGGGCCAACCAATGATTTCCGAAATCACTCCCCATGATTTCAGCCCAAAGCATGACTCCACCACCTCCTTGCTGACGTCACAGCTGTGTTGGGATGTGGTGGCCATCCAGCACCAATCCACTACTGCGTCCCTCTGGACCATCCAGGGTTACACAGCAGTCATCAGTGAACAAGTCTGTTTGAAAACTAATCTTCATGTGCAGCTGGTCCCACTGCCACCGTTTCTGCTTGTAAGCTCTGGTTAGTGGTGGTCGAATAGTAGGTTTATACAACGCAAGCCTTTGGAGGATCCTCCACCTTGAGGTTCCAGAGGCACCAGCAGCTTCAAATGACTGTTTGCTGCTTTGTAAGAGCATTTTAACAGCTGCTCTCTTACTCTGATGAATTTGTCTAACAGAATCCTTCCTCATTATGCCTTTATCTGTACAAACCCATATTTGTTCTGAATCAGCCACAAATCTCTTCACAGTACAATAACGCTTCAGTTTTCGTTAAATATCTAATGTTTTCACACCTTGTCATACGGCACTACACTATTTGATCATTTTTGTCAGCAGAGATCCTTTCTCTGTCCCTTATTGCTTGAAACCTGTACAAACTAATCAACCCAGCTCTCTGAAATTACTTATAGTGATTCAAAGAGCCCTGACACATACTACCATCTATAAATTTAATAGCACAACAAAAAAATGTAATCTTTATGACACTTTAATCCAATTTCCATAATGATTTAGTACACTGTGTAATTGTTTTTTTGACTAATTTTAAATGCTTTTAATACTACCAGTAGTTGAAACAGTAGGATTCTGTACAAAGAATCTTGTTGTGATGCTCATGATTAGTAGCTCTTCTCATTTCAAATCTCAACAACATTGGAAGGTTATACAACCAAAATTATTCATACCACCGACAGATTTGGAATTAAAATTAGATTGATTCAATTACAACTGAATGTGAAAATGTGAATTTCAAAAGTTTTAACATTTTTAACAAAATGGTGAAAGTTGAAAATGATTATAATCACCTCAACGATCAAAGTTTGCTTAGCAGATTGTTGCACGTGTCCACTGGTGTTGGGAGGACTTATCTTTGGTAATAGTCTTCAAGTGAGGTTTAAAGACATTTAGTAAAGTTATCTCGATTTAAAGACAAATGACCTTTTCCTTATCCTTTTCCTTCTCCTCTCTTCCTTTTCCTTTCTTCCGGTCTTTTCCTGTCGCCTATGTAAATCGGTCTTATGACCCAAACTCTGACAAAAGGGGGAAAAAAATCTATTCTTACCGCCCGGATCGCTCCGAGGGTCAATGTTTTTTTTCTGTTGCTATGACGACACTACACTTGACTTCCGGTTTGTGGTTTCGAATTAGGCTCTGTACACTGTACACGGACTTCGCTTTTAATTTTGAACTTGTTCTAGACGTTTTCTAAGGTTTTAAGGTCGACAACGCCATGAAATCCCCCTCATTTTTATTTCTGTTTTCAGTTTTTTTATCTTCAAGAAAGAAAGAAAGGCGGATTTCTCTTTTCACAAACAGATTCGGTGCTCTACGGCTCAATATCGTTGTTTTAAAGAGATGTATTATGTCAAATGATCGAGGGCGGATTTGGTACACACACTCTTTATTAATTTGTTTTTAAAATGTGTCAATTAAAAGCAATTAATCTTCTTCGACTTTTATTTTGAAAATTTCCTGCCGTAAATTCCTTTGGTGTCGGGAAGATCTGTTGTTGATCTAGGATTTCATCTATTGTTGTGTCGACGCTAGTGTTATCGTAGAGGAAAAGGTGGGTGGTTTAAAGGTGGGCGCCATGGATTAGCTCAGGTTTCCAGGTGTTGCCTTCCTTTCTCGGTGACCGGTGGTCCCAGCAGTTGTTGTTATGAAGCGGACAGCTTGTGAACTAATTATGATGCAAAGATGGACCCAGACAGACAGCCTCAGCTCGTTAGCCTGAGGGACAGGGAACCAGTGAATCGGGGACATATGTTTGAATCGGTAAACGACCCCGTTTCTCTTCTCTGTCGCCGAGCGTAGTCCGTGCTAACTGGACATTTGATTGTAGATATATGCACCTGTAGCAGCACAGAGTACGCAGACAGATAACTCTTGTTAGCTAACAAACTACTGTTAATCCTGTTTTGTTTTTGTTTTTTTCTTTTTTTTTGCACTGAAAATGTGCGTTTGCGGTACAAACTTTGTATTTATTTAGTCACTTTTGGCCTTTATTGTGACTTTCAAAGCGGATTTGAACCTATTTATTTGTGATTATGGAGTCTGACGACGACGTGCCTCTCATTTTGACGTGGGACGAGGCAAATAGCGGTCTGCTGAACGAAGAGGAGACTGAAAGAGGAGACCAAAGTAAGTCTGAGCAGTGGAGTTACTTAAGCTTTCCTCAGTAACTGTGTGTCTGGTCTGGTGCTCCTGTCTTTGTTTGCATTTCCTGTTAGAAAATGCACCTTACCAAAGCAAATTCACTTAGGAGAGATGGTGCAGCTCTTTAGATAAAGACACAAAGAGCCTTAATACAAATTCAATTTTAATGCAAAAGTATAATCTTACTAGTTCTATAGTTTTTTTTGTTTTTGGTACCAATGCTTTTTGCTATATCAAATTTTAACCGAATCCTGAAATTTGTCAGTCTTTATTCCCATACTTTGCAAAATCTTAAAAGTTACTGGTTTTTTATTTTTTATTTGTTTTTTTTGTGTTGTTTTTTTTTTTTTTTGGGGGGGAGGGGAGGGGGAGTTGTAATTCCTTAAATTTTAATTCTTGATTGAATGTTGTAAAACATTTTGTGAAAAATCAGGTTTTCTCATTTCCCTCTTCATCAAAAACAAAACATAAAAAAAGAACTCCCAGTACTTTCAGTCTGTAAACACAATACCCGAAAACTTTTTTTTGTGCACTTTCTTAAGTTTAGAGGCTTTATAATGTTATTTTTCCATTTGAGTTTATATTCAAAACAGCTACCTGTATCAAAGAACTCACAACACATTCACTATTTTATAAGCTACTGTACTTTATATTAAAGTGCAAAAGGTCATACCCCCAACAAAACCAAAAATCAATATTGTGCCAGAAAGGTGTGATCAGTGCATCTCTAAGATATATAGTTATTATACTTGTGTGTATATATATAAATATATATCTTTGTCTGCTTACCATGATTGCAGGGATTTGGTTGGAAGCCTTCTAATGTTGCAGCTGTAAATATTCTGCACATCCTAATCACAAAGATTCAAAAATCAATGCAGTATATTGTCCAGAAGACTTGGTGGGAAGATACGCAGTGTTACAGTCGTCATGTTGCCTTTGTTTCGCTCACATAAACTACAAAATAACCATGTGAGAAACAGCTGGCTCAGCAGACCGCCCACTCCCCTCCCCCAGTCCCTCCCGGATGTTCCTGGGGGGGCATGTGTGTGTTGTGTTTATGAGAGTCTGCAGGGTGTGTGTGTGTTTTTCCTGTGAGCTCACTGGATCACTGTCTCCTGCTCAGCAGATGAACAGGAAGAAGAGAGGAATGTGTATTTCCTTTCAGGACATCTAGGAGTGGTTTATGAGAGAGACGTGTAAAACTTTTTGGTTTTACTTGTTGCTGCTGGAACCCTCTGGAAACAGGAGGGAGATTGAAGGTTAATGCGGTTGTATCACCTCAGTGAGGAGTCACATGCCTGGATACAGAAGTAGAGCTTGAGCCGATCTAGAAGCGGATTTACCTTCTTCCTCTATTTCTGTTTGTTTTTTTCTTACTGGCACTGTGGCGTCTGTTTGTGTCTCTGTGAGGCTGACTTCACCGTGTTTTTCCACGCGGAGCTCCAAATGTTTTATTGTTCTCTGACAAATGAGCAATCTGAATGGCTCACACACAGACTCGGGGTCCGATGGTGTCAGGAGGACGCTCAGGCTGCTGCTGGACCCGAATTTGATCTCCTTCACTCCTGAGCTCAATCCGCTGTGGACGGCTAACATCTGGGAGCGCATTTCTGAGACTCTGGGATGAGAGTGACCAGACAGACAGGCAGAGGAGTAAAATGTGCAGCTGCAGAGGATCACCTGCAGGAACTGCTCATCTAAAAACAATTTGCAGCTCTGGTATTATTTCGAAGAGTAAATTTACAGAAGCGTGGCATTGAGTTTTTGCGTGACTTTTTATTTCGGTTTCTGCTATAAGGCAGGATCAATTCCTCTCGTGGCGTGTTTGCGTTCTGCGAGTATCCTGTTTGAAGCAGGAAGGAGAAGAAATTGGCTTGTCTGTCAGTGCTGCACACTGAGCTTTTTCTTTTTAAGTGTCAGAGTTGAGCTCAAACTTCAACCTCAGCTTGAACGTGTAAATCTTAGTGTCTCTTTACAGTTATCGTTACTGTTCTCTCTGTTTTTCTGAGACTGTGTTTTGTATCCAGGACTGTTTAAACTTCCGGGATGTTTGAGCGTCTGTGAGGATTTGTTCTGGTCTCGACTCGTGACTCTGTCTCTGGTGTTTCCATCAGGGCTGACTGGAATGTTTCTCCATCTATATCTCCAGATGTTCTGCAGTGCTGCAATGCAATTGGTCTGCTGCTAATCACATTTCTTTTTTTTTTTTTTCTTTTTTTTTTTTCTTTTTTGCTGGACGTCAGCAACCTTCATACATTTACATAGCTTCACCAATGGCGTCCTTGTGTGGACAGGGAACTGGTTTCCATGGTAATCAGTCCTGTAATGATGAGAGTCCAGTTGCAATCTCCTCCTTTGGCTTACAGTTAGAGCCTGACTGCATCGGTACGCCTATACCTGTCTCTGTACTGCTTATATTCAAGATCCTGCAAAATTTTGATATTATTATGTAAAACAAACAATATGTTTAGCATCTAAAGTGTTTGACTTTACAGACTTTTATTTCTTCATGCAATATAGAATAGTATAAATCCATATTTTAAAAAAATATTCTGTTGTTTTTTGTTGTTTTTTTTACAGGAATACATATCTACATTTCAGTAAATAGAAAAGTTTTTTTTCTGTGTATATGATATACAACTAATTTTTAAAAAGAATGAATGAAACAGAGTCATATATTTTAAGTGTTTATTTCTGATTATGTTGCTTCCAGTATGATTATTCTTATCCCATAAGTACAAAAAAGTGAAGATTTTACATCCAGAAAGGGGATTAGATGAAGTTATGGTCTATGCAGTGATGGGAAAAGGCTGACTGATGCCTCTGCCAGACCAGAAGCTAACTTCAGCATTTAGTTGTTTCATGATTTTATTAAACATACAATTACTTCAACCAGATATTTTGAGTCTGGAATTTCGAAATGGGATAGTTGTTCAGACCCCTTGCATGTGTTTGTGTCAGTTTATCTAAATTGTTTCTAATCCAACACGCTGAGACTTTAATTTCTTTATTTTTCAGATGGAGGAGGCAATTATGACCTAGTGAACAATGCTGTGATTTCCACACCTGGGGCACAGAGCAACAAAACCCAAAATGCGTCTTTAAAGCAAAGCTGGGAGATGAACTACCAAGAGGCAGCCATATACCTGCAGGTATCACAAACATGTTCGTGTTGCCTTATACTGGGGGTTTTGCACACACATCACATGAGTATGTGATCAGTTAATGGCTTTATGATCGCTCCTGGGCTAAATATAATCTGCAGATGGATAAACCTTGGACTACAGGAAGTAATAAATCTAGTTATAGAACCAGAAGTGTTTGCTAAGTACAAATGAAAGTGCAGTAGCTCAAATATTTAATAATTAAGAAGCTCCCATCTAGAATTTGAAGTCACTAAATGGCTATTCGAATAAAAAAAAAAAAAAAAACTATTTTTATGTCAAACTTTGCTTTGTCCTGTTAGATAAGCACGTTTTCCTGTCTATGTTTTGAATTGATCTTGCAGGAAGGAGAGAACAATGACAAGTTCTTCAGTCACCCTCGGAACCCAAAAGCACTGGCGGCATACCTGTTCGCCCACAATCATCTATTCTACATGATGGAGCTGGTGACGGGTCTGCTGCTGATGATGCTGTCGCTGTGTGAAGCTCCCGCCGTCCCCTCGCTGCGCTTGGACGTCTACGTGAGTTTTCAATCTGACGTTGGACTTCTTTTAAAGTTCATCGTCTCAACGCCAACTAACCCAAATAACCCCAAAAATAGCCTTTGATTTTTCATACAGTGACAAAAGTTGACAACATATTTGTGAAATAAAAGGAGTTGGATAAATGGTTTTCCATTTTTTTGTCCAATTAGCATTTTTGAAAACTCTGGAGTATGTTTTTCTTCAAAGTCAAGGATACAATGGTTTGTAATACATCATGAAGGCCTGTTAAATCCATCATCTGGAAATAGAGAAAGGCTAGCACAACCGCTAACCAACAAAGACATAACTTTCCAGCTAACTAACAGATTGGGCAAGGAAGGATTAATCAGAGAAGCAGCTAAGATTGTAACTCTGGAGGAGCTGCAGAGATCCACAACAACAAAAAGAAATGTAATTACCCTCAATATCCAACCAGAGATGTAGTGGAACAGTTTAAAGTAAACGTATGAGTTAGAATGAGATTTAGAAACTTGATATTCACAAATAGAGCTTGAACTGTTTTGCAAAGAGGTGTGAGGAAAGAGTTTAGTATATTGACATGCAAAGCTGGTAGACAGAAATAAAAGATATGCAGCTTGACTTGGTGAGGTTCAAGGCAAATACACGCCACTCTTCAGATTTTTATTTATAAAACTATTTATCATTTTCTTGTCTTTTGACAATCATACTCTAATCCTCCTTGTTGAAGTTATTTGCTGTAGGGACCAAATTCTCCAGGGAGTTTGGATACTTTTTTCCAAGCGTTGTTTTCCTTGCATTCAAGCACTTCTTTAGACCCAGTTGTGTGTAAATGCTGTTGTGTGTGGGACTCCTGTAGGTTCATGCCACTCTGGAGCTGCTGGCTTTGCTTCTGGTGGGATTTGAGCTCTGCATGAAACTTCGCTGGCTAGGCTTCCACACGTTTATACGACACAAGAGGACCATGGTGAAGGTGCCCTGACATCTCTGACATATTCTGTCTGCAAGCTTCATAACTGGCAAACATTTGGTTCCGACATTGTGTTTGTTTTGTTTCGTCTTTCTGTTGCAGGCGTGTGTGCTGCTGCTGCAGTTTGTAGAGGCCATCGTGGTTCTGATCAGACAGACGTCTCACATGCGAGTGACCCGAGCTCTGAGACCGATTTTTCTGGTGGACTGCAGATACTGCGGTGCTGTGCGCAGGTGACTGATTATCTAAACGAGTGCACACACACACATGCAAGCGCACACACCAACATACTCACGCAGGTGAAGCAGCTGCTACTTTACAAGGTTCCTATGCACTCTGTAAAAATGTAGAATTTGAAAATTATTCGTAGTCTATTTGGAGTTTCTTTCTTTCTTTTTTTCTTTCTTTCTTTGATGTGTTTTATTGAATTACGCAAGTGTGCACACTAAAAAGAAGTTACAAAATTCATATTTGATTATTGTCAATCATCTGCTGACAACGTATCTTTCCGTCCAAACAGAAACTTGCGTCAGCTCTTCCAGTCACTCCCATCTTTTATTGACATCCTCCTGCTTCTGCTTTTCTTCATGGTCATATTTGCCATCTTGGGTAAGAATTGGTTTTGATTCAAATTCCGCCTGTTCTGCTTTTTAAATGGAGGTAATAACGTGATCTGGTTTAAATTTCCTGCAGGTTTCTGTCTCTTCTCTACAAACACAGCTGACCCTGTATGTCAACTCATTGGTTTGCCTGACTGTAGTTTGTAATCGTTATGCCAGTGTGGTTTGGTTTCCCTCTTGTTGTGCAACATGCATGTGTTCACTCAGACTCTGCCCTCTCGCCACAGTACTTCAGCTCTTTGGAGAACAGCCTCGTCAGCCTGTTTGTGTTGCTTACCACAGCAAAGTAAGAAGAAAATAATATTATTTGGTCTTTTTTTTTTTTTTCCATAACTAATGTCCAGTTAGTATTTTCTAGTTCCTCCACAGTTGCATTTTCTGAATGTTTTTAGGTTGTTTTTGATTTTGGTCGGTATGACTGAACTCTTCTCTCGTAGTTTTCCTGATGTGATGATGCCAGCGTACTCGAAGAACCGCTGGTCCTGCATGTTCTTCATCGTCTACCTTTCCATAGAGCTCTACTTCATCATGAACCTGGTACAAAGATTTTCGCCCCTTTAAAACAGACTTCACTTCCGCTAACGTCAACGCAATCATACCTTGCTTACAATTAATAACTTCAATACGTTTTATTTAAGTTTTATGATGGAGCCACGTAAAGTTCAGCTCGACTTGTGAAGAGAAAGGGAGGAGCGTAATACATCAGTTACAATTTTTTACAATTAAAATCTGAAAATTAGCATTTGTATTCAACCCCTTTTTCTCTGAAGTAACCTGTAAGAAACAAATAAGTTCTGTTTGTTCATTTCACTGAAGTTAAATGTTGTAGTGAAGTAGTTTGCAATTGCAACCCGCCATACATATAGTGCCAAGCAAAACTGTTCTCACCTCTTAGAGACATTTTCTGATGTTAAACACACACACCTCACTGGGACCAACACAAAATAGTGCATAGTTGCTTAATTAAAAACTAAAAGGTGTCGTATGCATTTGTGTTCAGCCCCTATTTACTTGCATGCCCCCAAATAAAGTTAAGATGTGCAAAGCTGGTAGAGGTTTATCTCAAGTCGTGCTGCTGCTAAAATGGATCTGGCAATGGGATGTGCTTAATTTCACATTTTAATTTGAGATATTAGAGTAAAGGAGGGTTCAGAAAATTGAAAACATCATTCTCCTTTCAGTTTATAATCTTTCACTACATTTCCATTGGCCTATCACATAAAAGCTCAATAAAATACATGACAGTCTGTGGTTCCAATTCGACAAAATGCAAACAGGAAAGAGTATAAATGCTTCTTGCCAGACAGTAAATAAAACTCTTTAATAGGATTTTTCCTCATATTCCCCACCCAGCTCCTCGCCGTTGTGTTCGATACATTTAACGACGTGGAGAAGATGAAGTTTAAGTCTCTGTTGCTTCATAAACGCTCTGCCATTGACCACGCCTTTCAGCTGCTGGTTAGCCGGCAGGTATGTGGGTTGATTTTGGTACAAGGAACTTGTTTTGCCTGGTTCTCTAAGGCTCTGGGAAGTTGTTGCTAACATTTAAGGGCTTTGCTGTTTTTCTTTTCCCTCCAGAGGCCGATGGGAGTGTCTCTGAAACAGTTTGATGGTTTGATGCGATTCTACAGGCCTCGAATGTCTGCAAGAGACCGTTTTCTCACATTTAAAGCTCTGAATACATCAGGGGCTCCAACGCTTAGGTAATGTCTGGATGGTTTTTTTTTTTTTGTTGTTTTTAATAAAAATGTCCTATTTTGAAATTTACTGGTTGGATATATGATTAGGTCTTTTTTTTGTTACAGCCTGGAAGACTTTTATAAGTTTTATGAGGTCATTGGATTAAAATGGAAGGTAATTATCTTTGTATGCTTTGTTTTATGATGAGAACAATTTTTATTTAGTGTTGCTTTGGCTGACTGTGATGTGCTCAATCTCTAAATGTTTTTCAGCCGCGACGAAGTCGAGAACACTGGTTTGACGACCTTCCTCATACAGCCTTCCTCATTTTCAAGGGTAGGTTCTCAGTTCTTGTCAATTGAAGTAACAAAATAAATGCCATGATTCCCCAATACTGTGTCTTGCAAATTTATGCATACTTTTTGAAATTTTTCCAACCATTGTCAGTTTGCAACCTCAACTCTCAATGTCTAACAGGTTTTAATTCTAGGATTTCTCCAAATGTTGCTCCATTGATCTTCTTCAGAGTTTCCTGCCGGTTGTTGTAGAAAATATTGATATAACTCGTTAAAAATTGTAAAAATGTTAATAAATGGCTGATTCAGCATTCAATGAGTACCTCTCAAAATTAATTATTGAACATCTTTTCACATCGATGTAATTTGGCAGTATACAGATAAAATCTGCTTTGACTTGATTTATGAAATAACATTTAACACACAACTATTCATCTTGAAGGTTCTATTTATGTGGTCCTTCATAGTCAAGAGGGCCACATAAAAAGCTTTGGCGGGCCAGATTTGGCCCCTGGGCCTCGTGTTTGACATTTGGCTAATTCAATAATTCCTGGAAACAATGTGTTAAGGAAGTGAATAAATCTTACCTAAGGTGAAACACTGAGTCAATCAAAATGCATTTTGATTATTAAGAAATTAAGCAAAGAAAATTAGCAATGACTCCCCTGGCTAGTCCAGGGAAGTGAAGAAAAGATGAAAGTATATCGCTTTTAACATCCACCAGCCCTCTTACAAAGATGGGAGAAAAAAGGAGTATACCACCAGTTTCAGTTTACGCTGGTGTTTGTACCTGCAAACTGTGACCCTGGACGGTTCAAACCCAGTTCAGAAATACTCTTTATTTTGTGTTTCCAGTGAGTTGCATCCAGCACCAAGGCTGCTTTGTAGATAAAATGTATTGATTTCTTGATAGTCATAGAATGTTTGCAAATGTTTAAGGATTTCAGAATAACATTCTTGTATAATCTGTATAATTTGTGCATATAGCTCCCATATTTATATTTATATTTATATTTAGTCTTGTACACCTGTAAATAAATATTTATATCCCGTAGAGCATTTCTGGATAGATGCAAACTACATCTCGTTGCTTGTACTTGTGACAGTGCAATGACAATAAAGTTGAATTCTATTTTGTAAAGGGGCCAAAATTAAACCTACACCACATTTAGATTTTTATTTATTTATTTATTTATTCTCGATTTATCAATTTTAAGCTCCCACAGACAGCATTGAAGTTTGCAGTCGTAACATAAAACGGCTCAAAACGTTTAAATACTTTGTATAAGCGCTTTTGTCCTCTTTAGGCATCCACCTGGTGGTGAAGTCTAAGGCCTTCCAGTACGCCATGTGTAAGTATCATCATCATCATCACAGCTCTCCCAGCTTTCGCCTGTTCAAACTCACACACTGAAGCTCCATTGTTAATGTCTGCAGATGTGGTGGTGGCCATTAATGGTGTGTGGATCCTTGTGGAGACGTTCAGAATGAACAGTAAGACCTCTCCAGCAAATACACACACACACACACACACACATCACATGAAAATAGAATCCTACCTGACTTCCGACCTTCCTCCGGTTCTGCAGGTGGATACTCTTGGTCTGAATCCGTTCCCGTGAGTTACATCGTTTTCCTGACGAGTGAGTAGAAATCTGCTGCTTCCCTCTCACTGACAGACGGAGCATAGATTTAAAAACTGCACATGATTGGATGCAGGTGATTGCAGCTGGCACTAATTCCTCCTCTGCTCCGTCCTGGTTTTAGTTTACGGTGTGGAAGTGCTGCTGAAAATAGCAGGTTTGGGGCCGTTGGCTTATTTCAGCTCTGGCTGGAATCTGTGAGTGAAACCCCACCTGTCAAAAAAATCAAGCAGAAAAACTAAACGTTTTATGAATAGGCATAGAAAACATTCTGTTTCTGTGTTCCTCTGCTTTTCACTGTCCAGGTTTGACTTCTCTGTGACTGTGTTCGCCTTCTTGGGGCTGATCGCTCTGGCTTTCAAAATGGAGCCGTTCTACTTCATTGTAGTTCTTAGACCATTCCAGTTGCTCCGGTTTGTTCTCCTTGTTTTAAAATCAGGCCACATGTTTATAGTTCATTTTATTTAGATCCAGTCTTGGTTTTCAACTCAAATTTCCATGCTCCTGTTCTCCCAGACTGTTCAAGATAAAGCTGCGGTACCGCAATGTGTTGGACACCATGTTTGAGCTCTTCCCCAGGATGGCCAGTCTGGGCCTGACTTTAATCATCTTTTATTACTCCTTTGCCATTGTGGGTATGGAGTTCTTCGCAGATGTGGTTTTCCCAAACTGCTGCAAGTGAGTGTCACTGTTGTCTGAGGAACTTTAATTTTGCAAAATGGTGACTAAATATTAAAATGTCCTTTTTGTTGTCATCTTAGCACCAGCACAGTGGCAGATTCCTACAGACAGATCAACAAAACATTTGGCAACAAAACCGTGTTGGATGAAGGCTATTATTATCTCAACAATTTTAACGACATCCTCAGCAGCTTTGGTAATTCTTTCTATTATTTTTACCTTTGCGTATCTTCATGAAGTCATCAGATTTTCCTTAATTTGCTGTGGGAGCCTGACTGAAGCTACTCCATCCTCCACGGATCCGCAGAGGGCGTTGCTCTAAGCACTGAATGTTTCATTTGCGCATGTGTTGCTCGAGCAGTAATACCAAGAAGTCACACCTGTGACACAGATTTCTCTGAACCTCAGCCAGCCAAACATCCAAGGCTCTGTTCCTCTTTTTTTTTTTTTTTTCTCTTGCGTACGCGTGTCGTTTTGCATGGCTTCGGCCTCTTGGTTCTTGGATCATTTAGTTGTTATCGGACATTGTTGGCTGCTGGCTGCATTGTTGGCATCACTTGCACCTAATTCCCATCATGACCACTGTGTTCCTTTTACACATTGTGGACAATTTTAGCCAACTTTAAGAAAAGAGTTTTGGGTTGAGCTAACGGTGCCAGTATGTTGTTTTTTTTTTGTTTGTTTGTTTGTTTTTCGTCCTGCAGTCTGAATGTAGCTGACTATGTTGGCCTCTTGATTTTCCACTATTTAGCAATGATCGATAATGATGGTAGCGGTCACACCTCTTCTCTTTATATTAGGCCATTTTCTGCTTGTGGTTGGACACAGCTCAGTTCTTAACTTGGATGTCTTCCACTGTTGTGCGGACTGAGGGACCGCAGTCAGAAACTCCCTGCATGAACTGCAGTGTCGTGTCCCGTGCTGTGAGGGTGGCTCGGCTGGCCCAGTTGCGTCCTGAGGTTAACAATGACCTTTCAACTTCTGGGTTGGTGGCCCCACCTACAGGCGCTTGAAGCGCTGGAATGAGGCCACAGTCACTGTGGCTCCTTCTAGGAAGAGGCAAGCTAAGTCTGACCAACCCTTTCCACAAGAGTTGAGCAGTTGTCTGCAGAAATGAAATCCCTTTTTCATGCACGCCAGATGGATGCTTCAATGACTGGGTTCTCTTCTCCACCGCTGGCTGTGGAGGAGGACGTGTCTCTGGCTGCCTCCGCCTCTCACTTTAAGAGTGAGGAGATACAGTCATCATGTGTTTCAGAGACTGGGTCATTCTTCTCATCTCAGAGTGCAGCTAGTGTCAGGTGACAGCTCTATGTAGGACCCCGTGTGTATGGCCTTGAGGGCAGTTAGTTTTGACTGCAGTGACGGTGGCTGTAATCGTCGACAGTGAAAGTGTGCTTCTCCTTCCTCAAAGTCATCATGGAGAAGTTGCCTGATTCCATCTAAGACAAACATTTTTCTCAGGGTGAATTTGGATTCAGCCTCCATGAAGACTCAGTCATCTGTTTGAAGGGTGAACAGAATACTCCAAACGGTCAGTCAGTTTCCCTATGTCACCTTCTTACAGCTGCTAGGCTGACTGTCAGTCACTCTGGTTGTGCCCTTAAGTCAGATGTCACTGCAGCCTTTACAGTGACACTCCTTGACCCATGCAGAACACTGCATTTGTACCTAAAGTGTTATCAGATTGTCATTGTTGTGCCTGAAGTCTTAACACGTTCTCCTTGCAAGCAGCCATCGAAATTGGCAAAGTTTCGGCCTGGGTAAGGAGTGGCCGGGAATGGATTTTGGTTCTGCTGGGAACAATATGTGCTGCTCCGTCATGGTCTTTCCCAACCACATTCACCAGATTTTACAAAGTCAGTGTGGTCACCCTCGTCCTCTGAGCCAGGTTCTTCTGTAAGCGTCCTCTGGGCGTTGTCAGTGAGGTGTGTGCTCAGGATTCCTCGCAACATTGCTGGTATTAGTCATTCAGTGCTTTCAGCACTCCCTTCTGGCAGTCATGAAGGATTCATAGAATCGTAGTAACATGTATAACTTTTGCTTTATGTTGCATTTTTTAACACATTTCACTGTAAAAAAACTAATTTCTTTGCACATCTTTCTTTGCATGCTTTTAGTCAGCTCTAGTTACTAGTTAATCTTCTGAGATGGTTTTTCTAATACTGAGTGTTAAATATTAGCAAAAAAATACAAACTATAAGAAATATCTTATAAAACCCTGGTTTAAAAAAATATGGAGCATTAAGAAAACTGAAATAAAGTCTGTTCCTATGAATGTAAGTAAGAACAAATAAATGATTCCTTATTCCAATGTGTCTTATAAGTATATTAAAAATAGTATTTTGAAGGGGATAGTCGTATGATCTGTAAGTCGGCTTTAAAAAAAAAAAAAAAACACTTCTCACTTTTCCCCTGCAGTGACGCTGTTTGAGCTGACTGTGGTCAACAACTGGTACATCACCATGGTAAAGTTTAGTCATTAAATAATTGTTGCTGAGGTCTCCACCCTGCAGTTTTACTGCTGACCTGTGGGCGTCGCTGTTTGACTGCTGCTGTATTTCTCCTCTCTCCCAGGAAGGAGTGACGTCTATGACGAGCCACTGGAGCCGTCTGTACTTCATGACTTTTTACATTGTTACGATGGTGAGCGAAGTTTTCTTTATTTGGCATATTTCTCTTTTTGAGTTTGGTTTGAGTGTGACCATAATTTCAATTGTCTTTGTCAGGTTGTGATGACAATCATTGTGGCTTTCATCCTGGATGCTTTTGTGTTCCGCATGAACTACAGTCGCAAGAACCGGGAACCAGTGGATAATCCAGAGGGTGCATTTGAGTTAATGTGTAGTATTCAGAAAGTGGTACTTTGCATGTTTAACGTACATACATACAGGATTTAAGATTTTCTTAATTCCCCCCGCCTCCCTAATCTGTTGGTGTTGCAGATGAAAATGGGATAGTGTTTGATGTAGAGGTGAGGAGAGATGAAGCGTTCGCCACCCTGGAGTTGTACAAACAGACGTCCCCGACACTGTCTTCACTCAGCTCTCTGGCTGCCGTCCTGCAAGCTATGGACAAGAGTGGGGTAAGAACATGAGCTCTAGACATTTCTTCCTCTCCATCTCATCATGCTAACCTCTTTTGTTCCTTTTTTTTTTGTACAGCACACATTTCTGGTTTACTTGGGACGAAGATCAAGAACAAAGAGTGACCTTAGTATGAAAATGTACGAGGAGGAGATACAGGTGAGAAACTGAAGGCATGGTGCTGGATACGGGGTTTTCCAAAAGCCTCCTTTAAAAATGGTCGCACTTCAATGTGTAGTTTTGTAATTTGATCTGACAGACCAGCACAAAGGCGTACGTCAAGTGGAAGGAAAATGTTGCACCAGTTCTACAAAGTATTGACCCCTGCTGGCTGATTAGTAGTGCACGCCACACTTTTCAGGTTATTTCTAAAAATGACCAAAACTACATATAATTCTCTCCTTCTACATCAGAGTTCTGCACTAGTTTATGTTCAGTCGCATAACATCTCAAAACACTTTGAAGACCGAGGATGAATTGTTGAGAAAATGTAAATGTTCAAGGAGTGTAAATACTTTTGCGAGCTGTATTTGGTGTGTAATCGGTTTTGCCTATTTTCATCAGGAGTGGTATGCAGAGTATTCAAGGGAATGTTTGCCTCAAGAAGATGAAAACCTAAACCTGGATCTGAACAGTCCCGTCACCAGTCCAGCTCCCTTCCAAGAACATCAGCTGAACTCGCAGAGCGAACATCACGGCATTAACTAAAAACGACTGTAGTGAGATGGACATGCACATCATCTCAACAGAGGAAAGCTCAGCACCTCCAGTTCCCCAGTTGGCGAGAGAAAATGACACTGTTTTCTTCCTAGAGCTGGATTGAAGTGTTGATGCACTTTGAAGAACCCCCTAAACAAGCTACTACCATTTCTTTGCGTATTTATCGTTTATAAATTAAATCTGATGCCTTAGTTTAACGGTTTCTCTGACCGGTATTAACACACAGTACTTATGTTATGTACTTTGATCAAGAGAACACTAAACACTCCTTAAAGGTCAATCCAACCACTTACCATGTAAACAGTTTCTCCTATCTGACTCAGCAGGCTCCAAATATTTTGTATAAGCTCTCATTCTGTAATGTACTTGAAAGTAACAGCAGATTTTAATAAACTATTCAAATAATGAAACACATGAATGCGTTGTTGCTGTGTTGTCATCATGATGTCAATTTAAAAAAACCAAACTGGCATTTTTTTTTCTGAGAACCCAGTAAAACAGTTTTGTTTAAATTCACAAAGAGGTCGATTCATAGAAAATTTACAGTATTTTAAATTATGACCTTGTACAACATGAGCTGGATCATAATATCTCAGCTCCAAGACACGGAAAGAAAAACAAAAAAAAGGCACAGTGTGATTGGTTTTAGTCCGCCCTGAGCTCTTGTAGGAGTCTTTAGCTACTTAGTTTCACAGACTAAACACAGGAGAGTCCGATCAAGTAAATGCAACAGAGTACATTACTGCTTTACGCAATATTTTCACAAGCAGAAGACGACGTCACTGGTATGAGCTCAAGTGTGGATTATCCTGAACTCTGTAAGAAGTGCAATGAGAAGAAATATGCAGTAGAAGACGAGGAGGAAGGCGCCGTAGGACCGACCCAAGTGGAACCGGGAGAGCGGAACGATGAGAAAAGACAGGACCAAAGACAAACCCAGAGCTCCTGCAAGAATCCATGTCAACAAGCCCCCGGACTCGAACTGAGGAGGAAAACGAGAGAATCAGCTTCACACCGTTCAAAACAGTGTCTCTCAACAGCAAAGGAGAGGATTACCTGTGCAGAGGAGTGTGTTTCATACATCTGCTTCAGACATCCCAACCCTACTCCAAACAGCATGTCTGATAAACAGTCAAGGTCCCATATTTTTGGTAAATATATGCATTTAAAACATGTTTAATGTAGTTCAGGGGAACAAAGTATTTCCAATATATTGAGGAGCAAAAAAAAAAATGACAAAGATAAAAGCAGGTTTTTGATGTTCAATAAAACGAGCTATTACGAGTTAAGCTGTTATTACAAGGCATTACATGGGAACACCATTATTTACTCCATGAGAGTGAACTTTGATATTTTAAACTTGTAATCCAAGTTTAAAATATCAAAGTTCACATATATCCACTCGAACAGCTGGCTGAACTTGACTTAGAAAAAATATAAAATCTTGCCATTTTTATTTGTTCTTTCAGCGTGTATAGGAACTCATGCTATTACTTTTTTTTGTCCTTAGCATAATGCTAATGTTTCATCTTTCAGCTATCCAATATCTTCAAACATGCTTAAGTATAAACATTACTACGTCACATGAATCATTTGAACTGCTTCTTTGCCCATTTTTTTCAAATGCTTTCAAACTAATAGTTAAAAAAAATCCCCAGCATATTTCCGAATTTTTATTGCTGCCCTGGATAAAACAGCTCCTCTTCATTTTAATGTTTTTGGGGTTTTTTTTTAAAAAGGCTCATTTTTAAAAACAGTTACTTTGTTCAAAATTCAGCAGACTACTCCATAATTCTATCCCTGAAAATAAACAAACTTAAAGGTTTTCGTGACACACTGAATTTCTGTTCCAAGCTTAAATTCTGTCCCTCGTCTCTTTCTGAAACTGTATTCAGTGCATGTCAGAGAGACGTGTGCGTCTTCAAGTGGACATGAAAATGAAGGATACTGAAAATGATCCCTCCAAAGCAAGCAGCTATGGCCATGCGCGGGTATCCCTGCCGAGCAATGGTGATGTCAGAAAAAAGGTCTGAAACAGAGAATATTAATCACACATTACACGGTTAAATGGGAATTAGGCTTACTCTTGTGAACGGACTTGGATTATCAGAAATCACCTCCGATACTGTTGCCCCAGGCAAGGAGAGTCAAGCCCAGCACGGTGTTGCTGAGACTCAACACCACACCGAGCATGTGCAGAAGACTGACCACCTCTGACGCTGCGGCGCTGATCAGCACCGCGCTCACCACAAAGCCCAAAAACGCAAAAAGCTGAGGGAACAGAAAGGTCATCAGATTCCGAGGCAGCTGCCATGTGAAAGTATTCATCCTGACTTTGATTCATGCAACGGGTCAGCATAATAAAGTATTTATTGAAAAGCATTGTTGTGTTTAGAAGCGACAAATGTCGTATTGAGGGACAAGATAAATGTAGCAATTTCAGTCCAATCAAATTCAGAGACAATTGCATACATTAAAATGCAATTTTAGTTATTAAACAATACAGTCAAGAGCAGTTTAACTCATAAAAAGCGATCAGTCCAATGAGGGTGATATCGAGTCACTGATTTGCAAACATTACACCCTCCTGAGCGAACATGTAGCAGCAATAAACAGTTGATTGCATTGAGTCATGAATTTTGCAGCAATCCCTCAAACTGAGATCAAAACTACCAGGATGTCCAAAAAGGTCTCTGCTACTGCAGACTTTGCTAGTGTAGTAACCACACCCCTTCACATTTCCGACCAATTACAAAGTATTTGTCAGACATCCCACAAAAAAAAGGTCCTGGCCAGAAAAAGTATCAGCAGAAAAGAACTGCCAACTAGGGCTTAAATTGCAGAAAATGTTCATTTTGTTCTCCCAAAGTACTTATTGGCATTTAAAGCATGACTATACTGAAAAAAACCTGTTGGAGTCCAGCAGGATGACCCTTAACATATAGCGACAGTGAAATGGTTTAGATCCAAACATATCCATGTGTCCAACACCAGTAGAAAACATGTGATGAGACGTTAATTGCTATTGATGGAAGCTCACTGTCCAGTCTGACTGCGTTTGAGTTGTTTTGCGAACATAAATGCCCAACATGTTAGCCTCCAACTGGGCAAATCAAGTAAGCATACCCCCCAAAGACTTACAGCTGCTACTGAAGTAAACACTGGTTCTACAAATTAATACAAATGCACACCAGACTTTCCAAATTATGATTTGTCAAAAGATTTAAACATCTTACAGTTATAGCTACTTTACCAGATAATATCTGAATGGAATGCACAGTTGTGGCTGTAATCTCAAAAAAGAGATTACTATGGCTACTTTTACAAGTAGCCATAGCTACTTTAATCCGACCGATTTCTTTTTCTCTTTCCTGTTTCACACAAATAAAATTGTATCTACTCCTGATTTGGATGAACAAAAGCACTTACAGGGTGATATTTGGGAGGATGGTCATTGGTGGTGGTGCAGAAAACCATAGCAGCCAGAAACATTCCCAGCAGGAGAAACAGCAGCCAGACAGGAAACTCCCCCTGGATCATGACGCCTCCATCTAGATTACAAAGAAGACCACCTCAGTATTTAGACTACATCATTCTTTCTGGTAATAGCGTCTTTGTAATGTCATCGCTTAATTATGGTAAAAAGTGCTTACATGCTCCAGACTGGAAGATGAGAACACACAGCAGAGGAGCAGTGATCATATGGAGGGAGTTGAGCGGTCTCTTCCAGTTTCTGTCTTCTTTATCCGGGTCCACCACAGGTACGCAGAGCAGGAGCAGCACCTCCAGTGGAGTCTTACAGCCGGGCGACAGGAGCGACACATTACAACACCGGATTTAATCTGAGTTCTTCCTGTTGCTCTGTTCGCCAGATTTGTACAGACCTTCACTACTTTAACGACTTTCCAGGTCCACGGTTTCCTTCTCCACTTCCTGTTGTCCACCGGATTCAAAGAGCTCAGCAGGATTTCACTTGTGGACTCAGAGTAGGGCAGAAGCGGCCTGTACTCGGACTCTACAGCAGCAGCACAAACACCTGGCTTTGTAATAATGTGAATCATGCAAGGAAATAATGGGTGGTGCCCATGCGTTCTTACCGTATTCCTGCTGGATCGTCCCGCTTCGCGTGCGGGGAACGTCGTCATCATCAGAGGAGTCAGACGAGTTCAGCTCCGCTTCAAGGAAAAATACTCACCAGTAAAACAACAGCAGAAAGAAAACGCACGTAGAGCATTTGAATATAAAGGTCTAACCTGGAACATGTGGAACGTGTTGGAAGCCGTTTGTAGCTAAATTTTTTTGCCGGTTATAGATGCATGAACTGATAAGAACGGTCAGAACATAAACCACATAGAGAAAAAGGTATCCTGGAAAACAAGAAGAGAAAAACAGGGTCAGTCTGACCTGCTGAACGTCAACACATTTTCCCCCTCGCCCAGTTTGCACTTCTGCAGTTTTGATCATTTTGGAAAGATATTATAAACAGATAATTTAGTCATTTTCTAGAATTTATTCATAGATTGCTGCACAGAAATGGTTTTTTTTAATATAATAGATAAAATGTCTACAAACAATACCATTAAGAGGTCAAACATAGCTTTGCTTAGACTTGACTAAACAGGGATCAGAACTGCATTTGTGTGAAATATGGTATAAAATATTTAGAAAATATACAATATCATTTCATCTAAGGTCTGAGCATTTTAAAATGTGTCTCATTGACATTTTAAAAAATAACATATAATTTTGACAACTACATGCTCAGCTTTTGTCTAAGAGGTTATTTTTTCAGTTTCTCAACACTGAAGTGCATGTTTGAAAACCACCTTCAGTGTTGAGAAACTAAACTACAAGGCTGGCATTGAAAGCATGGCTGGGTGACTCTGAAGAGTACTCAGGTGTTGATTATATCTGTCTGTCTCGGCCTTGGATCTGGAAAAAAAGCCACCAGTGCAAAGGGATTACTAATATATAAGGTGTTTTCTTTAACCAAGTCTCATTTGGGTTTAAATGTTTCTGGAAGTGACAACAAAAGGTCTTCTTCTGGTAACATGTTGATCGTATCAGTGGCTCTATTAACTGCAAATTCCTACGTTGTGTTGTGACTTTAGACAAATCCTTGAATATTCTAAGAACTAAACAAACTAGACAATCAGGTAAAGTGCTGACAGCAGGTTGAGAGACTCCAGATTAGGATCTCTGCTTTTGAACCTGCTGGAAGTTCTCTTATTAAACAGCGACTCATTGAATGAACAAGATGAAAAAATTAGAATATCAACATTACTGAATAAATTACTGCAGGGGGCTCCCTACGTTGGTCCTCAGGGACCAGCCTCTTACATGTTTTTGGTTTCTCCTTGCTGCTGCACACCTTACTTAAAATAATGCGTAAACCACAGGATTACTGCATCAGTACATGGAGGAGACCCGACTGTGATTTTGCTGAGATGTAATGGAAAACCTGGTGGGTTTGATAGTGTTCTTCAGCTCATCTGCATTTTTTTGGTCTGGTGTCTTGTCTTCTGTTTGATAAAAGGCCACACAGTTATTACAAGGGTTAGGCAGTCAGGCCTGCTGACCAATCAAGTATAAGGGACATTAAATCAGGTGTTGATGCTTTTGGTTGTGCAGGCAGGAACAAAATAATAAGAACATATAATAAGACCAAAATCAGCATCTCGATAATGTCTGTCCCATTTTTTCCTTCCACTCAACTTTCCATTAATATAAATGGATACAGCAACCAGCCTCTTTAGCAAGTTGTCAATCTGTTTGCAGGACTCCTGCCAACGCAGTAATCTTCTCATGACTGTGTTGACATAACATTTCTGTATTAAGAGCCTTTCTTTATATTTTGGTCTTACGTAATGTCCCAATCTTCTGAGAAACAACATTTAAAATTTCCTGAGAGACACCTGTCCACTCAAGACATCCCCCTCAGACTGTTTGTGTTTACCCAATGTTTCTCCCATGGTTGTAGTGCCTCTGAAGAGCATATAAAAGGTCCAAAACACTGCAATCATGTAGAAGATGACATCACGCAGAAACGGACGAGAAGCCACGGCAAATGGCTTCACCAGTGCGACACTTCCTGCAACCACGGTGGTGACAAATATACCAGCTCCTGCAAGGACACACATGTTTTCTCATTTAAATACTTTTGTTAAATTAGCTTTCTGTTTGTCAGAGAAATCATGATGCAACAAGCCTCCATGTACCAAACAGGGCGCCGACAGCCAGCCCAGCAGTGTGTGGATGGGAGATTGCTGCCATGGCACTGAAGATGTCTGGAGCTCCATTTCCCAAAGCGAGAAACGTCACGCCCTCAGCACATGTTGCAGTCAAAGAAACAGTTCACCGCCAAGCATAGGCTGATTACTGGTATCAAGTTCTACCAAGGTTTTAAAAAGCGCCGCTTTAAGAGCAACAAAATGTTCAACTAAACAATTTCCATGATTTAAAGTCATGTTAAAGCGATCCCAGGAAATTTACCAGAGTAACACAGTAATTTAATGTAATGTAATGTTGCTCTTTTCACGTGTTGCTGTTCCCTGAAGGTCAGCTGGCAAAATAACGGTAACTACACTTACAAGAAAGTTAAATGTTACTGTTATGAAATATTTTCAATATCAAAAACCACAAAGTCTTGGTGACTGAGCTGTCAATAAGAGGAGAACATCTGTATGCTAGTTGTTGGAGAAGACGGCCTAATTGATATCAATGGGATCTCGGTGTAACTCTATAAAGAGCAGAATTGCAAGAAGATTTCATATTCTGAGAAATATGAGAGTTAGTTTGAAAACTACCAACCAGTTCAGCAGATGTTTATTCTACAAGATTTTCTATTTTAATGTATAAAACTAAAATAAATAAAACATGTTAGATAATTACATTATTAAATTGTTGTGTCAGATTATTTTAGAACTACCAGGAATGCTATGCCTTATTTCTTTATTTATATATATGAAAAATTATGGTTTAAGGTTTTTCATACTGGATTATGTGTAGTAAGTCCACATAAACACACAACAAAAGCATGATTGTCTACATAACTAAGTTAGAAAAGAAAACCGAACACTCTCTGCACACTCTCAAAAGACGTGGAGAAAGGATACGGCCACGTTGTGAGAGCAGTGAAGAGTGGAGGAGATGGCCGACAGGTTGGGGCAAAAACTGGGGAGGGGAAAAAAAACATAATAAAATGCATTTATAAATGCTTCTTTCAAACCTTCGACAACTGGCTGAACAGCAGAGCGGTGCTACAACAGGTAAAACAAAGAGCAGAAGTATCTGTTTCACAGATTTAAACCCATATCTCAACAGTGAAAGCTCCCTACAGTCATGGGACTCATGTGACCATAAAGCTGACGGGGCTAAGAGCATATATGTGTGTGAAGTGAACTCACGAGCCCTTTCACTATCTGAAACTGTGAACAGCCAGAGGAGCATGCTGCTGAGAAATACTTACAACTTGGAAGCAGCAAGTCCAAGAATGAGAAACAAGACGAGCAGCCAAACAATCTGCAGGGACACAGTGAAGACAAGCTGCTGTAATGTTTGGTTACACTCAATTTTCTCAAATGCAAGCAGGAAAGTTTGCATTTGGTTCTTATTCATACTGGATCACTGGTTAACTACACACTGTTTACTGTTTAAAAAAAAACAGCAGTGATTAATTATTATAAAACATCCTTCTCAACAGGATTATTTCTGTTAGCACAATCATCACTTCTTCAGTTTTTCATGTGAGACAGTTTCGTTGTTTCATTTACTGGAGGAAGTGAAGACACAGAGGAGTCCAAGTGAAATTACACGATTTAGCCAACAGTGAAACCACAGCTATAAATCGGATACCAGTCCCACTTCTTCCACAGTCAACATTCAACTTCCTCATCATCTTGCTGATGAGCTGCACATTTTCCTGTAGCTTTATGACTCTGCTTCACGTGCAACTACACACACGTACACACACGGATGCGTGCGCAGGTCTTACACAGAGGGTGATGGTGAGAGGAGCGAGGTGGGGAGGCAGCAAGCAGAAGGCCAGTCTCAGGTAGTTGATGAAGCCGTCCTCCACGAAGCAGTCCGGCGTCCTCTTCACGAACGCACATCGCTCTGCAGCGCTGTAGTTCATCACACGGTCACACTGCACAAATAAACAACTTTCTTAACATGTAGATAGGAGCGCTGGCATCAGGATGAAGTAAAAGTGTAGGCAACCGCATCGCTGCAAGTTTCACCATCAAAACTGATTTATTGATTCGATGATAAAAAAAAGTGCAACACAAAGCACATAACGCGAATGGTAGCACTTTAGCCTAAAAACAATATGTTGTGTGATGAGCGACTCTAGCTGTAACAATCATATTCTAAAGTTTCTTACGTACAAATGTATTCAGTCACTGAAGCAAATTTGTATCTGCATTCTTTAATTTAGTAACACTGGAAGGTCAGTCCAGAATCTCTGTATTTTTAACTATTTGGATCACTGCTGCATAACCAAAGGGCTCTGAAGTTATTAGAGGTCATAAGTAGATGATCGGATATTCTCCTGCAGAGTTTACTGCTAAGGAGCAGATCTCATGGCTGCATCAATTATGGCAAGGACCACAAGACCTGATCTACCTAAGTATTTCAGATCTTTGAAGAAATGCAGTCAACAGCCTGAATAAATTGTGAAATAATTCTTTAGTTTGAAGGATTGCACTCTGCTGATTGGATACCAACTTCAGTGTCAAGAGCCATTAACGAAAAGTATTTTTAGAGTGCTTCAAGGGGAATCTGTTTACCTCCCGGCATTTAAAAATAAGTGGCTGTGCCGCCCCCACATATGTTGCTGTCCTGGGCAGTGAGTCACGTTTCCTGTAATAAAAACTGCATAAACAATATTCTTTTTTTTTTTTTATGTCTAAAAACATCTTTAAATTAGTGAAATTAAAACCATTTCAACAGTTTAAATTTTAAGGTACAATACAAAACTGTTTTTAATGTAAAATTGTACTTGAGCTTGTTTTTAACAGTTTATTTATAACTAGAGACATGAGGCACACTGAATATTGGTACATGAGGGATCATTTTCTGGAAAAAGGATCCTGCACCTGACACGTCCAATGTGCTTGAGAAAGGAAGGACTGTGAACAAATATTCGTTTGCACATCGGTCATAACTAACACGTAATTACAGAAATCCATATCTAAACAGAAAGAGCTTCCTTCATACCTGTCGCCTCATATTAATCATGTGACAGCTGAGCGTAAACTGCAGGTATTTATTCTGTCAGTTTGTTTAGAAAACCAGTGATCAAATCTCACCCACCTCGTCGCTGCTTTCAGACATCACGGCTAAACTGGTCGGTCCAGTTAAGCCAACACCAGGCTGGGTGCTGAAGTTCCCGGTGCCCGACGCGAGCAGCTGGCCGCTGGGCAACAAGGCCAGCAGCAGAGCCAGGAATCCACTGACAGACATGACGATCCAATTTTTATCCTGGAACCGCGTCCATACTGCCGCTGGTGGATTAATGGGACTCTGGTGGAGTCCTCCTAGCTGCAGACCCGACTGCTTTCATTAAACCAGAGAGCTACAAGAAAAATCTAAAAATACCAACAACTCTTGTTGTTGATCTTCCTGAAGCCTTCCTCCACCGAGCTGACACTGGCTTGTTTGTGAACACTGAGCGCTGAGATTCGGTGAACATTAGTACACCTACCTCTGCAACTCCTCCCACTGTTTCTAAAGACCCGTGATGCGTTCAATGTCTCGTCGAAAACACTGAGATCCGACCTTTGAAATGGGGAAAACATCAAGATGTCAATAAAATGTAATAACATCTTTTTTTTCTAACTTTCATTTAGTATTAAGTCGGATTTATAATCTTTCTAGATGAGGATGACTTTTAATCCTATAATTATAATTTTCAATTTTGTTTAAATCTTAAACAATAATTTAAAAACAATAAGTGACATAAATGCACTCAATGAAAAAGTTAAAATATTTTCTTTTTGTTACTGTTACAGTAAAAAAAAAAAAAAAGCTACCTTTATCAATTTTTTCAAACGGGTCTGTCCTGTATTACTGCTCGTCATTTTCTTATCATCAGTTTCAAAATGCTATTTGCTCATCACAAACTTCCGAGGCCTTTGCAATGTTTTACTAAAATGAAGTTGCACACAATTTGGGTGTTTGCCCGTTGTGTGATAGCCGATGGTAACTTCTTTTTGTTCTGGATTTCATTCAGGGATAACAGACAATAAAGAAATAAAATTGCACTGAACTAGTGCAATTTTTTCCAAAATTGTAATAGACTTTTAGTACTGTGTATCCATTTATGCAAGTTTGTTTATTAACTATTACAAAGTTATGATGAACACAACTTTGTGTTAATCATAACACAAAGTTATGATTAACTTTGTGTTAATCATTGTGTCGTTTGTGTTCATCATAAAATCTCAATAAACAAAGCATTAAGATTTGTATTTGTAAAGGGATAACATGTGAATATTTTTCCAAATGACTTTATTTGAAGATTTAATTACATATTTTTCACTCAATATGCATAAAAAACGAAAAATAAAAAACAAAAATTAATACTTTTAGTGTTGAATTTTTCAAGACATTTTATCGCATATTCAAAATACAAAATTGTGCATCTTTTGTCATCATTCTCAATATGCTTGGTGTTCATCTTTTGATATAATTAATGGTGACAAAGCATAAAAGAAATATGAATCAGATTATGTAATTATCAATATTATCCTTATTATGTATTATTAATAAGAGCACACATTTTCATACCAGAACTAGGAAAAATGCCTCATGGATTTTCATCAGTCACAGTCCTTCTTCTATTGCATGTTATCCAAGTTTTGCTTTTTTTTATTAACTGCTAATTAAGTAGAACTATAGCAGAAAATTCTGACTACTTTAATAATACTATCCAAAAAGGTCAGTATCCTAAAAACAGAAAGATTTATTATCCAGAAAGTCATCCTTAATGCAATTGCGAAAGGCAAGATTTTCTTTTTATTAATAGTAATAATACGCTCACTACATCAGTTCAGATCATAAATCTATCAGCATATGAAAGTTGTTCACTTTTGAATAAGGTTATCATAAACCAGTGCAGCATCCATGGATGCACTGCTGGAATCATAGCAGCCTCTCTTCTGTTTAGATGCCACCAGACACAGCTCTTGTTCGCACCATCTAATAAAGCAAACCAAAAAACACGATCAATGAACATGTAATATCTGCTTATTTTCCTGAGAAGTTCAAGAATGAGTTTTGATCTGTCAGTTTTTGGTTTGTCATACCTGAGAGCTGCATAGGTATCATTTGAGGAGGCATCTTTCCAGCATGCATGGTCAATGAGAAGAGCACCTGTTAACACACACAGTTAAGGCAGACAACTTTAAAGCACTGCTGTAACACCAAGGATTATTAGATCAACACAGAAGTAGAAATTAACAATATTGCTCTGTCATCCACAGCTGCTTACAACTTTTCAGAATTTGTCACATTTGAAGCAAATTATGAAGCAGAAGGAAAAATCTACAGTTTTTTTTCTATTTAAAAGAAATCTGAAGAGTGTGGTGTGCATTTGTATTTAGCCTCCTTTACTTTGATAATCCTAAATAAAAATCAAGCAGTGCGGCCAGTTGCCTTCAGGAGAAAAATCAGAATCGGATACATTCAAATTTGTCGTCGTGATTTTACAAAAATGCAAACGGTTCTAGCAGTGTGAATACATTTGAACAGAACTGAAGTTGTTGCATGTCTGAAGTCACAAGTGCTTGTGAAACACTCACCCGCATAAATGCGAGCCAGGCTGTATGCCAGATCTCTGGCTGCCAGTTCGAGGCAGCTGGGTGATCTGGTAGCCGCTGTCTGAACAAACTGCTCCAGTTCAGACAGAGCACCGCCAACTGCCTTTACAGCCGGGTCCAGTGAGGAAACACCCGAGGCACCCGCAAGCAGCGACTGCAAGAAAACAGCCACAGCTGTTTCACCTGCTTCCAGTAACACACCTTGCCCAACAGTTTCTGGTTCCCACTTCGTACCTTGACGTGTGCAAAGTAAGCATGCAGAACCATTCCTGAACTACGGGCCAAACAGCGCAGCACATCCAGAGACAAGACATTTGTTGTTCCTTCCCATATACTCAACACCTGCAGGAGAAACAATATGTGAGTTTCAAAGATCATAAAAAGGCGGAAAAAGGTGGCTGGTTGCAACGGCACCTGAGCATCACGGAGTATTCCAGGCATCCCAGTGTCTTCGATGTATCCCTGTCCGCCAAAGCTTTCCAGGCCCTCAGACACAACAGCTACAGCCTGAGAGAAACACATAGGTCAGATACTCGGAAGACTGAGATCAAACACTAGTTTTATATTTGCAAAAGCAGCTCACCTGCTTCCCGGTGTACAGCTTGACCACCGGGGTGAGCAGACGAAGGAGGTGCAGGTCGAGCTGGCTGGCCAGGCCGCTCTCCTCTCGACCCAATAGACGGCACACATCCATCACAAGAAGAAAAGCTGCACGCGTCTCCACCTGTTCAAACCGAAACACATGGAAGAAGGTCCTCTGGCTGGGTAACAGTAGAACTGAAACTTTTTAGCCCACATGCTGAAGACCTTGTTTGGCAAAAATCTAAAACTGCAGCCCAAACGCAACATAATCTATGATGAGAAAAGATGGTGGCACCATTATGCTGTTCGGAAGATTTTTTTTTTTTAAAGCAAGACAGTAAACCTCGACATCTCAAAAAATTTAAAATTAACATTCAAATTCCAAAATATTTGATCAATCACAAAGGGAATTTAAATAATTTCACAACTAATTTAGTTATGTTCTGGAACACTATCCAGGAATTACCTAAGAACACACAAAGAAAACTGCTAAAACAAGTCATTATAGCTGTTTTTAATTATAAAGCTATCATTAGCTTTATACAGCATGGCATTTGAGGAGGGGAATGCAAACTCCTGTAGTTTTTAAGTGAATTTTCAGATTGGAGACAAACTGTTGTTGCACACAATTAAAAAAAAAAATTTCATATTGGCAGGAAAAATCTCACTCCATCTCATTGTCATTTAGCAAATGATAGCTAAGCTATCATTAGCTTTACAATTAAAAACATACATCACTTTGTTATTATTTTGGCAAAAGTTATTAAGATGCAATATGGAGGCCCATAAGAGCCACGTGAAGCTCTGTAACCGTAGGTTGGAGACCACTGGTTTGGGTCAAAACATTTTAGAATTGCATAGTCAAAGTCCAGAGCCGAATCTGATTGAACTTTAGCCAGTCTTGAAAATTGCAAATTCACAGATGCAATCCAGTACTACTGAGCTTCAGCTATTTTGCAAAAGGAGAAAGCATATCTTTCGATGTGCAAAGCTTTAAGAGACATACCTCACCAGACTTGCACCACCAGCTGCAGAAAGGATCTCGACAAAGTTTGGATCCAAAGGATTAAATATATATGCAGGTCAAACTGCTCTGATTTTTATATTAAAAAAACAACCTGAAAACCATTTATCTTTGTCCTTCCAGTTTACAATATGTGTTGCTCTGCCACATAAAATTCCAATAAAATACATTGAAGTTTATGGTTTTAAAGTGACAAAATCAGAAAAAGTTCAAGTCATGTGAATTTTTTTTTGGTAAGTCATTGCATACCACTTCTGCTGCCTTACCTCCATTCTTGCAAGCGTCTGCATATGCAGTGGGTGGTCTTTAAGAAGCTTTCCGAAGGCGGTGCGGCGGGTGGCATAGTCACGCGCCAACTGGAGCACTCTGTGAACAGACACATTATTTAATCAGCTTACTGAGGCGAGGCCTCCACAGAGTATTATGATGTGGGGTCCTGCCTTCTCATTGCAGCGGCTGCAGAGACGCTGTTGTGAATCCTGGTTATTGTCAGCATGTTGGCTATGGAGGCCACGCCTCTGCCTTCCTCTGAGAGCTGGTGAAAGAGGAACAATATCTGCATCAGACAGAGTAGCACCACAACATGAGGCGCAGCATTACGAATGAAAAATTGTTACAATAGAGCAGAAGCAAGGGCACTCGGTCAAAACATAGAAATCCAAATGATCAGGAATGATGTCCTGCTCCTCACATTGACCACAATGAAATATTTAAGTATGATGTTCAAACTGCAGACAAGTCCTGCGTGTTTGGAGCTGCTTACAGTCCAAAGCTCAAAGCTGAGGAGATAAACTAAAATTGATTTGAAAATTAGTCCAAGTCAAGGCAAACGCTAGAAATCCCAGTTTACTGCTGCACAGCATTTACAATTCAAAATAAAGCATAATTTTCTTTCTGAAAACTAGGTTTCTGGGTTAAAAACAAATAATAAAAACCACAAAAATCCTTCTGAATAAAAAAAAGAAGAAGTTCATGTTAGTGGAATTTTAAACAATAGTTTCTTTTAATAATTTGTTTAATCTGGGAAAAAATATTAATATCATATTGCAGCAACAGTTACATTTAGGAGAGGCTTGTTGCATTTAGGAGAGGCTTGTTGCATTTGCACTCTACTGGAAGTTAGCACAGATCAAACTGAATGGATACTGAACATGTCTGCTTCTTGTTCTCATTCTTGCAAGAATGAATAAAATGCTGCTTGAGTGAAAAATCAAGCAAACGCCACTGACTCTGTATGCAGGCAGGCCGTCCAGCAGCAGCTCAGCAGTCGGCATCTGTCGTGTCCCCAGCTTGTCCTTCAGTCTCTGGACTTCGATACCCCTCAGTCGGCCGTCCTCAAATCGACTCACCTCTGCGTAAAAAAGAGACAGGCCCCTGCTGCCCTGCGGACAGAGACGAGGTCTGCTAGAAATGGTGCATTCACTGACTGCAGGATGATGTTGGTGGGAATCTGCAGTACTGGGGATGTTGATCCAGATTTGTCCTGAACTCTTGCCAAGGTGAGAGTCATGTCTGCGTCTGTGGCCGAAGTGAACCACTTGTAGCCGTGTAGCCTATAGGAGCCGTCTGCTTGGGGAACGGCCACCGTCTCCGTGCCAGCGCCTGAAGACAAAGAGAAACTAGGATAAATAAGAGAAGAGTTTTATTCGGCATTTTGAAAAATTCAACCGTCCTCAAACTCAGTGGGAGAAGATTCCTGAGTCCTGGCATTATTAGATAAGTAAATATTTAAATATGTTCCTCTGCTATTAACGTACAGTGGGATCTAGGTGATTTAAAAATATGCAGGAGTTATTCTCCTGAGTTTGAATTTCATGCCACCGCTCTGTTGCAGACAGCGCCCCCTGTTGTTCAACTATAGAATGAAGGCAGCACTGATTCACAGCAGATCAATGCATTTCTACTGACCCACATCAGATCCTCCCTGTCTCTCAGTCATCCACTGTCCAGACGTCCAGAAACGCTCAGGCTGCCGGCTGGTTAAGCGGTGATACGCTTCTTCCACTGTCGGCGAAACCCCTACAGACTTTACATACACAGACACACAATCCCTGACTGAACTGATTTGCAAAACTTTGTATATTTTAAATATACTTAAATGAGTTTTGCTTTGATGCAAGACATTTTCTTCAAACTCTAAAAGCTGCAGAAACATGTTGGAGTTATTGTTGTAGGTTTAGTTTAAGTGCAAATAAAAAGGGGAAAGATTAATTGTTTTTAACATTATGTAGCCTTGCTGAAAATCTTATAAAGACAAATTGCTGTGGAAAAATGTTCATACTCACACCCGTAGAACTTTTCCACATTTTGTCACATTACAATCACCAACTGATGGGATGGAACATAAATCTTCATAGTCTGTGGATTTTAAACTTACCTGAATGACCTTTGCGGCTCCATCTGTCATGGCGAGAGGACAGGTGTAGAGGCCAGACGACGGGGAGAATATGTACAACTTGCTCATCTGGTAAACGCGCCTGGAATGCACACAGATCCAACAGAAACGGATAAAATCTGGTTCTTAAGTTGAAGTAGGAAGAAAAAGTCAGAGGCATAGGCTTACCTCCACTCCCCAAATGTCTTGTCGTAGCCGATGGCAACCAGTCCTTCCTGAGCTGAGAGATCTTTAAGGCGTTTCCAGGCCGCAGAGGTCACAATGTGGTCCACTCTCCGACCCCAGGGATCAAAATGCACCAGGCGAGGAGGGTTGAGCTCACACTCTCTACCCCACGTGTCGATGTCTTTCGCCACACGCTCTCCAAAGGTATTCAAGTCAGACAAAATAGCCTGAGAACAAGACTAAACACACAGAATCACCTCAAAATTGTGGACCCAGTTTCCCATTGCACTGGGTGACATTTTCTCAGAATACCTCCCGAGGCAGGTGTCTCTTCAGGTATCCTCTAAGCAAGGCATCCTCCAGAAACGGGTTCTTCAGGACTGGCTGTTCCTGAAAGAACAATCCGACCCTGGCTCTGCTGAACGGCAGGTAACCTGCTGCATCCGATGCTGCCTCCCACAGATGTTCTTCATCAGATTTTCTTGCTCCGGGCTCCGCTGAACTGGCTGATCTGATGTGGACCAGAGGTCGAGTGACGCCACACCACAACCTGCTGCCGGCTAGCCCTCTGCTCAGGGCGGCTGAAGACGCTGCCATGGCTTTTGGATCTACTTGCTAACAGAAACAAGAGGACTGGCAAATTGCTTCTGCAACAAAACTGCAAACAAATGAATCTTTAATTGCAGTAGCATAGTCTCTAACAGTTAGCTATGAAGATACTGTAGCTGTTTAATCCCCTTATCATCCTAACAATAATAGTCATGGATTCTTCCTGTGTGTAGTTGTATTAATCGCAGATAAAGGTAAAGGCTAGGTCCTTTTCCAAAACTGTGTAATGATGACAGAGATATTAAATGCAGACATATGCAAATTCATTTCAAGTGTTTATCAGAGGAACATTACTTTAAAACAGCTTAATGGTGTTAATAGACAACGGTTAACCATCTCTGGATTCTCCAGGTGGTTTCAAGTCCTTACATTGAAACTGGGTTTGTAGACATTTCTTATAATTTTATAACATTATTTTTAGTCGTGGAAAGGAGGATGTCTGATTTGGGAACTGAAAGACATGGTGGTGGACTGATATTAATAAATCATGACAGATGGTCTGGAAAGCACATAAGATTCTTCTGAAAAAAGTATATGTAAAAATAATATAACTGCTTTTTTGTTTGTTTTTTAACCATGTTTTTTTTAATAAAATCTACTTTAAATGTTTGCTGTCTATTTTAGAAAAAAAAAGTTATTTATAAGATTAACAAGAAAAGAAAGAGTATAAATTGTCTTTACTATTTAGCTGATAAACACTGATAAGGCTTTAATTGGGATGCCGTGTAATAAAATAAAATACATTAGGTGAAAAGGACCGCGAGTCTGTCCCAGAAGTGGGTCAAAGGTCATTTGATTCCGTTGTCCTGTTTATACAGATCTCGCTGCAACATTTGTATTAACTTGCTGCTATGTCAAATTTCATCAACAACATGACGTTTAATTTCACTCAGACCTGTTAGTCTCTAGCTGATTTTTGGTTTTACAGTTTGTCAACAGGAAGCAACCACTGAGTTAACAGACTCGTTTTAACGACGCAGATGATACTACTGATAAATGCTATCACTCCTAGCAGTGTGGCATTGTTACCCCACTTGAATGCTGAAACTTATTCACATCAGATTTAAAAGGTTTTCAGATGTAAACGATGTGCAGATCTCCTTACCTGGCGTTAGCCGAGCAGCAGCAAGAAGCAAAATATCTCGCCTTCAAAATAAAAGTCGAATGGGATCGACATACGTTGCAAGTGCTCGTACTGCTTGGACGTATTTTGTCACATTAAAACATTGACTGTTTGAATTAGGCTGAAATACATTATTTTATGCTTCTTTCTAACCATTTGCTACATGTAATTTTTTCCGTGGCACCTACATGGACTTTGGAAACAGGACTTCTTTTGGCTTCGTACCTTAAAAATATTGTTTTGATAGAACGAAAAGCCAATAGTGATCCTATTATAAGGATCTCCATTTCATTGTGTTTTTTTAATAAACCTCTAAGGCCAGTGAAAGAAATTTTACTGAACTTCATTACATTGCATAAAGTGTGTTTGTTATGACCGTATAACAAACACAACTCTCCTGTCTTCTTGCAAGACAGCTGAGAGAACCATATACATAGTTTTTAAGGTTGGGAGAATGTCCTTGAAGGTAAATCGCCTTGCTTGTATAAATGTGCTGCACTCTGAGGGTAATCTCAAAGTCTCTCGCCATAATATCATGTGTGCTGTGTGGCGATGCTCTTCCTTTGCAGGCAGTTGAATAAATCTCACTAACTCACTGGGAGTCTCAATGTCATTGATTACAGTAAATACTCCCACCACAAGACCTTCAACAAAAAAAAAAAAACACTGTATCTGCAGGGTTCCCATAATACATCCTTTACAAAATACATTTCCTGATCAATTCAATAAATTCTGTAGATAGTTTCTATGATTTATGGATTCAAACTAGTTACCTAGTTGGGTTTTCATCCACAAATGAAATAACATGGTGTTCGCTTCTTATTAAGCATCATGGTACGAAGATTTTCCTGATTTTTTGCTTCTGGACAAACTTGCATCAGGTGACCCAATTACATTTGGAGAGCAATTAAATAAAATAAAAAAAAGACCCCAAAACAAATGACATTGTTCAGAATATCTGTCAAAATGTATTTTTCTTCAAACCTCAAGATTATGATCTACTTTTAGCAACAATATTCAGAATGCACAATTCATGGTCTGAAGTCAGACGTAATAAAATTAAATGGATGGTGAGAAATTACAAGTAATCAGGGTCTTTTACTTTGGACTTCAAGTTAATGCATCACACACAGGCAAACATAAGTGTAATGGATCCTGAACCAGTTTTATTGTTGTAAGTAAAGTTTGTCAAAAATACACAACACTTGTTTCAATTAGAACAAGACTGAAAAGCATGCACCATTCAATAAAACATTTCCATGACTTGCTAAAAATCTTTTCAAAAATGAAGAACATGGTCACTAAATGATAAACATACATTTAGCTTTTCTTTCAAAAATAAGCAAAGAACAATCAAAGCATGAATATAGTGGCTTTGAAGGAACGTTTGTACTGATAAAACCAACCGTGTAGTTCTCATTGGTGGATGTGGCATGTCACACTTGGCTCACTAACCGGGATGAACAAATAACGGGCAACACTGATGCTTTCCTTAGTGTACAAAAATAAAAGTGACTGTTTAGAGAAGTGAGTTTTTTTGACTTGCTGTGCTGCCACTTATGGTGTGTAATATCCACCTAGTGGGAGGATCAAATAAAGAACAAGTGTAGCTTATCACAAGCTGCACATATAAAAAGGAGCTTTCATTAACCTACGCAAATTATGTTAAATGGATATAACATGTTTTAAACAGATAGACATGGTCTATAAGGAGACATATAAAAAAGGGCTAAAAGGAAAACCACAGGGCTAACCAACAATACAGAAACAAATCAAACTTAGGATTTAAGATGTGGAGAGATCGAAAAAATTAAACATCCCCAAATATTCATGGATCACTGGACAGAAGCAGTGGTCCTTGGGAGCTGTCAGTCAGCAACAGTTGAGGTGAACACTCAGTCTTTATCAGCTTCTGCTGCGTTTATTCATTCAGCCTTTTTTTAGTCGCCTTTGGTTAGGAGGTCCTCTATGTATGCATCAAGTTCATCATCTGTGTTTATGTCAATATCCTAAAATGTCAAGAAAACAAGTTTCCTGAATTATGAACAGCATCAAATGGGTCAAACACGCAGCAATGTGAAAAACAATGTACACTTCAGATTAGTAGTTCTTACCTCTTGAACTTTCTGCAGAAGGGCTACAATGTTAGTCCGTAGTTTTTGTAGTTTTTCATCTGCTTCCTTCAGTTTGACCTCAGTGTTGTTGTTCTTTTCCTCCACAGCTTTGGCTCTGGCGTCAGCTCTGCTCTGATACGAGTTACACAACGACTGGAGACCCGACTCGTACTGCTGGAAATACTCTTTCTACAGAGAGGGGAAAAACTCTGTTAGCATCAGAACCACTTGCTCTATCTTTATGACATTCTCTTTATTTTATTATGTCCAGGGTCTGATGGGGAGATTGTAAAGTATCTCCAAGAACCAGCTGTTGCTCTACTGTCTGATTTATTGTCAGCTATATTCTCAGACCGCTCTGCTGCCGCCAACAAATACGGTATAAAAATTCCACCCTGTAATTAAAAATCTGTATCACAGGCCGTTTCTATCAATCTGTTTTTCTAACAAATCAATTCCCTGTGTTCCCTGACAAATCAATGTTGCCCTTTTGCAATGACATTCATGATGAAAGAGAACAAAGAGGGCAAAGTGGTTGTTTTCAACTGTGTTGAGTCAGATCTCTGAGTGACTGAACTGAGACAAAATCACAATACAGACACACACCATGTAATTTATGTTGTGTTTGTGTTCAAACATGGACTCAAACAATTTGTTGGACTATGATTTTCCTCAGCAAAAGTACCCACAAACCAACAACACACTGACCAGGACGTGTTTGGGTTGCGTCATGTTTCTCACCAGAGGAAAGGCCATCAGCTCCTCAGCTGTCATGCTGTTGACATCATCCTTGGGAATCCGGAAAGCAGGAGGGAAGAAGTAACGCAACATCGTCCTGAAACACAAACAGATTGAAGGACTTCAGTCACATCATGTGGATATTCTATGAAATTAGGAACATATGTTACGCCCCTTAGGAGTAAGAACTCTGTAGGGGAATAATGAAAACACGGAAACAATGTTACTACTTTTGTCTCCAGTGTTGTAATGGTAATATTTCAAAACAGTTTCAGACATTACACTGTCACATATTGAGTAAACATTACACGCATTCCGGTTATGCCAACACAGTAAAACAAACCTAACACACAAGACGCAGCTAACCAGGAGGTTAAGGTGAATATAGTAGCTCTTAGACTATAGTTATCACAGTCACCACAACGCTCCCTGTTCATTAAAAGAATGTAATCGATAGCTTTAAAGTTACACCTTATGAATAAGAACTTTACCTGTAGGGGAATAATGAAAACACGGACACAATGTTACTACTTTCGTCTCCAGTGTTGTAATGGAGGAGCAGAACCGTTACATTAACGTTCCCCTACATTCGATCAGACAAAACCAACCGAAACCCGAACAATTAACAAACTGTCATAACTGAAAATCTAAAAGGTTGAACTTTTCAAGAATTATAAACAAACATAGCCGAAAAAAGTAACATTAAAGAAAATACATTGTTTTTAGACTTCATTAAACTTAGGCTACCCTTTAGCATATCTGTCTGCAGCACCGAACTTGAAAGACCAAAACAATCGATCGCAGATCACTAGATCTTGTTTTCGCTTTTAGTTGTCTAAAATAGTTTTATAACCACTACACATACATCTTAACAATTTAAAATTATATTTAAAGTCCATTTATTTTTAGCATTTAGATGATCGTAGTCGATAGCTAACTTAGAATATTATAGAAAATCCTAAATATATATTTATCCAGTATTGTATGACGCTTCATGAAAAGTGTGTTTGTGTTCTCCAGGATTGTCAAGGCTATGATATTTTTGTATTAAAAATATTTCTACATTGATTCTAAATTAGCTGTAAGAAAGGGCAGAGCCATTGGGTGCAGTTCCCATCCAAAACAGTTGGTGGCAGCACCACCAAATTAGACATTAATTTGTGTGCAATTTAAGCTTGCACATAAATTTTTATATAGACACATATTTAATCACTTAAAGAACATATTTTCTATCTATGGTGCATGAATTGGAAAATACAGATGCATGTTTCTTCACTGGCTGTCAGCCATAATTGGTAAAATGAACCAAAATAAACACTTGAAAAGCACGATTCTGTTTGCAAAACCTACGTGAATCCTTAAGTGAACTGAATAAAATGCATTTTTTGATGATAAGCAGCTGTATAGTATGTAGTTCACCTCAACATGGCCACCAGGCTGTCCGTCACCTCTCGACTGGTTCCAGGCTGAGTCGTGTCGGGCTCCATGGGGGCCGAACCTTTCTCCGTCTCCTGCTGGGTGTCGGGAGTCTGGGAGTTAGGAGACGGCGGCCGCATCAACCGTACTTCATCGCTGCCTTTGAACACCCTTTAGAGAAACGTACAAGATGGAAATTAAAAATAATGTTCAGAGGTGTGAATTTCAATTCAAAATGAAGCGAGATGACGTGTCTTACCATCGGTCTTTGGGTGTCGCTCGTGGTACGTAGTCAAATTTGACTTTCCAGCGAACGCTCTGTTTATTTGCCTCCACAGCGATGACTTTACCGGTAAACCACTCCTTATTGACGCGCACTTCAACCAGAAGACCTTTGTCTGTAAAAACAAAATATCTGTAGAAAAAAAAGCACTCTTTTTCACAAATGACATTTTATGCATATTAACTGACCTTTCTGAGCATTTTTAGCGTCATTCTCTGGCTCCTTCTGCTGCGTTTTCTCAGGAACCTGCAAGAACACCAACATTTTACCACCACAGTACTAGAGCAACATTTTACTGAAGAGAGAGGGATGAAAAAGGAAAACATTTTTTGAGAAATTGTGATTATTGGGTGAACCTAGCATGCTGACTTAAAGAAGAGTGCTACGCGTTAAGACAACAACTAATATATTTTCAAAAAGTGATTAGAAGACACAAGAAGGTTAATCGGGTGAGAAAGAAATCTCTTGATTGTTAGAAACTGTGAGAAAACCCAGCCTGGACTTATTTTCAAGGAAGTAGTGATGGAGCCCTGTAAAGCTACCTTCTCTTTAGCCCCTTGCTGTTGTGTGGGAACAGCTTTAGTGACAGAGGCTGGTGTAGGTGGCTGCTGCCGTGCAGGAGTGGATAATCCTTTCTTCTCAGCATGAGAGTGTGTTCTATCCTGCAAGGTCAATAGCAGATCGGTTCTGACTGGAAAGCTAACTGAGCAGCTTGCATTAATTTGAAAAAGTCTCCAATTAAAATCCATCTAACGTAGTATTCTGCCCAGCTGGTAATCCACTTTGTTGTTGCACTCTGATTCTGTAGAGAGGAAAAGTTGGTTGAATCTGCATAAAGTACAAGGTGAATAATGGCTCAACATTACACTACATCTATGTTCACTGTCTTCATCTCTTATTTTTTCCCTCACAGCTTCATTTCATACGTCACATGAATATCTAAAAGCTAAAACACATATTTAGAGAATATGTAGGCATCTGTATGTGCACAATGTCTCTAGAAATAAAGAAGTTAAATAAAAGGTTTTCTTAATCTTTTTCTCATTTCCAGCATTTGTCCTAAAGTGTTGACATTCAGAAATTATATTTTTGACCCTTTCAGATTATAGTCTGATGATACATTCTCAACATCAAAGCTTCCATTACGGCGCCATGTGAGGTTACAGATCACGCTGATGTGATTAATGAAACAAAGGCATAACGTAAGATACAACAGGTAAAGGAAATATATTTCTAAAGATGCTATTCGACATGAATGTTTCACCAGCTGTTGGTAACAACCCAAGTAATCCGTACATAGGAAGAAACTCCTGACTGTGCATTGATGAGGTATGGGACAGCCTGTAAGTTCTTCACTGCGCCACAGCTTCACTTTACAAACTAAAAGGTTGCCAATGCCTTAACCAAAACCACCAAAGTGGCACTGACATGATGAAGCTTGCAACAACTCTATCTAAACATGGATTGATATTTAAAACTTAAATGCGAAGAAGACACATTAGTGTCTCAATTTGTCATTCTGCCTTGCAAAGGCAGATCATTGGAATCCTTTCAACACCTTCAGATTGAAGCAAAAATCTGTAAGAATAATCCTTTTGATCGAAAACTGATTTTGAATTAAGTTGTGAGAAACTTGAAGATTCCCACTCCTGATGTAGAAAGACTCAGTAGAATCTAATCTTTGGTTTTTAGAGTCTTCTAACCCTGTTGCAAGCATTAGTACCCATTATGTCTCAAGATTCTTTTAATATAATCATTAGATGCTTTTTATGAAATTAAATCAACTCTGTATTATTACCTCATCCAACTTCCCTCGTTTTGGAGGCAGGGGCTTCTCCACCACTTTACCACGGTTACCGGCAGCTGTAGCCATCTTGGATTTCTTCGATTGTGGTTCTTCTTCCATCTCCTCCTCACTGTCCTCTTCCTCCTCTTCATCATCGTCGTCTTCCTCATCCTCACTTTCCTCCTGCTCAATTATCCTCTTGCGTTGTCCAGCAGCAGCTGGTTTGATGGGTGACGCTTTGGTCAAGGACTATTAGAGGACAAAACAAGAGTATTTCAGATCTTCTCCAAAGGAAACTCCAAGAAAACCTTTGGGTAACTTAAGGCTTCGATTTACCCGAGAGCTGCGACTGGGTGGAGGTGTTTTTGCAGAAGCTTTGGGTGTAGCCTTTGTGTCAGACGGAGGAGTCTTTGCTGCACCTCTGGTCCTGGACAGTTCTGGCTTAAGCGGAGTGGGAGGAGCCGCAGACGCTCGGGTGGGACGCTGAGAAGCTGTGCGTGACAGAGAGGTGCTAGTAGCATTCTTCAGGTGAGCTGGGAGAGGCGGGGAGCGTGGGCGTGTCATAGTCCTTTCAGAAGACCTTGTTGCCTAAATAAGCAACATGGAGGAAAGAGAAAATCTAATTACATCAAAGTTAAAATAGCCTTCGAGAATTACCTTGGATTTTCATAGATCAAATTCATAAACTTCAGGGTCAAATCAGAGCTTTTCTACTTTGTATTTGAGGTGAAGAAAAGTAAAATTTATTTATATCCTAATGTAATTAGAATTTTTCAACACAACTCCAAGTAATTGTTAGTTTTCAAAATCACTTGAATCTATTTAACCCCTAATCCCCCCTGATAAATGCAGATTCATCAGAAACATTTTCCTATCAGGAGTAGAAATAATAAAACAGCAAAAAGATTAGTTTTAGTGCAGTTTTGTTTTCTAAATAATATCAACATAAAGCATTATAAGAACAGTAATGAGCACAGATGAAAAAATAAAATAAAATAAGGTTATGAAACCAATTTGATCTAGCAAACTTTAGGGAAAGAGAAAAAAAAATCAAAGTCATACCTGACCCGAAGTCTCTGTTGGCTTCATGCTGACTTCAAGTGGGAGCTTTTTGATGTCTCCTGCAGATTTAATTGTGCTGGTTTTCTGATTGAAAGAAATCAATTATTTATACTGTTATTAAAAAAAACCCAGAATGGATGAAAGGAGGTAGTAGAAAATAGATGTGAATAAAATACCTGTAAGGCTTCTAGTTTCTCCTGCTGCTGTTTGATTTTCTCTGCTAGCTCTTTCTGTTTGTCTTCAGCTGTTGGTTTGTCCTTCTTTAAAACACCAACAGGAAAATTCTGCTTCTGTTCTGGAGCGTCACATCTGAAACAAAGTTTAAATTATTGTAATAATTACAAATAAGACAAACATACTGGCACGAGGAAGTGTGTTACAAAAACAATTCAAATTTAAAGTGCAGATGTTTTTTGACATGTTCACTGTGCACCTGTCCTGGGCGCTGTCAGGATTCATGAGACAAACCCAGCTGTCAGGGTAGCGTTTGTCCACTGCGTCCATCTGGAAAGGCAGCGTTCTCCACTTCAAACACTTATCTAAAATAAAACATAGAACCACAGGGCAAGTTTGATCTAATGTACAGTACAGAGCAAAATTTGGACACACCTTCTCATTGAATTCAGTTAGAAAGCGTGTCCAAACTTTTGGTCTGCACTGTACATCCTTAGGGAAACCTAATTGATACCCTTAAAAGAAACACTAAATCAACATGTGCAACTTACCACACTGAATAGTAATGGGTATCTCCATGGCACGGCGTCGCTTGTATCTCAGCTCTGTAGATGGAGGTGCAGACCAGCTGGCAGACAGATATCCAAACTCATCCCAGAACTTCACAATGCCTTTTTGGGCTGCACAAACACAAAAACACAATTTCTTACAATGTCATGCAGTTACTAATTAGTTATTCTAAAAGGAAACAACCCTATCCTGCTGCATCTATTCAACATTCAATGTCGACATCATGTTAATACTGCCAGGAGTTTTCGGTCGGAAAAGTCAAAAATCCAACCCTTTTCTCATCAACTACAGACCATACTTACTGCAACAACAGTCTTCTGTGTGGAAGTTGTTGCTTTCAGAAAAGACTGTTCATTCAGAATGAAACTTTAAACATAAGTTTATTTAATATCATAAACTCAGCTAAAAACCCACAAAGCTATAATGTCCCCAACTACAAACCACTTTTTCTTTTCACATTATACAACTTGATCTGCAGCATTTACAGGCCTCAGTGCTTGAAGTCAGCAGCTGCTGGATGTAACTAATAAAATAACATGTAATCTAACTTAGTTACTTTAGAACTCAAGAAATCAGTAAAAAGAATTAATCAATAGACTGCTTACTTTTTCAAGTTAACCATGGAAACAATGCCAATCCCCAATATAAGATGTTAAATAACTTTCAAAATATAAACTCAGTAACTACTTATTTAATCAAAAACATTAACAAAAGTTTTTTTTTGCAGACATCGCTCTCACACATGGGAGAACACTGTCTCAACTTCTCAGATGGATAAGTACAGTGCTTCATAAAGGTTAGACATTTTGATATGCTGTTGATAAAAATATAGCACTTAATTCAATCACGTACCAAGAATTACTTTGAAAATCTGTCAGATAGAAAGACGTATTTTAAAACCTTCAATAATAAGCAGAATCACTTACACTGCTTCTACTAAGCTTTGTTACGGATGATACAAAGTGCAGTCGAAAAAATAAAAACTTGCCAATGTTAGTGTCCTTCCAGTACTGAGCTAAATGCTCTCCCATGGCCTTCAGTAAGTGTCGATATTCCTTAGCATCTGCAAAGTCCTGCTTGTTGTGTGTCGGCTCAAGCACCAAATACGGGACATCAACCACTCCGACAACTCCTCCACATGCCCTTAAAAGAGAAAGATCATTTTACTTTATTCAAGCCCTAAAGTGACAGAATGCTGAAGTGTCACTGTGTTTACGTACATGCCTCCCTCGAGCTGAGGACCCGTCTTCTCATACATCTTGATGAGTCGAGAACAGTTGTACACGAACATCCCGTCCAGCTCCCGCTGCCCAATATTTACTCCAAAAATAAAATTCAAGTCCTTGGGTTCCTTTAATGCTCTGAGGAAAAAGGCGAGTGGAGAAGATTGTTAATCCGAGTTTGCGTTCTGGATTAAATTGTGTAAGGCTTAGAAATGAATCAACAGCCAAGTTTTTTCTAGACTGTTGGTTAAAAGGGTTTCTACAAATTAAATTTTCATTCGGTATTGTTGAAGTTTATCTAGTGTGAGCTCATAAATCAAGTTTTCTTCATCTAAACTTTTATTAATTTTGATTAGTTTACAAACAAAGAAGAAAAGCTCTTTTGTTTTATCTGGGTTAGTGTAAAAAGGGCTAATTCAGTAGAATATGCAAAAGTATGTATACACCTGACTGAAATATCTCAACTGATGACACTTGGAGGCAACAGTAGAAAAAATGCTCACGCAGCAACATGAGCTGTTTCCTTTCTGTCTCCTCGCTCTCCTGTGGTTGATTTTTGATTCTGAGTTTTGATTTTATCGTTTACCCCATCCTCAGGCAGAAATGTGATCACTGACCCAACCTGTTTATTATATATTGACATTAATTTTATTATTCCTTTCATAAAACACAGTAACATGTCCTAATCAATCCAGTTCAGTAATCAAACACAAAGGTTAAACTAATAAGCCCCACGTGTTCTATTCATCGAGGTTGAGCTGCTTCAGAGTTCATAAAAATAAAAACTGTATGCACATGTGCTGCTTCTGTATAATACTAAGATGATTTCCCCTGATGCTTACTGATGCATATTAAAATATATCAGGACTTTGAACAAATACATCTAATTTGTTCAATAAGACATATTAAACAAACATATCTTTAAAATGAATGCAAGTTTATAAGGATTTTTAAAAAGTTGTTGTGGTCTCTAGCCTCTAGTTCACTGCCGTAGGTCTTACTGAGATGCACCCACTAGAAAGATGTAACAATAAAAAATATATGTTTAACGTGCGCTAAATGACAAAAGAAATATTTCTGCTGTATTGATCAAACGTTCAATGCCAACTGCATCTACTTCTGGGGGAAAACGTACTTCTGTTTGGCTTCTAGATTTCTCTTTCGAATGTCAGCGTCCCTTCGTAGCATCATGGCAGAATCCTGAACTTTTCTCAGAATTGCCTGAAGAAATGAAAAAAAGAAAACATGTGAGAAAAATCTAAATGAAATGTTACACAAAGACTCACCTCACTAAATGACAGAAAATCTTTTTAAAAGCTATCCTATGTCAAAAACTTGAACAGAAGATTTTTTTTTTACCCTCGATTCTTTTGACAGATCATTTCCTAATCTGGCCTCCATGGCGACGCTCTTACTCTCCGCCTCTCTCGCTTTCTCTTCAGCTGACATACAGGGGAAAAATTAGATCAGATTGACTTCAAAATACAGCAACTGTTTAATAAATCCAACGAATAACAGAGACACCCACCGATTTTTGCAAGATGATCTGCTTTCTTCACTTCTTGTTCAGCACGTGTTTTGAAACGAGTTGATGAGTATTTATAAACCCTTTATAGTAAAGAAACAGAAAAAAAGCAAAAACAAAACATAATTATGCAGTCAGTGAAAGCAGCATAAAGTGAATTCAGAGTCAATACATTTGACATCATGCTACCTTGGTTTATAGAGACAGCAGGAGAGTCTCTTGGTTCTGACTTTATGTCCCTGGATAAAAATCCTCATGCGTGGGTCGATGTACAGAACAGCAGTGTACGCTCTGAATGATCTCCGTTCTGGTTTCCTGTGCAGATGTTCAAAACATTTCACACTGATACTCATAAACAGTTACAGCATATGATGTCTTTCACATAATGTTATGGTTCCTTTGTTAGTCTTTCCAAGAAGTCCTTTGGCTAAACTCACACTCCTTCAGCAGGTGTCCCAGCCATGAGGATGTCCTGGTGGTCCGACTCTACGTCCAGCTCTGGTTCTCCATTGTCCATCAACTTTAGGTTGTAGACGACCACAAGCGTGCCTTAGGAAATAAACAGATGGAGGTAACCAATTTTATTCATGTCCTTATTCACAAATAAATTAAATAAAAATATTTTTTTTATGTGCTTACCACTGCTGCTTTCTATTTTGTTGAACTGCTCCATGAGTTGGTGTTCATTTTTAAAAGGAGAGTATTTGAAGATGAGCTCGGTTTCTATTGCATACTTCTCAGGGTCAGAGGTCAGGGGTTCCTTGGTTTTCAGGTCCCAGGAGGGGAGTGGCACAATCACCTGAAATGAGAAGATCAGAACCTTCAACACGCTGCCATAAAACGCTTAAATATCAGCCATGTTCTGAAAACAACTTGGTGGTAATTTGGATGTTTAAAGTCATAAGTTTCTTGTAGATCTCCACAGTTTCCAATAAATTAATCGGATGGATAATTAGGTATTTGTAAGACAAACTTTGTTAAACACAGACTTCCCTGAAGTAACTGGCAATAAATAAGGTAACGAGAATGTTTAGGGAACCAATGTTCCCTAATGTTGTTTGTTAAATTAAAAACAAACAACAAATAAGACAGTTTCATAATTAATTTCTTTCACGTTTATGAGAGCAGCCAAATTGTGCAATACATTTTCTGACAGTTCTCTGCATCAGGAGGTGCATAGTGTTATCAGACCTTAACATGAGCATGACCCATTAACTAAAACATCAACCCACTGAGAAAAAGATGGTGTCAGTGTATTTGTTAAAGAAAGTTAGCTAAAGTTGTTTCCACTTAAGGCTTGTAATTTAGGGAAATGATTTAAAACCGTTGAAATGCCACTGAACCCCTGTAGCTCAGAGCATTTGGCATTGTGGAAGAGAGGTGCAGCAGGAGAGTTTTGACATCCTCAACAACGCCATCATATCTCTCCTTAGACAAACACAGAAGCGCATCAAACATCCCGATCCTTGGCTTGAAAGACTCTTCTGATGGGGGCCTTTAATTTTTAATCAAATGAGAACAAAGAGTAAATGCTGTCCAAGGTGAATACCAAGGTGAATTGTTATTTGAATGTGTTTCCTCTTAACACAGCTCACTGCTGCTGTAAATCATTAGCTTAGTTTCAGAAACATTTGTTTATGCATTTGGCAGACACCTCTATCCAAAGCACCACAGAAATGAAAAAAGAAATGCATAGACCTATTTAGCCAAACCCAACATGGTTATTTTACATTGAATGCAGTGGTGTAAATGTCAAGTTACTCATTTAGCAAAGAGCAGTAACAGAAAAAGCTGTTTCCTTACAAAAACACAGAGTTCCTATATAAAACCTACGTAAGCCATCCCGAGGCAGCTGATGGAAATGAATGCCTGCCTGCCATGTTTTAAAAAGGCAGGCATTAAATAACTTTTAAACTAAAGTTATTTTTGTATCTTCACGCTGAGAAGTAGAGAATAGGTTTATTACTTGACAGATCAAAAGCAAATGACAAGAGGCTGAATAAACCTGCTATTGCTACGCCTGTGTATATGCCTCACTACACAACGTTTTTTTCCTAATAACACATTAAATAACTTTCAATGCATAAAATAGACACGCATATATTCCAACCCATGTCATTATGTGCTGCTAGAAAACACCATGTATTGTAAGTAAAAAAAGATGTCTGACCTCATCAAGCCCTTCTTCTTCATGGAAGGTCCTCGACAGGAAGAGACACGTCAATGTATTATCCTTTTTTGTGAACAAGATGAAGTCTTTCCCAATTCGCATTGAGCCCCTGGAACAACAAAGTTAAAATGCCATGTGAGACATTTTGACACCAACTGCGTACAATAAATATCAAACAGATTGAAAGCACTCACGATTTCAATCCATTTCCATACTGGCCGATCTGAGTGGACTCTGGGGAGCGCTTGTTTGACTTTCCAAACTGAATCACGTGGGTTGCCTCAACTATCAAAAAGGAGATGTTTCGAAAACACAATTAGAAGAGCACATCACTAAAAACCTCATTATGAGCCTACTTTAAGTCTTGCTTACTTGGGTCCATTCCAATGCCATCATCTAGAAAGAAAAGCATAAAACCACCACGAAGCTCTGGTCGTTTTTCTGGATTAGAAGCACAGACAACAATTATAAAATGCAGTCTGTGTGAACAACTCAATGTGTAAAACTGGTAAAGCACTTATAACTGTACCGGTGTAGATGTCTATTCTAGTTGCATTGGCGTCTCTGTAAAAAAAAAGAAAAAAAAAGAACGCAGAACTGTTAGAAAAAAAATCTGTTTAATGAACATTATCTTGGTAAAATTAGTTTCCAATCAAACTTATTACCTTGAATTGTCCACAAGCTCAGCCAAGGCTCCAAATAAAAACTCATGGGTTGTCCTAAGAACATAAAATTAAGATTCTTAGTCCAAAGGTAAGTACTAGGGCACATTCTCCTAATATAAATAATCTGAAACTTCTTGTTACAAATTTACAGTATAAATTTATTCTGTCTGTAATGTTCTGTAAACTTCATGTGAGCATAACTAACAAACTGCCCAGCAGCACCGTAAATTGTGCCAGCCAAGTACCCTGATGGCAACATAATAATGCAACTCTTCTTTTGTTCCGTTTTTGTAGAGGCAGTTGCTTCTCTCCAAATATGGATTTTTCTCATACAAACAAACTTTTATTACCCAAGCTTTAGGTGTATATATACATATACTTGTGCACCTCCAATTGAACTAATCCTCTCAACACTGTCTGTATCCCTGTTGCTTGAGGCCGTTTTTTTTCCCACTTAACTTCCCAATAAATTTGCTAGGCAGAAGAATGCTATGAACAGTTTTTTGTTTTTTTTTAAATTGTGTGTTGTGGTTTAACCTCCCTGTGGAGGGTCTTCATGTTAGCAGTTCTCTATATGATTGTGCGGGTCTTGACATTCATGTTCTTTCACTAATGAAGTTGAACAACTTAACTTTTCAATAATATTCTAACTTATTGAGATTAGCCTGTTTACAAACTAAATCAAAACCTGAGTTATGGGAGGTAAGACTTGTTGGAAGAGCTTGAATTGTAAGGTGTGTCCAGTGAATGGTCGTGTAACAGTCTACACATTAACACAGCCCACAGACTGTAGCGCTAATAACCTCCCTGTAGCTGATTCAGATCTCACACAGGACTCAATGTTTCTTTAAAGGTATTGTAAAAGATTGTGATACCACTTTTTCATGATCCATCATCTGTTCTGTTAGTGTGTTCACTGACAGAGGAAAGAGCTTTTTATGGAGGGATTCCTGGTTTTCATCTGGCTTACAACTGAAAATCTTGAGTCTTATGTGATTTAGTCTACTTCTTTTGTCATAAAGTTGAGTTGCTCCAAGATCATAAACTGGTCATATTGTCAATGTTTGTACTTACGAGTTTGTATGCAGGTACTCAAAGGTAAGCTGAGCTCTGCTCAGGTTGCTGTAGCTGGAGTAGGCCATGGCCCCTCAAAGTTATGGTCTACTTCCTTCCTGTTTGCCTTCTTCCTGACCAAACGAGCTCTAGTCGAGAGCTTTCATTCTAAAAAGGGAAGTTAAAGTTACAATCACCGGTTATATGCATTAAACTGCACACCTCCCAAATTCGTTAACTAACAGTCCGACGTAAGACAAAATTAACTGATATGGACGCTATGCAACATAGCAAAAGAAACACTCACGTAAAAGACTCCCTGCAGGTGAAGGTAACTCGGGTGGACCACGTGGGAGGCCTGTTGAAGAACAACAAAATGTTGTGACTTTATCAAGGAGCGTCTTTTGGGCGCAGTGCTGCCTTAATACACGTTTCCACATATGCCTGTCTAAAAGCAGCATACAGACAAGCTGGACTTCTGGGAGGCAATGCAACTTTGTGTTTACTTATGTATGCATGTTATAAACTGCTTGTCTTTTGGACAACCATTGTTACTAATGTTTACCGTCTGGCTAAAACTGCAGCTAACGGACATTAGCATCCCTTAACTGTTTATGGGGCAACGACGCTACTAGCTAGCCTTTCACAGTCGTTAGCTAAATCTTGACATTTTGACCAAATTTGCAGGCCGTTGTAATACGACAGAAACTTCGCACTGTAATAATCACACGCTAGAGGAATAGATAGTTTGTAACATTACGTCTTGGTCTCCTTGGCATAAACCAATCCCACAGGCCGCGTAAAATCCAGTTTCTTCGACGGCGATAGTTGATTCCCCCGTAGCGCCCTGACAATATACAAATCCCGCCTCTGTCTTTCCGCAGACCAATAGGAAAGCAACATGGCACGATTCTCACTAACCATTGGTGAATACGTCCGTCTACGTAAGCAAGATCACATACCGGTGCACACGATGCGTTGAAGCGCACCTGTTTGCGCCAAAATGTAAAACTAATATCAGACAGATAAATCTCAAAATGAACAACGATCAACTACATTTGTTGGGGAGGTTTTAATACATATGTCTCGTCTACTTTCTAACATGCACACATAAGAAACTAAATTTATTGAGTGTTAGTTTAAGACCATGGTCTTCAAACTATCGCACCAGTACATGGAGATAGCTACTTGGGCCGGTTTAACATGCATTTTAATTTATGGGCTTAAAAGGACCAGGCAGTCAAAAATGCACAGTTCAAGAGTCCCAAGTTCAGTTTAACAAGAAATTTCCACTCAGTTTGGGATTTTATTTCAGCGTTTTTCAGAGCTTGATAGCTATGGGAAAAGAAAATGTTTGTATGGAAAGATATTAATATTGCCAGATTATTCTCTATTTCTTCATTATTTTTTGTGTTTCATTTTGGTATTCTTGCTTTATTCGTTCTTACCTTCCCTGTGCTCTTCCTTCCTTATAGCCTTTCATCTTTGTTATTTCTTCCTTCGTTCTAACCTTGCTTCCTTCTGACCTTCATTCTTTCCTATGTCCAACTTTTTCCCTTGTGTTGTTCTTTCCCTTACTACCTTTCTGTCCATGTGTTGTTCCTCCTTGTCTTGTGTGTCATTGTTCTTTTTTAATATAAAACACAGAAAACTCTGGAAAGTTGAGTACTGCAAAGCTTACACTTTTAACAAAATTGTATGAACACTTTATCACACCATTTCTATTTTTGTGTGCTTCTAATCCCTGGTAGGACTAGATGATTAATGGCTGATAAGATATATCCACTGATCAAGTCAAAACAAAAGATAGATGTCAAAACACTTTGAGGAAATGTGGTTGATTCATAACCACATTTTCTCAATCAATGTGGTTGATTCATAACCACATTTCCTCAAAGTGTATTATGAGTAAAACTACTTTGAAATGGTTGTCAGAATGTGTACAAACATCCCCAAGAGTATAAATTGATCCATGGCATTTATGTTGCCTCTTGTACAAGATGGTTTCATTTTTGTATCTGTAATAATGGAAATAGCAAAGGGGCAAAATCACCATACTTGTTCAACCTGGAGAGTGAGTTGGAGAACAAATTCAGACTCCTTCAGCAGAAAACAACGAACAATGGACTAGTTTTGGTTTGACAGAATTATTAGTTGATTATGGTAATTATTGTTTACAACAGTCTCAGCATTTTATGCAAACATAATGGGAAAGTTCAAAAATGGAGGTTACACAAATTTGTGTTCGAGAATATTTAATGATACAACCTGCCAAATACAGACATTAATTGAACTCATTCTCACCAAATTTACCTGGAATACTTCAATCATAAAACAATACTAGTTCTTCTCATTCACATTAAAATTAAGATATCAAATTTTATTTGCAAAGCAGTTGGCCTTAATATGCAAAGTTCATTAAATTAAAACATAGAAAGAAATGTACCCTTTATACAATTATGCAGTCAGAGAACTCATATTCTCAGCAGAGAGCACATACCAATACATGTTGGACCTGCTATCTGAGGTCTTTACGATACCACAGTCACATTGCGACTTGTGATTTATACTCAAATGTTACATACATTTACATAATTTGGATGCCTGCGTGTGCCAACCATAAATACTGCTAAAGTATTTTTATAAGTACAGTTACAGGGTCAGCAGCAATGAAAAGCATGTGGTGCAATGCAAAGAACACCATGTAAATGAGTGTCGTGAAATAAGTGGGAATATTTTGCTCTGTTTCATCCGCCAAAGAATTTCCTCTGTGTAGGACAGTCACACTTCAGCTTTCAATCAAAGGCTCCTGTAAAAAATGGTAAAGATGATAAGGTAGATTAAACAGTTCCTAGTCACTTCTATAGTGTTATATATGCGACCAGAACAGCTAACAGATATTAGAGAAAAAGTGATCAAAGCTTAAGATCATTAAAAAAACAAAATTACACTTTGAGAGCTTTGTCCTGTAAGATATCCTCGATGTGGGACGGAGGTTTTTAAGCTTGCCGCTATACAGAGAATCAAACAAACACCAAGCAGCAACGCGGTGACTTCCACCAGATGTTTCACCGCCACACTTTGCTCCTCCTAAAAATAAAATGGAGAAAAGGGAGAAAAGTAAGACAGAATATTATCAAGACAGAAATGAGGATATTCCTCACGAGTGGCACTCCATACCAGAGTTAACATGACTGTCAAGGATGGGTCTTTCTTAAAGTGCATGCTGTAGCAGGTTTGAGATGATGCAGGCAGCTGATTGGTCACTTCCACAGGAACTCTTGAAATATTTGACTCTGATGCAGAGCACTCTGGAGGGAGCCTTTTTAAAAATAACATGAGAATGTATGTTCACAAAAATTGAACCAAAACTAATCACTAAAACCCCTCTTATTGACACAACCAGGTGTGTAATATTAATATTTGAAATAATTTACTACAACAGAACTTCATGGTTAGTTTTTTTTTTTTAAAAGCAATCTTTCTCCAGTTATTTTTTTTTTTAATCTTATGAACCAAGAGTGTCATCAAACATTGAGAGGACTATAAAAAATATATATAGCAAATAAACTTATCAGTAATCTTACGGAGTCATAGGTAGGATGTGTGTTGGAGCCCTTATAGTGAGGCATATGTGTTCACTGTCTTCAGGTAAGATCTCCAATGCCAAACTAACAAGTTCTTTGTCTAGAAAATTGAATAACAAATTGTTAATGAAATAAGGAGAGCTTATTGTCACTTCAAACTGATCAGATAAAAAAAAACAAAAAAAACCTCCAAGCTTAAGCTGTCTGGCTGTTAATGTTGTGAACAGAACAGTGTCTTTCAGCGTCCCAGTTGGTGAGGAAGAAGTCACAGTCAGAGGAACCCGAAGATGCAAATCCGTGACAGAAGAAGAACTTGTTGCACTTATTGATGTTTTCTTATCCTTTTCCTGCATCGTTTGTAGAGGAGCAATTGGGGTGGCGTGGGCTTGAGAACTTGCATTTTCCTTCTCACACAAGTGAAAATTTGAGAAGGACAAAAGTAGAGTATTCCAGTCCTGTGACAAGAATAATGAACATTCATTTCAGAGTAAAACACTGTCTAATCCTGGAATATCTGTCAGAATAATTATAAAAGGGCATTTATAAATCATATTCCTATTCAATTAATTGATTCTAGTATAATGAAAATGGAAAATAAAGTAGACAGCATCCTGTGTGAAGCAACGCAAGTAAAAATATAAACAAACAAATTTAACATTTTTAAACAGAACTAACAAAACAGCCCTACTTTTTGCAATACTTCTTTGGGTGAACAACCTTTTACCCAACCAAGAATACTTTTGATCTTGTACTGTCATATTCGTGGGTAAGATGGATTCCTGACATAATGGATGAAGGTGAATGCGACCTTACCTGTTCTATGTCAGGATTAGGTAGAGAGTGAGAGTAGCTGTAAGAGCTGAGAACGATGAATGAGAATGCAAGAGTTAAGAGGCACAGGAAGAAAGTTACCCCTGGAGGGTTGTGGGATACATATTCTCTAAGGTTAGACCCCTTACTCATCCTCAGGCTTCCGTGTTCAGCTGGGAAAAGGGAAGCTGCAAACAGAAAAGTATGAAGTCATTGAAGCAGATTTGACTAAAGCTCTGCCACTGAATCCTTTGTAGATCTACCATTATTCCTGTCGAACTACTTTCAAATAAAAGCCACTAGAGCCAACAAAACCATTTTTCTTTTTTAAAAAGAAAGGTTTAAAGACGTACATTAAGACATAAAAAGATCATGTCAAGTTGTAGAAAACATGACATTTATGGCTTTTATCTTAGTAGAAGAACTTAATCATTTTTACAACAATATTCAGTATGACTACACTACTCTGAGAGAGCGATACTTAACGTCTGCCCTTATCCTTTTTCTGAAGCAAAAAAAAAATCCTTCAGTAAAACAGCGTTTTTAATATTCCGTTTCTACTCTGGAGACGTGTACTTCCACTCAACAACTCCACTAAGTGCAGTAATTGTTGCTAGCTAAGTAGCTTCGTATGACACTTCCATACCTTAAAACAGCGCCTTTATGTCATTCCAAATATCCGGATATCCTCTGTGAAAGGCATCAATAGAAAGTAGATTAAAGGTCTCCAGTTAGGTTTTCACATTAGCACAGCGAAAATGGCAACGCAAACATAACCACGACAGTTTTCTAGTTTACGGCCGTACATTACCATAACGACTTTGATTAAGTCACATGACGTACCAGCCAATCTGAGTTAGTTGTTTTCGCCAAAAAAAATTGTTGGAAAACAGTCGCTGACAGAACTGAGCCAATAAACATTAACTAAAAGATTTACATGTACATCTCAAAAAGTAAAAAAAAGTGCTAAATATAGTTGAGCTAACAGCTGGTAATACTCCTAAATTTACCCCAGTTTTGCACAGTCGGTGATGATTTGGTGAGCCATGTCATATTGTGGTGTTTGTCCACAGTGTTTTATGAAGTCCTAAGTCAGCACAGCCATCTAGCAGAATATTTTAGAGCACTTCATTCTTCAAACCTGCTCCAGTTTTACTGGAACCAAAACCTATGTTAACCTCTATTCTTTATTGTTCAGCAAATTGAACTGATCAGATCCACAGATCTAAATCTATGGAGTCAAGATGAAAATGAGACACCAGACAACAGTGATGAGACAATTTTATGCAAACAGACCCTGGCCCTGATTAAGTACATTTACATATATTGTAGTCAATGAACATGCTTTTCAGTTGGCAAATATTTCTGTATGTATCTTTCATTTAAACTTGTCTCATATGGTACTCGAGTTTTGTACAAACATAAGTCTTGTTTTTCATCTGCTGTAGGCCATCCTGCCCTCATCTATAACTACGTATTCTGGTCTGTATGCTTGGGGTGGGTAATGGGCATGCCCTGTGCAGGTGATGCAGGTACAAAATCCTAGGAGAAATTTGGAATGACCAATTAACATAGAATGCTTAATTCTGAACAATGGGAAGAAGCTTTAGAAGCCACACAAGAAGGACAACATGCAAATTTAATGCAAAAACCTCAGGAAGGGTTTCAAACCCAAGACTTTCTTTTAACTAGAAAATAGTGCAAAACAAAAAAGAGAAATATACTTCTGCACAATCTCTTCGTGTTTAAAGACTTTTTGAGTATTACCTTTTAAATTTAATTACTACAATACTTCTTTTGAGATTTTAATTTACTGAGATGGCCCTATTTACTGGCCAAATGTTGTACATATACACACACATTTAAAATGGTTAACAAAATGGAGGTATTCTTTAATTAAAAAATATTAAAACAAAAGAAAAAATCATTATAAAAATTAGTAGTTAAAAATTTCTTATCAGGAACACAGATCTCTGTAAACAGTTCTTAAAGAAAGAAGAATCAAATATCAACACTGCAACACAATCACAGATAATGTCTTGTTCCAGCTCATTATTTCCCTTTGTCATAACCTTAAAATTTTCACTCAGATTTTATCAAACCAATCAAGGTGTCCAGGTGACTTTTATAGGCTTGAAAGCCCACACATCAGGGTGTCCCATGTGGACCAAGTTTTCATAAGGAGAAGTGCTCCACTGGAAAGGTGGCACCTGATCCCAGGTCGGCCCGCTGACTGCCAGCATGCCATACTGTCTGAACATTTCGTAGGACGTCAGCTACAAGGGAGCACGCAAAAATTCATGAAAGACAGATAATATCCGAGTTAATTAAATGTCAGTCAAAATCTAAACACATGGAGAAAGAAGAAGTGGGATTTCAGGAAAAAGAAACAGACCTTCATGTCTGTTCCTCCATGGGGTCTCTGCTTTAAGGCACCAAACGGGTATGTCCCATTAGCTGGGTTCAGGTCCGAGCGAGCCGAGATCGCGTTCTCCCCATTCTGAGGTGGATCACATCCATCACACTTTGACAATGGATCTGCTTCAAAGTTATTGTACCTAAAAAAAATGCATACAGGCTGTTAAACCCAATCCATCAGTAAATAAAAGAATGAACCTACTGTTTTGCAAACTTCACCTCATAAGGCGCACCATGGATTCCAAATCTATTACAGAAGTCTGGTTTCTCCTGAATATCTGAGCCCGAGGATTCTGATCCAGAGAGAACCAGGGGCCGTACTTCTCCACCAGTTTATTGCAGCCACTGGCATTAAAGATCTCTACGTAGTACCTTTGGATGAGCATGTATGTGCATAAATCAGAACAAAACAGCACAAGCAATCATATACTGATGATGTTTCGTAACTGGATTCTTACGGGATGTTGAAACTAGCCCAGTAACCGTTCTTCAGGAGCTCCTGAGTCTTATCTCTGTAAACAACAAGTCCCCTGCGAAAATACGAGATAAACACTGCTCATTTTAAATAGATCAATTGGAAATAGTTAAAAGATAATCAGATCCAGGTGAGTAAAAAACTCACGGAATTTGTTCCAACACAACAAAGAGGCCATCTTTAATGTCAGTCTGTCCTGGAGTGAAGAGGTTATAATCCACAATCATCCACTGGTTGTTGTACCTATCAACACAGACGACAGACTGGAATGTACACAGACCTTTGATCAAACAGACTGCAAAGATTTTCACTTATTTAGTACAGGCCTGTGTAACTGATACTCAACTAACTGATTCAGCATTTCACAGAAAACACATGTGATCAGTCTGAGAAAAAAACTGACCTCAAATACTCATGTGACTTTATATCACAGTCAGCCGTTTTAAGCCATTTTTCTACATTATTCCACATGACTGTGTACTGGTTTATTTCATATGCTTTAGAGAGAGTATTCTGTTTGATTACTCAAATACAATTTCAATTTTGCAGCAGTGATGTGAAGGCACGGGCTACAATGGACATCTGAGTGCCTCAATGTCATAAATGAACAATTTACAATTAAAATAAATATTTGTAAAAAATAATAAATATGTTAATATTTATGAAATATGTTATAAATTGACTATACTTAAAATTTCTTAATTAAAATATTAAGTTCTACATCTTAAGCAGCAGTTTGGTGGGAATTGGCCTCAGTGATAATAAAACCATATGTTTATATAAAACTACTGTAGATTTTTTATTTTATTATGTTTTTTATATAATCTATTGTATAACTATAGCTGTGTCTCTTTTTGCTCTTGGACCTGCATACTTTATGGCGTCACATAGTCGTGTCAACTCATTTCTCTCTAAAGTGCTGCTCTCCTTCAGTTAGAGTAAAAGTAAAACAGAAACTGATTGCAATCCACAGTTTTATAATATAAGCAACAGAAACCAAGTCTTACTATTCAGAATACAATGTTTGTGAATTCTTTATTTCCATTTGTAAAACTCACGTTCCACTGTTGTACTTGCTGAATATCTCTGCCCAGTCCTGGCCTGTAGTCGCCAACCGATTAGCAACGATGTTCCGCAGCCATTCCATTACCGTTCCCGTCGGCTGGACAAACTTCCAGAGAGCAGGGTTGCTGTTGCCGATGGTGGTTTCCAGTGTAACCTGCAGGCACAAGACGGATTTAAAAGACAGAATAGGAAGAAGAAACACATTCACACTGGAAACAGTTTTATTATCACTGAGGCAAATTCTCACCAAACCGCTGCTTAAGATGTAGAAGTCGTCTCCAGAAAAGATGGAGCCAGGATATGATGAGAAAGCCTGAGTCCCTCCAGGAAGAGAATTGTTGGCTACAAAATACAAAAAAAAAAACATTATAGAAGTTTTAGATTTTTTCAAAGAACACTTGCTTTCTAACTTGCACCTCCTAGATTTAAGCATTTCATTTAGAAGAGACTCAACTTGTGCTGAAAATATATCAAAGGAAATCCATCACATTGGAAGGCAGGCACTTAATGCCAGCATGTATAAAATAAATTATTCAACGTATGTCTTTACAGCTCATTATTTATGAGGTAAATATGTGCCTTTGTGCATAACTATTTGTATATGTCAAAGACATATAGAAAATTGAAACTTGATACAAATTTGCAGTTGTTTCACATCATGAAGCAATTTAAACATTCATTCTGGCTCTTCAAATACATCCCAACATGCACAGTAAATATAATTATCTTGCCCTGAACACTCCTACATCTTGAAATTAATAAAGGTTTTTATATATTCACTTTTAAACTTGATTTACTACACGTTAACATTACTGATATTTCTAACTCCAAACAGGGAACCTCGCTATGACCAACACACAGAATCAGTAGATTTAATACCTATTAATTACAGCTTAATATGTTGATTTACTTCACACTAAACAAAAATTACATTTTATATGCTGGGGTAGAATCATTTCCTTTTTCTAACCATTAATTTTATTGGAAGCGACACACAAAAATATTCATTCTTCAGTTTCATTTTGAGGTTTAGACAGCAATGACCACAATGAATAAAAATGCATTTTCAGAGGTACCTAATGGAGAAGTTTTGAAGGCGAAGATGTACTTCTTCATAATGCGCAGCATGGCCTGGTAAGTGTTCCAGGTGTCATGTGACACCAGCAAATCTTTATTGTTTGGCAGCAGTTTAATGAGCGCAGAGCAGGAGCCAGAACCAAGGAGGCGAGATTTGCTGGATTTATTCAGCGCCGACTCCAAGTCTTCAAGATCTCCACCCATCTGGAAAAGTCTGGTTGTGAAGAGTAGCAGTGGAAAATGTGAGAAAACAGCAACATAAAAAGTTGATTGTTTGGCTCAGATTTACGCAGCATAAGCCAAGAGCTTACAAGAAGCCAAGTGGATTGAGGTTGAAGCGCTCAGTAGGAAAGTACAGCTGACCATAGTAGCCGTCTTCAAGACCTTTAAGCTGCAGCAGCGCCAGACGCACCTGAAAAGCAGAGATAAATGCTAAACCAAATCTAAATAAGAGCAAGAATAGGAATAGTACAAATATTGATTACTACCTGGTGCCAGTAGGGTGAAGCCGGCTGCTTCTCCACTTGATCCTGAACCCACTGAAGGTTGGCTGAAATAAAAGTCTTAAGGCGCTCACAGTAACTAGATTCAGACGTGAAGGGCCCACAGTAATCCATCAGGGTGTTCATCCAGTGTTTATAAATGAGCTGAAACAATAATATGCAAAATAGTTAGGGAAAAGACAAAGTATCTGACCTTTTGTCTGAAAGAGGGCCAAGCTTACTGTAGAAGTGACTGAAGCCTCAACGGCACCAGCAGCATAAGCTTGGATGCTGTCATTGTACTGACTGCTGGTTGTGACCTCCAAAAAGGACCAGCTGACATGAGAGTATTTGAGAATAAATGGAAATACAAATTAAACAGTTAAACTTAAAGATCTTCTTACTTTATCAAGAATTAAAACATATCCAATCCATTTCCATTCGCCGGTCTGCAATAATCTTTTAGTCCCCACATCTCAGTGATATTTTAAGTACCTTCAAACTAGTTCTTGTAAACAAAGATTTCAAGAAAACGGGATTTATCCATTTTTACACATCCTAACTAACTCTGACATTTGACTCAACAAAAAGCTTCTAATTTTAAGGGATCATGTACAGAAAAAAAATCTTTGCACACTTCATCTTTGTCAGGCTTAAATGTTTTAGGATAAAATAGATTGATGAATTTAAGTCCTTATTTAAATGGTTTTTAATTAAACCATTGTATTTTGGGCTTTAAGTTACAGTCTAAACTTTGAATAGATGCTATAAAGAAAATGCTTACTTTCAATGTTCAAGAGACTTTAGTCCACTTGCACCCAGATTACCTTATCGGCTGACTTTATATTTTGACCATTTTCTAAACGCCCGCAAACAGCCAACATTTATTACAAAAATATATTTTTAAAAATTCAGTTTTCTTTACATAAATCTTTACAGCAAAGTTTATTGCTGCGCAGAAATGTACTCCTGATGTACTTCTTTGTTTTCTTCTTGATTATGTTTCTGGAAATAGTAGCTTTTCGGTGTGACTTACTGGGATCATATTAACTCACTCGCAGCATGCCCACGTAAGCCTGAATTGACCTGTACATTTGAACTCACCCTGTTGTGTTGATGGCATCTGTGAAGTTTGCCCAGGCAACATAATCTTCGTGATAACCTTCGACGATTGACAGCTGCCCGCTTCGTTTGTCTATGATCGCTGTTTGGATTTCAGCTCCAGCGGACGCACAAAAGCAACATAATCCGATTAAAATCACAATGAAGCTAAAGGTCTTTGAGGGAGTTTCAGGGACAAACATCTTGTTTTGCCTGGACGCCATGTCTCAGTGAACAAGTCACATGATACCGAGCGATATTCAACACGTGACTTTGCTGGAACGTTTCAGTTTCAAAGTAAAAGCTTGTCTTTTAATCATGAGAATTTCGGTTCTTTTTCGGGATCCGGATCTTTCGACAGAACTATGAAAACAACCCTGCTCTTTCGGCTACCAAACAGCTCTCCTATTCACATTGCTGTGGACATGCATTACGAAAAACAACAGAGAAACAAGCAATAAAAAGAGACAAAGCAAGCATTTAAATAAAAGTTTCTATCATTCCACTTATTGAACTGGCTCAAATGCAACCTATACATCAACGACCTTCGTTGGCAAGTAATAAATGAAAAAAGACAATCAACATCTAGACATTTATGTAAAACTGTTTCATACAAATACATAATACAGTCACAGTAATATTCTTAGTAAAATCATTGCCATATGTTTCTTTATCTCTAGCCAGGTCTCCTTATTTTTCACAGTCCAAATCTCCCCTGTTCATGATTAGGTCCACCTCAGTCTTCAACTCCCCCAACGGTTTCCATCGACTCCAGAATTCCTTCCATGACTTCTGCTTTTCGTCTCTTCTTTGGTAGATCACCATGGAAATGTTCGGCTGTTTTCTGTCTCAAGGTCTCCACTGAATCCTCAGCATCAGCCCATTCCAGCACAAGACGCCTCCCGTACAAATGGGTGCTGTGGCAGAGTGCAGCAAAGGCTTTCTGCAAAGGAAAGACCATTTACAAGCATGTTTACTGCATTTAAGCATATTCATGATTTTAATTTTTGAATTATGTTTCTGAGAATGCACATCATAGGAGAAAAACCTTAGCATCCTGTTTGGTGAGGAAATCAACAAAGGCAAAGCCCCGATGGTTCCCTGAACCAGCTGCTTTCTTTGGAAGACGGACAGTCTTCAGCTCCCCAAATGTACTGAAAATACATTTTATGAGGGAAATAATTTGTCAACACCAAACAAGACAAGCAGAGTAAATAAAAAGGCCGAAGGAGTCGCTTGCGTGGTACCTGAAAAGCTCCCGAATTTCCCTGACAGTGGCTTGGAAGGGAACGTTGCGGACAAGAATCTTGGAGCCTGTTTGCTTCTTCTCAGCTTGCTTCTTCTTGTGAGACACCTCGGCAGTTCTGCCCACAGAGGTAACGCAACTGAGCAAATAGCCACTTTACACAGTTCATATTTCCTATGAATGTATTTTCCATTGAAAGGAGCAACTTACCTTGTGGCTCTTTCAGAAATCTTCACCTCTAGCTGATGATCATCCACCACACAGTGCTGAAAGAGAGGAGAGAGCGCACACGAGTTAGCCCAAATTCAGGCTGTGCAGTTGGTAAGTGGAACCGGTTCACTGAGAATAGGGCATGGGTACCTGCAGTTGCCTAAGAGCCTTCTGTGCTGCCTCTGCTGTCTGATATTGAACAAAACCGTAACCCATGGACAACACGTTACCTGCAAGTTCAAACTACAGGTTACCTATTGATGACACTGAGGATCAGGACAATAAAACTCAAAGAAGAAAAATTGTAGTAGGAAAAGGTAAATTACCAAACATGTTTTGAATATTCCAAATAACATAAAAATAGTAAAAATAACTATTTAAAAAAATTTTTATTAAAAATCTCCTCCAATAGCAATTTTACATGTCCATTAAAACATTATAGCATTATCGTTTTCAGCCTGTTTTTCTGGAATGCTTCCCCTCTTTTGTTTAGAAAAAAAAAGATGCAAAACCTGAGCATACTAAAACCAAAAAACTGCTGAAGGAATTCAGATGGCGCCCACCACTGGCCAGGCCCGTAACAACGATTTTGTTGCCAAGTTAAGTCTAAAATGGATCTGCTTTGGTCTTTGAAGCTCATAAGTTTTTAGTACTTACACCATTTTTCAAACGATCACATCAGCAAGCATGCCAACATTAGGATCTTTGCTATCAATAGCAAACAATACATATGCTAAATTTTAGGGATGCATGGGAAATACATATATAACGTTGATGTCGCACACTGCCTATCAGCAGCCAACAATATTAACTAACATAAGTTTGGTAAAATGCTAAGACAACGCTTTCAAACATACAAACCCTGTACCAATTGTTAAACAGTGTGGTCAAAGCATTATGCTGTGTGGCTACTGCCAGTCAAACTCGGCCAATAAGGACAGTCAAGATGAGTTAGTGTAGATGTTTGAACAAAAGTTATTGTGCCTTAATGCAACCAAAACCTAATATAAGTTCTAATATAAAATTAAGAGTATTTGTGTTTCTAACAATGGACTTTAATATGCTTCACTCATAGAAACATTTGATAGCCCTGTTATCCTTACTGGGATGGGGATCATGGGGACATGATCACTATTAGGGCTGAATCATAAAAACAATGTTTATGTCTACATCAAATATTTCAAATAAAATAAAAATGAAGTTTACAAAAATGAAGCTCCTAGAGAATCAGTTCTTAGTCAAAGTAGGATTCAAGTCTTAATGTGAAATACCTGATTTATCTTTCTTCTTGGAAATGCTGCAAGACTTGACTTTTCCACATTTGGAGAAGATCTGCAATAAATAAAGAAAACAGAATAAAACATCTTAAAAATAGTTTATTTACTATTTGTTTTCACAGTTATGAGAGATGACTTACCTCCTGTAGCTTTTCTTCTGTTGTGCTGAAATTCAGATTCTTAATGAAAAGTGTAGAACCCGGCACAGTTTCTTCTTCTTCTTCTTCATCTTTCTCTTCTTGCTCAATCTCCTCTTTCTTTTTCTCTTCCTTCACTGTCTTCTCTTTATCTGATATTAGATTTTTTTGGTAACGTTTGTTTAGGTAGATATATATTATGGAAAAAAATATACATATTTTTTTTTTAGAAAACAATAAAACCTAAAGGTTGTCTAGTATGTAGACATTTATACCTGTTTCTGGTTTGGCAGCTGTGAACACCCCAACAGGAGCCCACTCCAAATACAGTGGGACATGATGGAACTAGGGTTTAAAAAAACAAAAACAAAAACAAACACATTTTACATGACTAAAGTGGCATGTAAAACTCATTCAGCCGCATGAAAGAACTTTGGATTGCTTTGTTGCTGAAATATGCAATACACTGCCTTACTCTGACACCCCTAAATAAAATATATTGCTAGCAACTACCCCCAGAAGTAACCTAATTAGTATTTGGTTACTTCTTTGGTATTTGTAAAATCAAATGTGACCTTATAGCAAAAAAAATAAAAATAAATAAATATATCAAAGTTTGCCACAAGACCTGCAGGGGACATGACAAATATGTGTAATAAGGACTTGAGCTTTTCAGCCATCACTCTATATATGACAGAAAATTAACTCTGAATTTCATTGTGAACACAGTATTCACAGTGACAAGTGGTGGCAGCATCATGCTGTGAGGATTTTTTTTTCTAAGAGGAAAATGTACAGAGCTAAATACGTCCTGGATATAAAAGCCTGCAACAGATTTTAGACTGGGGCAGAGGCTCATCATCAAGCAGAGCGATGACCTGAAACATATTGTTGAAGCAGGGCTATGGTTTGAGTATAGTCATGTTAGATTGCTCACCAAGCTTATATACAGTTGTATAGTTGTATCTGTGGCAAGTGTTAAAATCCATGCTCACATAAGCTACACACCGAAACTAACTCCATCTGAGCTACTTTGCAAAAAAGATTTACCCCAAAAGAGTTAAAACTGGACTATTACTGAAAGGTGGCTCTATTCACTCAAGGGGTCTGAATATAAATGTCAGTCACAGTTTTCAAATTTGTATTTACATATATAAAAAATGGTTCATCATCTTCATTCTACTTCACAATTATGCACCACCTTTAAGAGTCTATCAGCTAAAATCAATAAGCGATAGATGTGTGATGTAATGCTGTAACGTGTCAAAATGTGAAAACATTAAAGGTGTAAGAGTATTTTGAAAGGTCTTACACACCTTGCTGTAAGCTAGCCTGGTGAACGCTCGCTTGGCTTCGGTTGGCTCCAGGAACTCAATGATGGCGGTGAGTCCCGAAGGCGGCAGCAGAACTCGACCCAAAGAGCCGTGAGGCGAGAAAAGTTCTTCCAGCTCCGTCGTCGTCACTCCAGCAGGAAGGTTTTTTACCAGGATCACAGTTGTACTCCTCGCTGCTGCTGCCTGTACAAACATAACTGGACGTTAGCAGACATGTATGGATGAAGTATGTATATTCTCAGATTTTGTTCTCATAATTACTTGACTGAAGGAGTCTAGACAAACACTGTTGTCCAGCAGGAACTGTCGGGTCTCCTGGACAATCTCAGTTTCTCCAAGAGCCATCCGCACTGCAACACTTCCCTTTGAGTCCTTTGGACGATAATACAAAAAATTGTTTACTTGTTAATTAGTTTTGTTCATGCTAACAACTAATATAATGATTTAGCATAAAGCCCCCAGACATAGGTTCACTCACATGGTCTAAGACTTGGCTTTTTGTGGTGTTATATTTTTCAGCAATGGTATCGGCCACTGCACTTGTACCCAGAAACAAGGAGTTCCAGTTGTGTGAACTGGAAAGAAAGAAAATTAGCGTGCAATTTAAAACAGCAACCAAAATACTTGAACACAGCATGTTACATTGTTGTTTACCTAGAACTCGAAGCTTTATTTTTAGCATCTTTCTGTCGTTTATATGATGAAGAACCAGGACCACCAGATTCTGAAGACTCAGATTTTTCCTTCTTCACAGTGGAGGGAAGAACATGAAGCATTCTACCCTAAAACCACAGAAAACACACCCATTAAAATTCAGAACCAGGAAACCTAGAGATCATTCAGAAATAACAGATGATATTTTTACGCTTTTTTGACGCCAAAAGGAAATTTTAAGATACCATTCTCCAAATTGAAAAATTAGTTGGTGTCACACCTCCCTAAAACAGGCACTTTTACCATTTGTGTATGACCATAATCAAACATAAATGCCTGTCTGTAGCAGTGAACAAACAAAAAATCTAGTAAAAAGATCCTCTATCAAGGAGCGTTGGGTGAGCTTCATGAAGGTAAATAGGTAAACAAAGTCTCTCAACAACTCACAGGTAAGACGCAAAAACAGCAGTTTATCCTAAGACAGAGGTCCAGTGGAGTAAGACAATCAAGGATAGTGTTTGTGAAACTAAAGTGCTTCAGGTGTCAAAATTTGATATTTCAGTGTAGTTTTTAATTTTTACATGTCTGCCGAGAACTAATGAATTAGTAGTAGTTCAGTTAAATCCTCATAATAACAACACTGACTGAAAAGCGGGACTTTCAGCTGCTTCCATTCACTGCCTCTGAGTTTACATGGCCACTGCCTTGATAAAAAAAGCCTATCTACCACAGTAACAAATGCTGGTCAAGAACAGAGCAGATATTACAAAGTCTGAGTTCTCATATAATCCAACATCTTTCTGCTCTCTGAATAATTTCTCATGTACATCTTCTTATGAGCTCACATTAAAGACTTTATCATCATTGTCCTCTTTTGGGAACTGATGCCTCAGTTCAGAGTCCTGTCCGTAACATTCACTCTCCTGCAACTTCAGTTGTGTTCTCTGATGCCTTATGATCAAATTTTTTGCTTCATGCTTAAAAAAAAAACAAATTTTTCAATTTTAGGCATGGAAAAAAAATGAAATTATTATCTGCATGTAAAAAACTGAACAAGAAAAAGCATAAAAATTCCCCTCCAAAAAAACCAGCTCATCTAGACGTCCTACCGGTAATCATTTTTAAAAAAAGTAACAAACAAATACCTGAAATATATGTCCATCCAACTTTGCAAGAGCTACCACAGCATTTTCTGGTATCATGTAGGTAACAAAAGCAAATCCTTTAGGTCTCTTGGTCAGATTGTCAATAGGAAAGAGCATCTCAGACAAAGGACCTATAAAGTACAAAGAATCAGAAAACATCTAGCTGAGGAAAAAAAATATTAGCAGGCAGAATTTAAATAATTATACGTGTTCTTTAACTCACCATATTTAGCAAAAAGCTCTTTCATCTCCTCTTCTGTGCAGGTGTAGGGAAGGTTTCTGATGAAGAGTCGACCAGACTCTGAAACATCCTCCTCTTCCTCATCCTCCTTCAGCTTCCTGGTGAAGTTTCTGTCAATTTCTTTGTCATTTTTGTTCCTCTTGCTTTTCGCCCCTGATGAATCAATGCGGAAGACTTCGATGTAACGACCCCCTGGAGAGCAATCAGGGATGCTGTTAAACCAAGACTACATTCAGATAAACTGATGCAGAATCACAAATAACATCAGGCAAGTGTATGGACATACGAGTAAATATGGATAACATATTACAGGGTGTGTTTAAGCTAATTGGACATCTAGATATTTAAAATAGATTTTAAAAACGGCACAAAATCTACCTCATGTAAACTAAACAAAAACTGAAGAAAAACCCTTTTAAAGTTAAATTAAACTTTTCTGATAAGAATAAAAGTAGGAAAATTCCACATTTCTTTAATTCATTTAAACTGGCTAAATTCAGACACATCATGCAAGTGTAAGGTCTGAAGAGCTAGATGTTTTCATGTATCACATGAAGCGCAGATAATTCTACTAAACTTCTATATAGATTCAGTATATTTATTTATTAATACATTTTATTTGTTTATTTAAGGATCCTCACTAGTTTCTGCCATATCAGAGACTGTTCTTGGAGTTAACCCACCAAGATTTCAATAAAATTATACTTTTATAAAGCTCACAAAAAGCTCTTTTTAGTGAGAATAAAAACTGTTTTACTACTGCTCCAGCCCAAAATTATTACACTTACTCTTCACCATGTTTCACAATCATATTCCACAGCATAAAATAAAAAACATCAAAACAATACATAGTGCAAGGGTGAATAGTGATGAGACGGGGTCTTTATCTTTACAACTCAGGATCTACAAACAAATCTTGCATTGAGTAAAATGACAAACTGATGGCTCCAGGTTTTGTCTGGAAGAAAACTTTATGGTACATCACTTTTAAATGACAGAAACTTTTTGTTTTGATAAAACTCTCAGAAATGGCAAATACTACCTGTTTGTATATTGGCGGTGATTAATACAATCGTAATAGTTCCAGATTACTTATTTATTGACTTCTTACCTATGTAATCTTTGTTCTTCTTCAGAGCCTTTTCCACTTCCTCATCAGAGTGCAAGTCCACATACACATAACCTAAAGGAGCCACATGGAGCTTGTTTGGCATACGGACCTTCACATTGTTTAAACAGAAACCATATATATAAATGTGTAATATATACATATTTTTTTCCACACACCAGTTCTGTTTCCAGTTTCGTTCCTCCCGATCCTGATGGCTGCAGGCCTCAGCGGAGTCATAAACTCTCGGATTTGTTGCTAACAGAATTTAACATGAAAAAGGTGGAATCATAAATACGGCCTGTTTTTAAAGCAAGACACTGCCGGTGATGTGGTTTAACTCACCTCTTTTACATTAAATGGGACTCCTCTTAGCTTCACTGTGAAATCTGTCGTCGGCTCCATCTGAACAAAGAAATGTGGTTTTGTACACAGAAGTTCAACCAAATGATTATATCTACGGTGTTGTTTCACTTAAATATACCTCCTGTTGGGCACTTTGTTTCTTATTCCCAGGGAAAGGTTTAGGCTTTGAGATGTTTTCTCGTTCACCGCTCTCATAGGCGCTGTCCCCGTGCTGAAGAGGACCCTCCTCCTCCTCTTCATCAACTTCATTCTCTTCGTCACTCTTCTCCAAAGTTTGAGCCACCTTGGAGCGCAGGTAGTCCATATCCGACAGGCCAGACTTCAGGGCTTCTTTAGAGGCAACTAAAAACACAAAGATCTTCAAATTCTAATGGAAAAGAACAATTTGACTATTTGTACTAAATTTCAGAAGGAAAAAAGAAACAACCAACCCTTACCTTCATTATCATCATCATCATCATCCATTTCATGCTTCTCATCCTCTGACTCGTCTGAATCAAAGTTAAGGTAATCATCAGAGGCGGGCTTTTTCTTCTTCTGCTTTTGTACACCTCCAGAGTCAGCCGGATCCTGAGCCATGTCATTTGCCCAGGTCTGGGCCTGGCTGCGGTTCTGATGCACTGACATAAACTCATTAAATCCATCTTCTGCCTCCAGCTGACACAGCACAAGAAAGTGAATATAAAAAATTATTATTCTGACAAAAACAGTGACAAAAGCATCACAAAGCACTCGATTTTAGTGAGTTCCAACATACTACAACTACTGTTTAAATTGTTTCTACATCTAAAATCTACAAGTAACAAAAGTAGCTTAAAAATTGTCATTTGATTTGTATTTTTAACACATTTTTTTGTTTAATATCTACAGTTTAAGAGTTAACTGGAAACAGTTTATTTTTTTATTTTTTTACTCACATTTCCCAGGGCACTCCGGGTTTCCTTTTTTCCCGTATTTTTCTGAATTTCAACACAAACAAAAAACATACAGTACAGTTTACTCTGAAAATTTTTCACAAATTAGAGATGCACCAATAGATTGGCTCTGATCAGTGATTGGCAGGTTAAGTAATCGTTCCGTTTATGAGAGGCATCAAAAATGAAAACTCCTACAGAATCCCTTCAAATGTTCACTGAAAACTGCTTCCTTTCTGAAGGAAGCAGGAGTGATTTTTTTTCTTTAAAAAAATGACACTTGTAATGAATTCTATTAATTTTGGTGATTGTTGCTTTACTTGTGCATCCCTTACAATGAGATGTTTTTCCTTACACTCAACCTTCCACTAACATTTTCTGCAAAGATTCAGCTTTCTTAACAAAGACATTTCCTAAAACTGAATTTGGGGTTTGCAAACTTTTCGTTTATATTCTGATTTATTGAGATGCTACAATAGTTGTTGAATTAAATGAGCATATGTGCAATAGTCATTAGAAATGAAGCCAAATCCGGCCTGTAATCTGTATTAGTGAGTGAAAGCCAGACAGATTTGATGGGGGTGTTTTCTCCACATTCCAGTCTGAAATGCCCTCTTACCTTCTTTTTGTCTGTGGAAGCAGCAGCAGAGGGTTTATCCTGCTCTGAGCTCTGGGTGTGCTTACTCCAGGCTTTTCCTTTGGTGGGATCTCCAAACGCTTTACACATCTCCACCTACAGGTAGACGAACAGCCTGCGTGCATGAATTAACAAACAATACACCTATCTTATTTTTAGGGTTGATGAAAAACTCACCGTTACTCTGGATGTGTCCACGAAACTCTTATTGAAATGTTTCAGCGCTCTGCTCGCATCCTCCTCGGATTTGAAGCCCACGAAGCCAAACTTTCTGAACTTTCCCTCTTTGGTGAACTTCAGAGAGCAGTCTGTGACGGTGCCGAAAGCAGCAAACATCGACCTGAACCTCTCCTCCTTGAGCTGGACACGAGAAAAACTATTAGTTTTAGATTATCTAAAACTAATGGTTTTATCTATATTTAACAGAACGCGTTCTTACTTACCCCGTTAGGCAGGTTTTTAACGATAAGTCTTGACATGGTTTTTGTTGTAATACGACTAAAACAGTCGGAATAAAGGTTTTAAATAAATGTCAACAAACCAGCGTGGACAGGATATCTACATCGCCATATTGACATGAGGAGGAAAGGTTTCGTCTTCTTCCTTTTTCTGCTTCTCTGTGGTTCGGCGGTGATTACCGCCACCTGTTGGTCTGACGAAGACACTACACTCTGAATGACCCCTTCCGCTCCCATTAAACTAATTCAAACCGATTTTGCGCTCCTCCAAATCAATTCAATTCCAAAAAATACTTTATTGATGGTGTGTTGGGTAGATATAAATAAATTAGATTGAATTATTCACCTCTTCCGTTTCATTAAGGTCCTGATGAATGCCATAAGCAAAAATGCTAAAGTTGTTTGATAGTATTCCAAGTGTTTCAAGAGACTTCACCTGAACTGATTCTGTTGACAAGATTTCCTAAATCTGGCCGTAATGGAAGAGGGGCAAGTAATGCATCGAAAGTTTACATGTTTACAAAGCAAATATGTAGAAGAAGCCACTTTTGTACCAAAGCTTAATTCTTCAGCCTCCACTAAATTTCACCCTGAACACACCATCATCATGATGAAACATGAAGAAGGCGGTATAGTCCGGCTGTGGGGATGTTTTTCATTTGCCCAAACATGGAAGTTGGATGGAGTTGCTGTAAAGATGGATGGAGCTAAATACTGGGAGGAAAAGCCTTGGTATTGGGTGGAGATTGACCTCCCAGCAGAACAATGGGAGGCCAATCTCCCATTGTCCTACCCTGCTGTATGCTGTCTAGCATACGCAGGTCAACAATGAAATAATTGAAATCAAAACATAATCTTGAAAATCTGTGGTAAAGCTTGAAAATGTATGTTCATGGCAATTTACCTGTATCTAATGGTTGAACGTGAGCCTTTTTGCAAAAAAAAAAAAAAAAAAAAAAAAAAGAATGGGCAAAACTTTCAGTCCCAAGATTTGCAAAGCAGGTAGAGAAATATCACTAAAATATGCAAATGTAGCTGCAACACTAGGTATTTCAACTATGGAGTAACTTTGAATTTCAATAAAATATACTTAAGTTTATGGTTGTAACATGGCAGTTCAATAAATCTGAACGCTTTTGCAATACATTATGTATTAATCTTTAAATATTTAGTGTAAGTCTATTTCTACTATCAGATATTCAAGATCTGTTAATTTATCTCAGAGTATTACATGAAATGTGGCCTTTAAAAGATCCAGTCTGGTGCTTAGAACTGCAGTTTGACAAATTATCATAAATAATAAGCAGTTTTAGTCCTGAACAAAAACTGCTACACTAGTCTGGTATACACAGCTCTAAAAGAAAGATAATTTATCTTTAATACAATAAGTTATCATCATAAAATTTTTTATTTTATTTCTGATATAAAATGTTAGAAGCTGCTTTAGAAAGGTTTATATACTCTCCCTTTGTAAAATGAACTACCCATAGTATATGCTTCCTGAGAACTTGTTACTCACTGACTTCATTTTTCATGCCAAGTGAAGCTCATCATTTCAGTCAGGTGGTAGTTTGAGCCCTGCAGTTAAATCAGTCAGCTGTATTCACAGTTTGTTCGAACAACCAACAGAATAACTCCTAAAGAAAACACTTTACATAAAAATATTACGCCATATTTATGCATTCCTTAAATATATAAGACTTAAGTCTTATATTCTCTAGCCTTCGTTATATTTAATAATATCCCTTTATCTTTCCTCCAAAAGTAGTCATGAGCAGCACTTCAGTGAATGCTTTGTTCAACAGATCACATGTCTTCCAAAGGATTATGGAAATGAAACACCAAGTAGCCTCAGTGGCATGCAGGCCTCTCATTGGATACAAAAGGTTGTATTTAATGGGCTTATCTTTATTGTAAAACTGCAGGATGGTGCTCTATGAAAAAGTTACACAAACTACCATTTGGCACAATAAAATCCACATAAATCAACACAGCTTAAGTTTTCAAGAGAAAAAAACCCAAAACTATAATAACATCTTCAAAAGTACCACAAATATATTGCATTATTAATCGCTGGTGTATTTTTCTACAGATGATAACTAGTTGAGCTTGCTGTATTGTTTGAAAACTGGGATCATTTGGAATATATGTATGATTGAATCTAAATTATTTTTTTGTAAAGTGCCTCAGTTATATAAATAAAGCTGAATTGAATAATAAATCTTCATGGTTCGTTTAGTAGATAGGCTAGCTTTGCTAGCTCTAATGCTGAATCAGAGACCCATCATAAAGAAGTAGATATAAGCAAAGCATCTGCTTCATCAGAGTTCGTCTCTTTAGTCCATCTGTACTGGAACTCTTTCTGGATTTCCACAAAGCTTTTATTTTTGGTTTCAGGAAGAACGACGATGATGTAGATTCCCACCGAGAGACAGACGACAAAGAACACTAGAAAGCAATAGTGCTGCAGCCCGATCTGGGGGAAAAACAAATAAATGTCAATGTAAAACATTCAACATTTCAATGCAGACATTTTACTTTCAACAGATATCAAAATATAACATTTTTGAAAGAAAACATTTGGGTAGTCACTAATTAGACATTATAAGCAACCAATACACAGTCATGCAACTTTATTAGTTTACACACAAGTTGGGTTTGAGGTCCGAAAGCCATTTTAAACTCTTACTGAATTAAGACATATTATATAAATAAATTCAGTGGCCAATACGTTTTTGGGGTTAGAAGGCTCCTTGCTAGCACCCTAATTTTTATCTCCCTTCACATTTTCACAATCATATTGAAGTGGGGACTCCAGAAGGGCCACACCAAAATGTTAACATTACTTCCAGTACAATGGAAATATCTAGTCATGCATTGTTTGAAGGTGTAAAAATCCTTTCATAACTACTTTAATTCCATCAGACTTCTTGTGTTTTCTGTCATTTCTCACATAATAAGATTATTGCTCATTATAATTTGCAGTATAGCCAAGCTGGGTTTTCCTGTATCATCCAGTGCTTTATATCACATTAATGCCCCTAATAAGATATCAAGTACTTGAAATGTTGCGGCTTCATTTTGTAAAAAAAAATTGGAGGGATAATAAAATAGTCAAGTTGATATAGATCAGAAGTGAAATGAGCCTAATCCTGCTTTGCGGTGTGGGCCCCTGGATTACACAGCCGACTCACAGTCAGTCAACTGAAAGTCAAAGGAAATCACTGCTTAGTCTAAAATGGGTGTCTCAGAGGGGCCTGGGGCCTTTTCAGTGATTATTGTCAAAATTAACACAATGATTGTGTATTGGTTGCTTAAAATGTCTATTTGAAATTTCCTCACAAAAAAGACAATTATGTATTTATTTTAAACTGACTATATGAACCAAATATTTTCAAAACATTTATAAAACTAAGTTAGAAGTTATTTCTAACACCTACCACAATAAAGGGAAAGAGCAAGCCAATAAAGAAGAAGCTGAGCCAGTTCACTGATCCCGCGATCATGAAAGCTGCAGGCCGAGTAGTTTGTTTGAACATCTCTGTGGTTAAAATGTTTGTTACGCCACCTTTAGAGGACAAAACAACAAAATTAAGAATGTTGCATTACTGATGAAGACACTGAAATAGGATACATTTCCTAAATTACTAACATACCTGGTCCCAAGCCAAAACTTAAGACAAAAGCAAAAACACAAGCCACGCTTAAGTATGGAAAGACTGGACTGACATTCTGTAGGCAGAGAAATAATCATTGAAAAGATGAATGAACGCAAGCCTGACACTGAAATTAAAAAGTTACAAATCAGACTTTTCTTTGAAAGCAAGCAACAACAAGTTTGATATAGTGTGTCACCTCTATTTCAAAATGTCGTAACTACTTTTTTGGTTTGTGTTTGTTTTGGATGGAACACTCCTAAAACAAAGCTTCCACATGTCTCTGGTGACAGGGACAAAAGGCATTAGGCATTAGGCCTGTCACGATAACAACTTTTGCTGTGCAATTAATTGTCTCAAAAATGATTGCAATAAACGATAATATTGTTTGAAGAACTTTGTACACTGATTTAATGGAAATGACGTAAAAATGCTTGCGATTTCCTGCCAAAGATAGATACACTTTATTTTCAGAACAACATTTAACACTGGAACTGATAAAATAAACAAAACAGCCAAAAACAAAAATGAAATGGATTCTCAGTCTCCATTAACAAAAAACGCACTTGAATACAAGTGAAGAGCACCGGAGTTGAGCCTTTTTTCATTCAGTGTCATCAACAGACAGAGAAACAGGCCGGAAGAGACGATAGAGCCGATAATTAAAATGATGTCGATAGTTTTAATTTATCATACGATTAATTGATTTATTGTGCATCGTGACAGGCCTATTAGGCAAGTAACCAGTTTTGTCATGTTTAGCTGTCAAAATTCCTCTTGTTTTTTGCCTTTGTCTGCATTTTCTTTAAGAAACTTGAAAAAGTGTTTACTATTGTTCGGTACAGCTATAACTAAATGCTTGTCATGTAAAGTAGAACATTTTAAAAATACATAGCTCCATTAAGGATGTACCCTTCTGAAGAATTACCTGCAGAGCAAGCGTCACTGTGAATAAAATGCAGCAGATGCTCATCAGTAGGTATCCTCCTGAGATGAGCACTTTCCTTCCAAGAGATTCAACCAGCATACCCTAACAGAAACACAGCATGTCACTAAACCAAAACTACCACTTTTAAGCTTTAAATGGGAGGCATATCATGTAATAGCATCCAGCTGATTTTTAATAGTCTTTCCATTGCAGCACCCTTTATTTGTTTTTCTGTGGCTTAAATCAGAAATGTCTTTAAATATGCCATTCCAAGCTCATACTTACACATGTTAATGCAGTGAGGCATTCACAGGCCCCTGTACCGACGGTGGCGTAAGGTATATTATCTTCTGAGATTCCAGCTTGTCGGAACAAGTAATCGGCATAGAAGTACATCTGCAGTCGACATAGACAAGAGCAAGTCTTTAAAGCTTTGTTTTTGAAGAGTCATTGAGGGTTCACAGTACAGGAAGCTCATACATACAGCATTGACACCATTCAGCTGCTGTGCTATGTTGAGTACAATGATGGTGATGACTTGCCAGCGTATGCTGCGATCTACAAAGAGCTCCCAGGGTTTCTTGGCTTCGAAACCAACCAAATTGTCCTTCTCTTTCTGGATATCCTCCAGTATAATGTCAGAGGCTGCTGAGCCATGCAACTGATTCAGGGCTGCAGACAGAAAAAGAAGTCCTCTGTTCACGTTTTCTCTCACATGGCTACATTACGACAAACTGCTTTTTTTCTTTTAAGAAACCAAAGGTCACACCACGATTTCTTCACGTCATTATGAAATTATCAGAAGGCGCTCACATGGTTTAACTGATAGCCTCTAGCAGTTTTTGAGAAGAATTTAGACTTTCTGCGCAGCACCATCACATGCACCATGTCTTCTTGGCCGGCGACACATGAATTTTTTTTTTTTAATTTGGAATTACAAGAAAAGAAACCACACTTGCATAGAAGTATCTTACCTTTTTTACATTTCTCCTTGTCTCCTCTATCAATAAGGAGGTAGCGCGGACTTTCAGGGAACCAGGGCAGCAACTGCAACTGCAGTAATGTTGGAATACATGTGGTGGAGAGCAAGAGGGGCCAGTACTGTTCTTTACCGAGCAATTCCCTGCATCAATACACAAATATAGTTACAATGGTTTTTAATTTCAGCACAAATCAATATGCAGCAGTAGATGGAAATGAACAAAACAAATATTTCACCAACTTGAGGCCCATCACTTGTCCAGACAAGATGCCACCAGTGAGAAAAATGGAGGAGCCTGTTCCCATGGCACCACGTAACGATGTTGGGGCTATTTCGCCCAGAAACATAGGCTCAACACATAGCGCAATGCCTGGAAGAACAACAAGAGCAATTTTACAGTCTTACACAGGTGTCAGTAAACTATAATTTAACTGAAAAGTTAATTTATTTTAGCTATTTATTTTCAAAATATATTCATTACACTGAGTAAAAATTTATGAAATGTTTGTTCACGCTGCAGTATGAAACTTCTATGAAAAAAACATCTTTCTTTTACATATTTGTTGGAACTGTCACCATGTCATGACAGTTTTGGTATGAGAGACAAAAAGTGTTTCTGCTAACAGAAACATCCAATCTCAGCCAGGAAGAGGATTTTAGAGCAGTCAATCACCTTTCTATGTGGCGCTGCCAAAGATAGGTTAGACGAAAAGGCCAACTGAGAATATTTGACAAGATTTTTGAAATCAAAATGAATGTTTACAGATAATCAATCCGTCTGAACTTAGGCTCTTATGGGCAGATAAATGGTTAAAAGGAGGTTCTACAAAGTACTCACACAACAAATGTCCAGATGTTTATGTGAAATATCTGAAACAATTTCAAAACCTTGTATAATTTCACATTTATGCCCTGCTTTAGGCTGATCTTTTCCATAAAATCCCCATAATGTGCAGTAAAGTTTGTGCTTTTAAAATGATAAAATATAAAAAAGTTAATTAATTTTGCTTTGCATTTTATTTGTACTTAATTGTTAATGTATTTTGCTTGGGTGAGCATAATATTTTTTAAATATACAATTATGTATTTGTGTAATTTATTGGTACAAACTACAGTGTTGACAAATCTTTTTATTTTTAGGGACCTCATATGCTGTTTCAGGAAAAGTCGTGCTCTCATTATAAGCTGGACCAACTGAAGAACCTCACATTCTGATTTTGCATCAGATTTCGGGAGTTCTACTTGTTGTAAATCTGTTCCTAAAGTAAATGTAATTACCTGCATTTATTCCAATGAGAAGACGTCCAATAATGAGCATCTCAAATGAGCCTGCAGAGGAGCTCAGGCCCATGAACAGAGAAGCAAGTAATGAAAAAACATTATTGGCGAGAAGAGTCCCTCTCCTGAATAAAAGACACGAGACAAGAAAATGTAATATTTATACAATAAAAGAAATGTTTCTAAATGTTGTTTTCAAAATTTGTATACCTTCCCAACTTCACTGACAAATTCCCACCAATGGACACTCCTATAAATCCCCCTATGGTAAACACAGACACAATGGTGGACCAAAGGAGTGTAAGCCCATCTTTAGATATCTCTGTTTGGTAACGTTGGCTCCAGGTCTGGTTTATGAAGTCTTGCACATACTTGAAATAAGAAAAGACGTAAATAATAGCATTAACGGATGGAAAATGACACAAATTTCACCATTTTCCTACAGTAACTAAACTCAACTAGTACCCTGTGAAAGCTTATGGATTCAATTAAAAGAAATAAAACTTAGTTACATAATTATAATCAGAAATATTTTCATTTATTTCTTAATGAAATCATTCATTGAAAACTGTGTTTTGAAGTTATGATGGCAAATCTTGAAAATTGACCATCTCAAACAATTAAGTGAGACAAAAAAAAGTCAAAACAGTAAACATTTTAAAGGTGGTGCAACAATGTGCATTATCCATGCTAAAAAATAATTTTTTACCACAAGCTATAAATTTAACTATAATTAAAGCTTTTTCTGTTCCTTTTTTTTCACCGCAAAAATCTATCTTGCAAAGTTTTATTGCATAAAGTGAATCACACTTTGCTTTACCATAAAACATGGGGGACTATTTTTAAACTGCAAACTGACAATATGAGAGTTTATCAAACAAGGAAGCTATTTTATTTTTGCTTTAACTGCTTTTTTTTTTCTTTACAAATGGCTCCTTGTGAAGAAATCCACAAAGTGACAACTTTCAAGGGGACAATCCTGTTTTTCTGTGAAATCCACATGTCCCTGTCTAGCACATAAACGTGGCACTAGTCTGGTCCAATCTGTAGTGGTTCAGTCATGCCACCACGTTGTGGTTAGCAAGTGACTAACACCAATAAAACGGACTGAAAAGAGTCAGTTGTTGGAGCGGCTTTTAGTAGTCACGGCTCTCTCAGAGAATCAAGCATGCGCAGAAGAGCGAGTCACCATGCACAAGAGTTAAATTTAACAATTAACATCTAATTACCTAGTAACCAAACAATTATTATAATGCCGTCGTCTGCAAAATAAAAGGCACAAAACCTCCAACCCCTGGATGGATCTGTCTGTGTCAATGAGAAACATCAGTGATTACCTTAGTGGGCGAATTAATGATCGATATATTGTAGCCGCACTGAAATGTGCCACCTATGCATGTCGAAAACATAGCCAGCAGGAGAAACTTGTTTGGGAACTGGAAACAAAACAGCTGCAGACAGAAAACACAATCTCATCAATAGGATTAAAAATCGTCTGAATTGGTAAAGTTAGACTTACCGCATCAAGACTATCCAGCCTTGACTCTAAAGTCGGCTTACCTGTAACCTTTTTGGTTTTTTGCTTCCTTTCGTGAGCAGAGGCTCATACTCGGTCAAATAATCTTTTGGCATTTCGTTGGCTTTCCTCAAATGTACGCTGTCTTCGATATGAGCGCTGGCTCTCTGCACTGACTTAAGGCGGAAGAAGAAGTTCAGGCTGCTGCTGCTGCTGCTGATGATGATACAACTGACCTGATTCCATCGACTCCCGCAGGGGGCTGAAGAATCACTCGCATTGTCCTGACTATATTGAAGGAATTTGCAATCCAACCACATTCACCTCTCCACTTAAAAAGACAGAAATGTCCACGGTAGATTTATGGTTTCCAATAACTAAAGATTTTCGCATACTTCATGTCTGCTATGTAGGTTGCAGACTGAAGCTGTCTAGCCCTTAACCCTCAGACTTCACAGTAAAAAGACATTAGGGAAAAATTCAATCAAGTCTGAGGCTAGGCAATTAACTTTAGAAAACAGCATGAGATACTTCTTTTGCCCCAACCACAGTTTACCCCAACCTTCAAGTTTCACATTTGAGAAGAGATATAATATTATAATTGGTTTGGATATAACCAAGAATGAATTATTTTATTAAAAAAGAAAGCAGACATATTTAAATCACAGCATTCTTCAAACAACGTGCTTGTTCTAAAAGAAAAAGATCAGCTTAAGAAAATGGCATTCTTTTATTAGCAATTTGCAACTTTGATAATAACCAAATTGGTTTTATAAATTCAATTTGGTTACTTTTATCGCCAGGAAAAACTTCAGTGCAAAATAAAATTTTGACAGAATGTTAATTCTCTGGGCTTCACAGTGGCGCAGTTGGTAGAGCTGTTGCCTTGCAGCAAGAAGGTCCTGGGTTCGATTCCCGGCCTGGGGCCTTTCTGTATGGAGTTTGCATGTTCTCCCTGTGTATGCGTGGGTTCTCTCCGGGTTCTCCGGCTTCCTCCCACAGTCCAAAAACATGACTGTCAGGTTAATTGGTTTCTCTAAATTCTCCCTAGGTGTGAGTGTGTGTGTGAGTGTGTTGCTTCTGTGTTGCCCTGCGACAGACTGGCACCCTGTCCAGGGTGAACCCCGCCCCTCACCTGAAATGTTAGCTGGGGATAGGAACCAGCAACCCTCCCGACCCCATTAGGGACAAAGGGTGTATATAAAATGGATGGATGTTAATTCTCTCCTGAAGCCTCCCTTTTTAATGCAGGACCTGAAATAAACTCTCACATTCCTTCAAAATGCGAAGAAAACAGTGATGAGGGTCATTCAAAGATGGCACACAGTATGCTTGCTTTCGTAACAGAACAAGTACATGAAATTAGGCAAACATAAGGCTTCATAAACAAGATATAAAACAGTTTGGCAGCAACCTTAGCCATGTACCAGAGAAAACCAATGCACAAAGAGTCTACTTTGTAAATCACAACAAAACTAAACTAACTCATTATAGTTTGCAAATAATGAACTATAGATACAAAAGGTTTAGGCTCTCAACAAATACTTTCACTCCAATCTTTATTCCACCCTGCAGTTTTGAACCCAGGTGAAGTCAATTGGTGACTGAAAATTTTTCTAGTCAAAATGACATAAACTTTACTTATTTACCAACATCGTAACAGCATACTAGTAGAAGCAAAGAAATATGACAGAAATCTGTGACATCAAAATGTTTTTGTCTAAACATAAACTCTGTAAAGCTCATTGGAAAGGGATGTACCCGGATGGGCTTCCAGCACACTTCAGATGATCAATATTTAAATACTTTATCGTTTTTAGTTTATTTTTACTTTTGCATACATCTGAGTACCTGCTTAATATTTTTAAAATATATATTATACAGTTATAATCAAGCAGGTAAGATGTCCAAACCATATTTCTGAGATATTTATGCCATTATATGTCATAATTAATTTATACATTTTAAAAAACAAAAAAACAAAACAAATATGGTTGGCCACTAGATGGCAGTGTTTGACGTGACACTTGGCATTTCTGATCTTGTCAGGACAGTGAATAGATGCTGGCTCTGGAACAGGAGAGATTCACGCAGTATCACAGTCACAATTCCTGTATCACTGTCTGACCATAAAAATCTGGGGATGAAAAATGAGCACTCATCCTTGTTAAACTAGGTCAGCTGGAGGTCTCTTCTTGAAATAAAGGAGCTCCCTGCTTAGAATCAGGAAACTTTTAAAGCTGCTGCTGATCAATTGAATCTGACAGACTTTTCTCTGAGGTGTACCTCAAGTATAAACAGCTTTAGACGATGGATGGCTGAATCTATCAGTTTTTTCTTAACCCTCCTGTTATGCTGCAGTCAAATTGACCCGTTTTAAAGTTTTTTTAAAAATGTAAAAATAGTTGGAAGTATATTTTTTGCATGAAACTTTTTCTATTTGTCTTAACAGGTGCAATCTACATATAAATTGAAAATTGATTCATTTTACACATTTGCACCACTCCCTGGGTCTACGTTTTACATAGATACCCATAAATATATTCTCATATATTTATGGGAATATATGGGAATGTATTTCCATGTATTTATGGAAATATATTATATATAGGAATATGTTTATATCGTGATTTTCTCCTGTTAGCTCCTATGTTTGTCTTTTTCCTGTTTTCTTTTGTTTCTTACATTCACTTTTCTGTATTATGTATGCCACTCACCTGTGCTGCCTCATCATCCTCATCTGTTGCACCTGTTCAGTCACCCATTTAAATTCCTGACTTCACACTGTTTAGCTCGGGATTCTCTGTACTGTTTGCTTGATCAGTTTCAAATCTGTTTCATTTCCATGAACCCCTCCACCTCCATGTATTGTTCCAAGACTGAGACTTCATCCATGCTCCATGTCGTTTAGTTAACGCTTTTTTTGTTTCTCTTTACTAAAATCTTCCTTAAGTGATACCCGAGAAACTTCCTGTGCCATGACATGTGATGGCATGTTTTTTATATTGGAATTGCTGACCTAACCAGCTGTAGATTTCTTTCAGTTGTTATGACTCTCTGTTTGCAAAGCCGTTAAAGAATTTTGACCTTAAGCTTGTTTTGTGAGCACAACTTTCTACGCTCGGTTACCTGTCAGACACGCATTTGTGATGCTTGAATGATTTATGCATTAACTATACCTTATGGACAAACAATTGTAAATTAATAAAATATCTAAAGGAAGAAATAATTATTTATCAACACCACTTTAAAAGATGACTAGAAAGCCAGGCAAAAGAAGACACAAAGTTTATCCCAATATCAATATCCATATCCAAAAGGTGTTATTTCTGGATTTTTAAAATTTTGATGTGAACTATCAAATGAGTCTGTACTCCAAAGCCATGCTCACTGGAAAAAAGACCTTTTTAAAACATTTTGATAAACCCATATCCTGACCTTGTTGCATATGAATCATATAAATTATACTTCTAATAGTGTTAGCACTTCTAAACAGCAAATCTCCATAAATCTTCTCTCTGATGTACTTTAATAATGCATGCAAAAAGTCTTTGTTCTCCAGACCACATGCAGCTCTGAGGGATTAGAACAGACCAGGCAGCTGCAGCAGCATGCAGTCTTAACTTTGAACCTGTTCACACCAATTAAGGAAGAATGGACATTTTTAACTGAAATGTATTTAAAATTTTAAGTAAAGCACCCTTTACAGAGGTAGTACAAACCATCATGTATAATACAGGGATGTGTAACAAGGTCATCTTAATTTCATTTAGTAGATATTTATTACAGTCTTCAATATCATGCCTGTGTGTTTATCCTCATTATTTTGTGCGTGACAAAGTTTGTTTGAGAAACACTTTAGATGGATGTTGATAAGAGTATAGTTCCAGCTCCATCTGAACTGCAAAACTTGTTCGTCTTCGATGACTGGATCTCATTCTGAATTTCCACAAAGGTTTTGTTCTTTGTTTCAGGAACGACAAAGAATATGTAGGTGACCACCAAGGCGCAAACTGCCAAGAAGACCAGGAAACAGTACTGCTGTAGCCCAATCTATGAATGTAAAGAAAGGATGTATCAGACGACAGTGAAACATTTTAAATTGCACTTATTCATGTTGACCTTGAGCACTGACCACAATGAAGGGAAAGACCATGCTGATTAAGAAGAAGCTGAGCCAGTTCACTGATCCTGCAATGATGAAGGCAGCAGGCCGAGCATTTTGTGTGAACAACTCTGTGGTTAGGATATTAGTCACGCCACCTTTAACAGACAGTAGACACAAAGAAGATTAGTGACATGGCTATGAAATTTAATGAGGTTCGCGCTTTATTTACTTACCTGGTCCTAAGCCAAAACTCAAGATGAAGGCAAAAACACACACCATGCTCAGGTACGGAAAAACTGGGCTGAAATCCTGAAGGGAGAGCAAATGTTGAGTCAGGCATAAACGTCTGGGTAAGATGTCTGATCATGAAGTAACTTACCTGGAAAGTGAGAGTCAGTGTGAAAAAAACACAGCAGACACTCATGAGTGCATATCCCCCCATGATGAGGACTTTCCTTCCCAGATATTCAATAAGCATACCCTGTGAAACACACAGCATGTCACAAGACCATGTGGGGAGGTTTAACAAGCAAATGAAGCTGGACATGTTCCAATGTGTAAATAATACCCAATGTGCTTCAACAGGAAGCTTACTGTTTATGATAATATTACAAAAATACATTGTAAATTAAAGCTGATTCAATTGTTTGCAAATTACTTAAGCCTTATTTTAAATAGTAAAGAACACAGATGTGCCAGTTTATTGTGGTAGCATTGCACACACAGGCTAAATTGACAGGACTGTCATTGTACAGCTCACTTCAAGCACACATTTGACTATTTCATATCTTCAGTTTTGAAGATATTAAATATACAATGAAAATTTAGACAAAGTCTAAATTTTCATTGTACTTTAAGTGTTTATATGAATGGTTACAATTCTGTTTTGAGTTGTAATCTTTGGTTTCCATTTCATCTGTGGACCTTATTAGAGAAAATACAATGAATCATTTAACATTATGGATGTTTTGTTGTTAATGTTCCCATTGTTCCTACCAGTTGGATTTTACTTTTTAATGATAAAACCTCAAATTTCAGTCTGTTTTGTTGCACTTTAATGTGATAGTTCAGTTAATTTTCAATATAAACCAGACTGGTTTCCATTAACTTTGGATAGGTATAAAGCCAAAAAGTGTGCTGTGCATTTGACTCTAATTCCCCCTGATCAAATCCAATGCAATCTTCCCAGAAGTCAGAGGAAATAGTCAATTTGTGTGCTCCTTAATCACTGCATAAAAACAAAAATAACACACGACTTCATTAAAAATTCAAGAATAAATGGATACTCACACACGTTAAAGCTGTGATGCACTCACAGGCACCAGTGCCGACAGTTGCATAAGGTATTTTATCCATAGGAATACCAGATTGTCGGAACACATAATCTGTATAGAAGTAAATCTAAAGACAGGAGGATATAATTCTGACTTTGATTTTTTATTTATGTTTTTTTAAAATAATCATTAGGGGGTTGCTGTGGGGTAAGTCATACATACAGCATTAATGCCATTCAGCTGCTGAGCAATGTTCAGGAGGATGATGGTGAGAAGTTGCCACCGTAAATTGCGATCAGAGAAGAGTTCCCAGGGCTTCTTGGCTTGGAAACCCACCAAATTATTCTTCTCCTTCTCAATATCCTCAAAAGCATCACCAGAGTCAGCTAAGCCATGGAGCTGCCTCAAGGCTGGACACAGGAAAACACATGACCCAGTGAATGAAATCCTCTGTGAACATCATTCTCATCTGATCAGGTTTCAGGGGTGTGACTTTTAAAGTCCAATCAAAAGGTTTTCTGTAAGAAACAGCTTTCCTTTCACATTAATGCGCTGTGGTCCAAACGAGATCACATGCATAAACCGACTGCACCAACGAAACACTGATTTCTGCTTCTAGATAAGATTTGTATAAGAAGGATGCATTTACACGGTGCCTCTTATGGTTCCTCAAAATTAGCACGTGGAAGGCAGGTTGCTTTTGCATATATATTTTTTAAATTCTGTGGTTTAGTTCCAACTGTCCAATAAAGTTAAAATGACGTTTCAGGGTTTAAACAAGGGGAAAAAAAAGTCAAAATAATGATCTACACAATACACTGAGGAATAGTTTAAAAACTACTTTACCTTTTTTACATCTCTCCTCATCTCCTTTGTCAATAAACAGGTAGCGCGGGCTCTCTGGGAACCAGGGCAGAGTAAGGAGCTGCAGGAATGCAGGGATGCATGTGGTGGAGAGCAGAATGGGCCAGTACTCTTCTTTACCGAGAATTTCTCTGCACAGTTACACACAGATGCCAAATTAGCATGCTTGTTAAGACAGCACAAGAATCTGTGCATTCCTTGAAAGTGAATAGTAAACCGTCTATGTGGGATTTAGTGTTTGAAACTTACTTGAGGCCCATAACTTGTCCTGTTAAGATTCCACCAGTGATGAAGACTGAAGTTCCCATTCCCATGGCCCCACGCAATGCAGTCGGAGCTATTTCCCCCAAGTAAAGAGGCTGAACACACAGGGCAATGCCTGTGAACAACAATCCGAGATTCATCTCTGAGTTAGTATTTTGTTTTAAAGTCAGGCCCCAAAAATGTTAACAAGAAAAAGACTTTAGAAATTATTACTAAACATATGAGATCAGTTTGTAAGGAGGCATTTGGCTATCAAACCAAATATGTCTTTTGAGTCATTTTGGTCTAAATGCAATGGTTTATTTAAGTATTTACACCTCTTGAAACATGAAAATGTTTTTTTCCTATTTTTTTTCCATGTGAATTCTGAAATAAAAGGAAACAGATGCAGAAATTTTGAAATGTTTTCCTAATTGAGAAGCAGCCAAAAGGTCCTCGGACACTCTGGAGGATCCATAGCTCAGGTGGACGAATGTGTGGACAAGACAGCTGATTGTTGTACACTCTAGAAATCTGGCATTTAAAGAAGAATGGAAAGAAGAAAGGCATTGTTATAAGAAAGTCAAAGAATTCCCCATTTGCAGTTTTGCACAAGCTATGTAGGACACACATTATAGTAGGTGCTATTTTGCAAAAAATAAAAATGACTATATCATGTGCAATGCTGGTTACTTTATTAACCCAATACATTTAGTTGCTACAAAAAGTATGTAGGGGGCTAAAGAGAAACAACCACTACATATTTTAGACTTTTATATGTGGCTAATGTTGAAAACCATGATTCTTTCCCCCCACTTCCCAGCTATTGAATTTGGAGTTTTTCAAATCATCAAAACATCAAATCCCAACACTTTGGATCTCAGTTTGTGGTTGTACTATGCAAAAGGTGGGGAAGCTCGAGAGATGTAAGAATGTTTGGCTGTATTTACCTGCATTCATCCCACTGAGGAGCCGTCCAATGATGAGCAGCTCAAATGACCCTGCAGTGGAGCTCAGACCCATCAGCAGAGCAGCTGTCAGTGAAAAGGCGTTATTGGCCAGCAGCGTCCCTCTCCTGAAGGAAACCACATGACACGACTTAGAGGCAACAAATTATGAGTTAGTCTTACCAAATGTAGTGATATCTTCATACCTCCCCAGCTTCACAGACAGAGTCCCGCCCACTGATGCCCCCATGAACCCTCCTAAGGTGAACATGGAAACAATAGTGGACCAGAGCAGCGTGAGTCCATCCCGTGATATGTTGGTTTGATAGCGCTGCATCCAGGTCTGGTTGATGAAGTTTTGTACATGCTTGGGAAAGAAAAGAAATGCAGTTTAACATTTGTTGCTTTTAAGTGGAGCTACAAATTAGCAAAAGGAAAACTTTGACGTACTTTCTAAGCACAGGTTTGTTCTCACATTAAGAGGTAATGTAAAGAGCAGTCGTTTTAATTTGACCAATTTCTACGTAATTTATACTTCCCTGGTTGATACAGCACAAAAAAAATCTGCAGGCAAGTACTTCACCGACTATAAAAAGTTTATCACAGACAAAAAGACAAATTTTCTTTCAGGCAACACAATAAAATGCTACTTTAAAGTGGATCTTTCAAGAAGAAACAATAATAATCCAGCTTTGGTTTGCTATCCTCCTCTAGTATTCCCATTTCTTCCTGATTCTTACCATTGTGGGTGCGTTGATGATAGAGATGTTGTATCCATACTGAAACGTTCCTCCAACACAAGCAGCAAACACAGCCAATAGCAGCGATTTGTTTGGAAGCTGCAAAAAATCAAACAAAGACTTCAGGAAAGCATTCCCAGAAAATAAAGGACAACAAACTCATCCTTCTTTCCTTCAGCGAGTAATAACAACGTATGCCTTGCATACCTTTAAACGCCTTTCTTCTTTAATGCCCCTTACGAGCAAAGGCTCGTACTCATCCACAAAATCTTTTGGCATTTTTCTCACAACCTCAAGGCTTCTTAAAACTATTGTCCACACAAGGAGTTACCTTTTCTTCTTGATGCTGCTCTCAGAAGTAAACTGATGTCTGACTGGTGGATGAGTTTATCCTGAGAATAACACAACTGATCTGTTGTCAGAAAATGAGCATGAAGTGTGGTGAATCTTCTACATAATGAGGGTACTCTCTGATCACCAGAATTTCAAACTACTGGGACAGCCATGCACCATATTGAAGCTATATTAAGCTTTACTAAACCAGTCACTTTTGTAAACTCGGAACAGTCAATCAGTCTTCTGATCTTAAAGCACAACAAGCCTTTGCGTCATCTTACCTCTTGCTTGATGATGTCAAGCAGCCCTAATGAGTAAATAATAGCCTTTTTACAATTGGCTACTTCTTGACATTCTGGGAACAGTTTAAGTGTCACAAGATCTCTTTAGATCTCAACTTTGTGGGATTATTATAGGAAGAAATGATTTAAATTAGCAGTTTGTTTTAAGTAATGTTTTATCAAGATTTTATACTAAAAGCAATTTAATGTCCTAAAAGCAATTTAATGTCCTGGGCTCACAAGTTAACCCTAAAAGCTAGTCACATTTAATGCAGAATTAAAATATGATCACACATTGACATATTAAAAGGGGCAGGACCAGCTCTGGTCATATTGTTGCCCAGAGCGAGATCGTGGTTCGGTCGGGTCCCCGCTGACCCCTCGGTCGGGGGGGACACCCGAGATGCTAATGGACAGCAGCCATATCACAGTCATAAAGATTAAATTATGTTAAGATGCTTGAGGTTTAAGAAGTCCTTCAGACAACTTGAATAAACACTGATAGTTGCAGTTTATATTTCCTTAAAATGATCATCAAATATGTTTTGCTGTGATACTTTTATGCTTATAACAGTAAAATGTTGGTCAGATTTGATATAGTGTTGATGTTCTTAAATTGGCTCCTTTTTAAAAAAAATTCTATTTATGCTGCAATATTGCACTTAATGTAACTAAAAAGTTACATTAAAAGTAACTTTTTAGTTACTTTCAGCAGCTGCTAACAACAACAACGCTCGCCTCCTGTGAAAATAACATTGATCTTTGCCAATACTTTTTTGTAAGCTATTTTATAATGGTAACATCAACAATGTGTCTCCACTGATAAGGTTGAACTGAAGATGAGATTGTAGAAAAAACAGTACAAAAAAATAAAAAACTTGAGTAATTTGTGCGGTCCATTGTTGTCTGGAAAACTCTAAGAAGGATTTTAAAGCCCCCCCAGCCTCCAGGTTCTGCGTTACGGCCCTGCATTTGGTGTCAAAGCTCACAGAGCTCCTCCTGCAGCTCCACAGCTCAGATGGCTGCACAGATTTGTGACACTTATCTTAATATTAATAATTATAGTGGCGTTAAGTTGCCATTATAATTATTGGCAACTACGGACACGTTCATTCGTGGCTGTTTTCACGTTTATTGCGCTGTTCATATTAGTCTCGATGTTTGCAGTTTTCTGGAGCGCAACGCGAAGCTCGATGTCATTCAGAGGTAACATATTAACTTGACATTAACAAAAACACAGCGGGACGGATCATCGGGGAAATGATGGACAGGGAGAGACTGAGTAAAACTACCTTAATGACGGATAAATTCTGGGATTTATTATGAGTCTCTGCTTATTTCCAAGCCCAAATGAGCAACTTCACGTTCAAAAACGAGACCAAAAAGGCGCAACCCGCCACTCATTAAATTTTCAAGCGACTTTAAAAAAATGAAGCCCAAAGCCGCTTGTAATAATCGGACTTGGCGACAGAAACTCAAAATAGTTCCATTTTTTCCATCAACAAATGCGCATCTCCCTCCATTGTTTACATTTCTGTCACATAGAGACGTCGGTGACTCGACAAGACGAGTAGAGGAAATACGATTAAATAACAAAAGAAGATAACGCAGTAACGCAAAAATGATTTTGATAAGTAACTGTAGTCTGACTACTGGATTGGAAATAGCAACGCGCTAGATTACACGTTACTGAAAATAGTGGTCCGACGTGTAACGCGTTACAAATTAATGACATCACTGTATGTATATATAGGCTATATATATTCTCTGGAGTTTGAAGACGTGAGCTCTGCTGTGCTGGCTCCCCCTATGTGACAAGCAGAAGAAATTCATCTTGTCTCTCTTGCTTTCCTCACATTTTATAAAGTATTATTGACTGTAGACCTGTACCTTGCTTAGTCAATTTGTTTATCCCCTTATTTTGTTTTTATTCATGTTGAAAAGCATCCCCAAAATTATTAAATGTTTGAGTTGATGGATTGATGATGATGGATTTTTATTAAAGAACAGGTTTGTGTGCAATAATCTGTTTGTGATTTTAATTTATGTTTAATAAAACAGACAAAAAAGCCAAAACATAACATACATGATCAGTGTTCACAGCATAAACATCTTACATATTGTTAATTTAAGTCCAAAATACACAAATGACTAACAAATAGCTGCAGCAGATGCACACGGAAACCTTAGAAATCCTCATCAGAATCCTAACAACAAAAGTTCAGAATGGGAAATGAAACGATTTGTGTTGAATTAACCATGAATGCAACATAAAAAGAGTGGAAACTCCTAAAATCTAAATCAAATATTCAGAAAGAAAACCAAAAATGGGGTCAAATCTTACACTCACCTCTTTCTTTGATTTATTGGCTCCCTCGCTTAAATTCATCTTGGAAGCTGCTGTGAAATGAAGTTCAAAAAAAGCATTGAAAGCATGTCGAGCCGCTCAGTCGGATTGCCCTCCTTACATTGTGTCTCCCAGTTGTAAGGTGCAGCACATGACTTCTGCTCAGGGAGGGAGGTTGTTAAACTCATTGAAGTTTAACAGCCCCTGCTCCCCTTTGGCTGTGGAAGGACTGGTTGACCCATATATAGAAATAATAACCAGCCTTAGTGGTACACTTTCCACTTGTTTAGTATTGCCCAAGCCCTAGCCTGAAACAAACAAATGTGATTTTAAGCCAGGGTACCTTTCCTTATCTCTTGTTTAGGTTTGCAGAAACGTTTTTTCTCAGTTCTAGTTATTATTACACACGGATCCTGAGACAAGGTTGCACTGAAATGGGAAAGGATTTGTCCATTGTTAACTTTTCCTCCAGTCGAAGAACAGAGATCTTTCTTAATCATAACCACAGCTTTGAGCATGTGAGTTTTAAACCCTTATCCAACAGGTCAAGTCAACTTCATGTGCTTCAGAATGCCATTTGTTGACCTTCAAACAAATTCCTTCAAAAAGCCTTGAAGCTTTGCAAGACGGTGCAATGAAGCGTATGCAGCTTGTTTTAAAATACTTTAAGGAGTTCTATTCCCATAAACAATAGCGTTTGGTGCATGAAGATTCAGCAAAGGCAATATAATTATGCAGCTTTTCTTTAAAGAATAAAAAGGGCGTGTTTGTGAACAATACTGTTTTGCACAAACAGCGCCCTGTCTTTGTTCTCTCATTTTTCCTTCCTGTTAAACTCATTTGCAGAAAGACAACTTTTCATTAAATGCTGTGTGTATGGTTAAATTAAAACAGCTGCAGAACTTCTCAATGACATCCAATGTTTTATTTCTGCATCTCCTACACAAGATACTATAGTTTCACGGAAGAGTGAAATTAATATTAATGACTAACCAAGGCTTGCATTGGGAGGGAATGGGGCTGGCTGTCACAAGGGTGGATTGTTGCTAAATCTCGACCCTTGGAGGGAGTTGTTACAAAATGTTTGCGTGCGAGTTTCCAAAATAGTTCTCACAGATTAGGTAGCTTTTTATTTGAGTTGTTTCACACTTAACTTAGACTTGAGAGGACTTATCATATTGAAAACTTTTTCTGAGTTCCTTTTCAATTGTCTTAAACCATAAATTTAGGATTAAACACTTATTATCATTTAAAAGTGGAGTTATAGTTAGGATAGTCTTTTTCTTTGCTAGACTATATTATGTGGTTGCTAGCATAAATGCAAGCAAAAACAATAGAGATAGAAAGTTGTCATATGTCTGCAATTCCTCTCCAAAAAAACGGACCGATTATCAACACTAGATAAGTGTTTTTAAGTCAGTTACTCCACTATCACAAGTGAATGCTTGAGGCGCAGGTGTCGTTGACGGTAACCGCATTTCACCACTGGAGGGCGCTTCTTCCTCACAGTAGCACAGTGCGAATGTGCAACCCTGAAACCTTTCCCCCTCTGGAACCTGCAAGGAGGTCCACGGTTTCCGTGTGTCTTCTTAGTTTGATCATGTCGGGCAGAAAGCCCCGGTATGTGGCGAACCCCCTGGAGTCTGCGATCACCACCCCGAGCGAGAGGATCCTGAAGGAATGCCACAGTCTGTATGTGGACAGCGAGAACGGTAAATACCCAGCGGCCACCCGGATTACAGCAGCGTTAAAGCACAGACAATCAGACAAGAGTGTGTTGTTAAATGTTGAACAGCAGAGGGGTTTTTACGGTGATTTGTGGGGTAGCAGATATTTCGCGGCGGTCTGTCAGCAGCAGCTGCTGTCAGGGTGACGAACATGACACCTGAACCAGACCCGTCCCTCTCTTGGCAGGCAGCGTCTCTATCTGTGCACTCACTGCCAATGTCTTCTTAAAACTAAACCCGGTTACTTCCACTTCAAACAAATGTAACTGCTGTTGTAAAGAGCGATTGCCCTCACACCACCACTGTTATTTGGTAACCATGTGTGTGACTGCAGACTCCTCATAGATCTTTCCTTAGTAACAATAATTATAGGCCCTGCAAACTGAGCAAGAAGAGACAGATTCAATAAGACATGTTGAACTTGAAGAGCTGCAGTCCCCAGAGAGCAGCTTTTCCTCTCCTTTAGATTAGATTTTACACAGATAAACTTTCCCAGAGCAAACAATCTGGCTGCTTCAGTTCAGTCCAACAGTCTGGTGGCCAGAGGAGGAAACCCACAGAGTCTTTCTGATTTCACATTTCATTTCTGAAATATGAACTATTTTAAAATAATGTTTTTGATGCAGCATCAACATCGTATCAATGGGTGTTTGAAGACCAGAAGTGGGTTTTGTCACATCATGCTCAACCTGTGGTTGCTATGGACATATGATTGTGAAACATCCGTATGTTAAATAAAGAAAGACTTACCTAAAAGCTTTGCTCTAGAAGTCTCAATTTTACCAGTAAGACTTTGAACGCTCCCAGCTGCTGGTCTACAGTTGTAGCCAGAAGATGCTTCTTACAGGTTTTTACCCTAAGGAATTAGTGAAATACCTGGAAAATACCAGATGCAAAGTAGACAAGTACTTTGGACAAAGACCATGTAGAACTATAAAACAGAAAAGAAAATTAGATAAAAAACAGTTTCCTTTAAAAAAAGAGAATTTGTTTAGTCAAACAGTTGAGTCGTAGTTATTCTTTAATAAGCCATACATACGTTTTGTGGTGTAAAGATGACATTTAAAAAAACAAACAAACTACTCGGTAAAGGTTTTCTAAAGTATTTCTGTTCCTTCTCAGTGATTTTCACATTTTGATTTCAACATTTGTGTGCGTCCTTGAACGCAAATTTCCATTTGCATGTGCAAAACTCGCATGGCAATGTCTAAAGAGTGCACCTAGCTATTTTATTTTATTAAATACGTTTCTATTTAGCCTGAATACAATTGATTAGTATTTGGTTACATTGTGTGTTTGCAGGTCTGGTGAAAATTGCCAGCAGCCTCGGAGTCCGGCTCCTTCCTCCGAGAAAGAAGATTATCGTGATGATAATGGGAAATCACTCTGCAGGGAAGAGCTCCTTCATTAACTGGTAGGACATCTCTTTTATTAAAATTCACTGCATTTGTCTGGTTTTTAAACTCTGCTTCATCTGTAGAGAGAGTTTAGTAGTCTGTGCATCATGAATATTACAGAAGTGTGGTATACACACATGGCACCTCTGTACTAAACGGGTGGAGAATATGTTGCAGAGGAACTTCCAACAGTTTGTCCCATCTTAAACCATGCTTGTTTTTTTTTAAAGATAAAACATCTATTGAAATACATTTTAAGCAGCAAGTGGCATACATTTAAAAATACATTTATTCATACTTGCAGAAATGTATATTAAACAGAGAAAACTCTTGAATTTAGGTGGAGAGTTTTTTGTTTTCTTTCAGGTGCCAAATGAGACGGAGCCATACCAGCTCTAAAACTTAATCTAAGCTCCTTAAATTGGATGACGTTTGTTTTAGATTCAGTGGACACTAATCCACTAGTTTATCTGTGATTGTTCCCACTTTTGAGGATATCTGATGGTATGGGAAATCTTTTTTTTTTTTTTTTTTTTTTGTAAACTGATGTCATGTTTACTATGTTGCAATTTAATGTAGTAATCTGCATTAAGCTCAGGATTTGCAAAAATAAATATACAAGCATTTTGGTCAAGTGACGTCCATGTGAACGTCATCCTCTCCCAGAACGACATTCCCCCTGGATTGTAAGAGCTGCATTACTGAATGCTAGCAGGTATCAGTTAATGGTTTTAAAATTGTTTGTTCGTGTTTAACAGTGGGTGATTTATTTTTTTCTTGTTTTGGACTATTTAGCCCAGCACTTGCTGACCTTTTACACAGGCGCCCTAATGAAATTAATTCATAGGCAGAAAATGAATAGGCAGCAAGTCCATAATTGTGTGTAATGGAAATTCATCAACAAACAAATATAATATAACATTTTTTTCAGTGTTGGTTTATTATAAAGTGAGTATATATATTTTTTTTATTTTAGACTGTCAGAGGAACAAAGTGATAGTTGTAATTTCTACAGCTAACTGTTTATTGTGTTCAGTGTACGTATTTTTGATGCTGTGTTATTCAATGGTGTTTCACCATTTCACCAGCCTAATCAGCTGATCTGCGATCAGCAGTGCTGCAAAACAGGAGTTAAACACAGCTAATAGAGCGTGATTTATTAGCACCAGAATGCCCACTATGTTAAAAATGTTTGGTTTCATGGGCTCAGTGGAAAATAATCAGCTGTGAGAGCAATTCTGCAGCGTGTTAACCTGCTTAAATCAGTTAACAAGTGATTTCAAAATAAACTTTAAGATAAGGAGACAGTCAGTTTGTTATTCTGATTCTAACCCCACATTTTGAGCTAACGTTTTAGCTCAAAATGTCTCAAACTTCAGCGTTTGAGACATGGTGTTCAAGTGATTTCAAGTGAGCGCGCTCGGTTCTTTCCTCTGAGTCAGAGTTCTTCTGGCTTTCTGGGTTAGCTACGTCCCCGACCTGACCCTGAATCAGAAGACGAATCAAACTGAGTTTGAATCAGGAATTCAGGAAGCATTTGGCTCCTTCTCATCAGATAAGAAATGAGAAATCATTTAATTAACAGCTTTCTTTTCTACCACCTTGTGTAAACTCAAGGCTACAACATGTGATTTGTCTCAAAGAATAAACTTTTCAAAGTTTCACACATTAATTAGTCTTTATAATTTAGAACAGTCATGAATTAATTAGACATAATAAGCTATGTCTGGATTTTTAAAGTAAGATCATTAAAATTACAGAACACTCTTTTATGTGAACAGTGAATTTGTGATCTTAACCACATATCAGGGTTTATAAAGCATTGATTTCTTGAAGGCCTTAAGACATCAACTGGGTGATAAAAGGTTGATTGACCAGATCTAAATTTGTGACTACAGCGTTTTAAAAAGCCTTGCTTGAAGTATCTAAATGTTTTGACAAAGTTTCAGATCTGTGGCGTTTGCATGCTCGACACCATTGAATCCTATAAACATTTTTATTCTAATTTCTGGCCCGATTCTGTCTCTGCAGGTATGTTGAAGAGCACATTCAGAAAACCGGTGTGGCCATTGAAACTCAGGGCTTTACCTTCATCACTAGTGGTCGCAAGAGAGAGTCACTGACGGTAAGATCGACATGGAGACATGCAAACAGAACACAAGCTCTTGGTTTTTAGGATTTATGGATGTTGATGGAAAACTTTAACAGTAAAGCCACTCAATGCCTTAATAGCAGACAATTAAAAACATCTCTTATGCATCCTATTTTTTTCTATGTTAATTCCTCATTATGCATTCGGCCTCTGTGATGCACTCTGTTGCGCGCCCTGAGTCATTTTTGCAGCACTTAAACAGGTTTGGGAGCTGCCTGCCTCTCACTCCTCTCTCACACTTTAACTGTTCATAACCCGCTTTGGTCAGAGTGATGAGGATGAATAAAATATTTACAGTCAGGACTGCAGAGTGGCCAAACCAAGGATATTCAGCTGCAGCATGCAAGCTGGTCCTAATCCCCAAATCACATGACTAAAACTAAAACAGACTCTGCTGTAGAGATTTGTCCCTCTCATGTTGCATTTTTAACTCTTTCACAGGGAAATGCAACATTACATCTGTATCCTCATTTTCGACCTATCCTTGAGTTCAAAGGTAAGATTTGGCTTTTTTTAAAATTGAAACTCATAACTCAGAATATGAAGGACATTTTCTAACTATTTTTGTATAATTTATATACAAATATTATTGCTCCGGGAAAACAAATGGTTGCCATTTTGTATCTTACTCAGTGCAGGTGTTTCCTTGGAATGTCTCTGGGAATAAAACAGTGTTGTACATGTTTATTTTTCTCATAAGGTGATGAAGTTTTGCATCAGAATTTTAGCCTGCTGTCTTATTAGCATGTTAAATGGAAGCTAATTAAAATAGTGCCACTTTTGTAGCCAGTATAATCATAGAAATACAATGGATTGCCCTTTTTAGTTGAACGCAGTTGCTTTTCAATCACGTAAAAAATAAAAGGAAACGTGTTAAAATGATTTCCACTGCAAGGCTGGTGGATTATTTACTCTTAAGCTAAATGTGTGTCAAACATTTATTTTTTCTATTTAAAATTAACCTCTTGTGGCCTGTAATTTTTTTTCACATCCCTAGAAATCCTCTCTATGGAACCCTGAGAGATTTCTATTTCCTCCCCATTGGATAAAACCACAACTCCTCTCTTTATAATTTACTTCATGTAATCTAATTTAATGGTCTTTATAAGGATTTCTAAAGGTCTTACAAAGTTTTTCTTTAAGATTTGGCTGCTTGTCTCACTCCATTTTGGTCCAATCGTGTATACAGGCAACATATTTGAAATATAATGACAATATATAATTGTCAAGGAGTCATATTGTCACAATAATGCTAAGGTGTCACCCACATCTTTCCTAACCCTGATAAAGATCTGTAAAAAGGCTAAATACAATAATCTTTTATTCAATATTCTTGCTGTAATATTTTACAGTGATGGGCCATACAAACAATTTTTGACCATTAGATTGCCCACCATCCTGGGTTATCTCCTCCACTCTCTTTTCTTGAGCTCAGTTCACCGGACTGACATGATCATCAAATAAGGTTAATTGGTTTTCTGGTTATGTGTTGATGTGACCATGTTTTAGATCATTGTCCTGCTGAAACACACAGTGGCGACTCAATTTTAATCATTTCTAGAGTTCACTAGATTTTTTTTCTGAAAATCTCTTCCTAATTTGGAAGTTTCTTTATGGGTGTAGTCTGCCTTTGGAAGACAAACGGGTCCGCAGCGCCACAAATCTTCCACCGTCTGGGTTGGATTCTGTATTTTTCCAAGCATATGTTACCTCTTTGTAATTTGACACCTTTAAATTGGGCATCTGTCTCTTTAAGAAGCCCCTACTGTTACCTACAGTAGGGGCTACGCCTTCAGCACGTCAGCACAGCAAAGCCTCCTTCTTATGCTGTTTACAACATTCTTGGAATGAGAAGTAGGTTTTATGATGAGCTCAGCAAACTCGCAGGTTCACCAGGTGTTTGCTAATTGCTGCTGCCACTAGTCTGGAGGAGTTGAGTGGGGTAGTTGTGGGGGAGGGGTGCTCTGTGAGGCGGACACTTGGCTTGAGACTGCAGCACTGAGGAGGAGCTTTGTGGAAGCAAGCTTTTAGTCGCTTCAAATGGTTGCTATGGGAGATTTCTCTAACATGCATGAAAGAATTGAAGCAACACTCCATGTATGTTTCTGATGAGGAAATAACATTATAACCTGATATCAATCTCAAAAAAGTCAATTTTTTACTCAATTGAACCCCGGCCATAAAAACCACCGTTAAAGTTTTTTTTTTTTAAAGTCTGGCTTTTTACTCGCAAAATACAAAAACCAAGTTTTGATTCCAGACATTTTTATTTTTGCTGTTTTAAATCGTAGTTGTCAAGTTAGAAATCCCTCCTGTTCCCCCTCCTTGTCTCACACACAGTAGGTGGTGTTTGGATCAGATGTGTGCCAGCTGAAATGACTCTGGTTTATGTAAAAGTGAGAGCGTGTGCATCAGGGGAGTCACTGGAGAGACGCTGGGTGTGCCTGCTGCCTGAGCGCTGGTGCTGCTGAAGGGGGGTGGGGTGCGGCGCGCGTATGTTGACAGGGGAGTATGCAGAACGAGAAGGTTCACTGGGTGCGGACTCATGTTATGGCGTATGAGTCACACGCCCCGTCGACAGCAGTGCAGTGTAGTCAGGAGGGGCGGCTGAGAAATGTCACAGACATTAGAGGTGGTGGAGCCCCACGCTGGAGCAGCAACAGCTCTGCTCTGCAGGCCGGAGTCGCTCTGCTGCTGCTGGACAAAAGAGCTGGATTTATATCTTCTGAACTTCCTCTCTGCATCTGGAAGAGGCACATCAGGCTTTTATTAAGCTTTCCCAGGGACTGAGGATGACTCATCAGAAGATCATCATATATCCTTATGCGGGAGGAGATGCTGATTCACTTTTAGGAGAAACTCTTATTTGAATGATGAATGTTTTAACCTAGAATCTGTCTGTCTCTGTGCTCTCTACTTGTTGTTTGGACTTTTCTGCAGTGTTCTTCTCAGGAAACGCTTCATTATTGTCTAGAATGAAGATTTTGACTCTGCTCATTTAATTTTAACCATATGCAGCCAGACTAGTTTTACGAGTTTAATCTGGCAAAAGCTTCTTTGCAGCAGTCTTGAAGTGTTACTTCCTCTTTTTTTTGTTAAGTGTTGTGAATGTGCTGCAAAGCTTTCTCGCATTCAGTCAAGAAACTCTGCTCATATTGATTGGAATCACTTGGTTCCCATTTCTGGCTTTTAATTTGAATCTAAGTGTAATGTTTCTCTTCTTAAAGCATCATCTTTTTTAGTTCCATTCAGCATATTCAAGCATTTATATTTTAGGAATCATCCGTTCAGGTTATCAGCACTTAATTATGTCTGATTGCATTTACACACATGCTTATTAACATTTCTTTTCTAATAACTGCCTGTTTGCACAGTGTGGACCTCAAAGGTTTTGTTCTCGGAGCCAGTTGTATTGATATGGTGTTGATAAGGGAATGCTAATGTGGCACAGCAGCAGCAGCAGCAGCAGTGGTCCTGCTCGCTGCAGCACAAGGGTGTGATTTGTGTCGGGTGTTGACACCTGCCTCTTCGTATAAAACAACCTCAGTGTCATCCCAGGCCTGCGCTCCGTTTCAGTGGGAGTGTGTGCAGAGAGAGAGAGAGAGAGAGAAAGAGAGAAAACGAGAGAGAGAGAACGGACCGGTGGGCTCAACAGCTCTGCTCTGAAATGTACCTGTCTGCTATGGGCGTGAATGTTTTATGATGACTACCATAACGTTCATTTGGGTTTTAACGACACATTTAAATGTAGTTATTTTAGTTACAGTTAATAGCACTTGGTGTTGCCTTGTTGCTGAAAATGTGCTATATAAATAAAATTACCTTTACTTTTAAAAAACAAGAGTGAACAAGGCCATTAACAAGTTTCTGGAGTAATCTTTGCTGGTGTTTCAGAGCGTTCTTCTTAGTAGAAATGTTCCTGCTCATTTAAATATGGTGGCTCCCTAATAGGGATGATGTTAGAAACTCATACAATTTAAATTAGTTCTACCAAAAGCGATAGGAGGACTGGTCAAATATTCAACCAGAATTGGACTGAAAGTTTATTGATGATGAAGAACATTGTGTGGTCAAAGTTCAACACCCTGAAGGAAATGTAACAAAATATTAGTGTTACCAAATAATCTGCATGAATTTGAGGATGTATGTACACTTTAGCCAATCCATGTCTGGATTAAAGAAAATCCGTGATAAATTATAATTTAAACGCCAGTTAAAGTGGAAATTTAAAAAAAAATCATTGTATTCTGGAAAACAAGTGGTTCAAATGAATCATTAAAAGCCCTAAATAAACCCGACATTCACCCCAATCATGTAAATCCTCTGACTATGGATCCTGTTCTGTCTGTGTGGACGGTGGTAGCTGTGATGCGTTACGATAACCTCGCAGTGCGTTGCTTCACAGTCGTTCTTCACTGGCTAGCTTTACGTCCTACGGCCCACACTAAAGCTGCCAGTTGAAGAGCTGTTGTGTGTAACAGTGACGACAGACCTTTACCACAGAGGGGACAGTGAGACATCAGCAACATTCAAAAGATTCATGAGTCAGGACAGCTTTTATTTTTTTTTTTACTGAGCCTCTAAAAGACAAAGTTTGTGGAATTGCAAACCTGCAAGGACAACAAAGACTTTACGATCCCAGTACCACCGAGCTCCCTCCGGTCTCCAAGTATTGACCACACTGCGTACATCAGATACAGCAGAATCCTGCAGTGACTCAGCTTTGTTGGTCAGAATCACTCAACATCTGTCTTTCTTTTTTTATTTTTTTTTTATTTTACAGGTGTGATGGACTACCTGTCTGCTGAGATCTCCACCTCAAAGCAGAAGAAATTCAGCCTGGTGACGTTCGTGGACACTCCTGGTCTGGTGGACGGGGACATGATCTACCCATTTGATGTCAACAGTGCCATCACCTGGTTGGGTAAATACTTAAGGGTTTATGTTTTCAGCATCATCAGAGTTGCTCCGCAGATATTTATGCATCTAATGTTGTTGCTCAGGAGAACAGGCGGACCTTATTTTCGTCTTCTTTGACCCGATGGGTCAGGCGCTGTGCAAACGGACGCTCAACATCGTGGAGAAGCTGAGCGACAAATGTGGAGACAAGCTGTTGTTTTATCTCAGCAAAGCAGACGAAGCCGGGAAGGAGACGGACAGACAGGTCAGCTTATTATTCATAAATGCTGTTTTAATTTTTACCCAGAAAAAGCATTAGCTTATAAATATTTGTTTTTCCCACAGAGAGTAATGATGCAGATTGTCCAGGAGCTGTGCCGCCGTCCAGGCCTCAACAAATGTGGTTTTGAGATGCCGACAATATACATCCCCAACCCACAGAAGGTAAAATTCAGTGTTCCTGTTTGGATTTAATTATTTTGGTGTCAAGATCCATTTTTAAAAATAAGAGTATATTCTAGACAGAGGTGTCTCTAGGTTTGTGGTGATGTATTGGTTTCCTTATACTGCTTCTATAACTGCACAATAGTGTGAAGAATATTAAACCTAGAAGACACTACTTTTAATTGTCTCCTTAAAAGCAGCTTTTAAGGAGACACTTAAGGAGTAGCTTTTAAGCTTTTAAGGAGTGCTTAAAAGCTACTCCTTAAAAGTAGCTTTTAAGGAGAAACTTAAAAGCTGCTAACAAATTTAATGTCCTTTTGTCGGAACAGGAAGAGGTGAAGACAGTGTTGTTTTTTGTTTTTTAACTAAAAATAAATATGCTTAATAATTTGAGTGTAACTGTAATTTAAAACTAGTATTTTCTTTTCATTTTGTGTAAATTCAATGAAAGTCTGTTCCTTTTACGCATGATGAATGCACAGTCTACATCTTGTTGAGCTGACCTTTCCTCGCTTAGGCTTTGAAGCTGTTTCATGATAGGTTTGAACATAATAAATACCTGTAGTTTTCCTTCAAATTCCTTAATGGTGTTTGATTGGAGTTGATGAGCTTTAGATGCAAAGGGCGTTTTGTGTCATAGATTTTATCAGCTTCGGTTTAACCCTCCTGCAGAGAGGCAGATGTCACGGTTGGACAATGGAAAAGCCGTGGGGTGTCCTGTCAGTTCCCAAAAACATGAAAAAGAAAACTTGGGAGAGCAGCACACACAGGGTCAGTGCACCCCTGATGGGACTGCGCACAGGGTAGAAAGCTCATGCAGGGGAGCTTTTAGGACTGCGGGGTTAAGATTTGTGTCTCATACCCAAACTTATTGCAGCAGCTACTTGTGATCTACTGTCCCTGAGGTCTGCACTGCGTGGTTGGTTTGTCTCCCTTGGTTTGCAGTGTTCTTGTTTTTGCTGAGTAGCCTCACTTGCAGCTTCTTGCACAGGGCTGTCTGTCAAAATGCCCTCTGGATTTGTTGCAGAATTCTACTGAGATGCTTTTACTTTAGAATCTTTTTTTGAATTCATTTTCTTCTTTCATCTTTGCGTCTTTTAGCCAAGCAGGTGTGTGAACCAGATTGACAGCGTTTGTCAAACGATTGAGAAGACCATCAACCAGGCTGTCCAGAAGACTTTAGATCAGCTGGAGAAAGACTCGGACCTCATTTGTTCGACCATCAGCAACAAACTGGCACAGGACAGGTTAAATTGAGTGCTGTTTTTCTTTTACTTTGATAAAGCAAATGTGTATAAAATGGATGTAAAATCAAACTATTTAGCTGCATTAAATGTTTTAAGTCAGATTTTATCACTCTGCACACAGGGCCGATGTGGCTTCCAACAGGAGCGTTGGTCTTCACTCAGTTCTGTGTTTGGCTTTGGGCTTTTTCCTGCCGTTCCTCTTCATCCTTAGTTTTATTGTAAGCACCTTCTCCAAGGAGCAGCTGCACGACCTGCTGGGCGAAGGGCCGACTCAGACCGTTATGGTCTTCACAGTAAGTACAGGAAATCTTTCAAAGGGAGCAAAAACTGATGTGAAAACGTTATAATAAAATATTCTGTGTATCTGTCTCTCCCAGGGGATAGTGATGTATTTATGGGAATGGATACCGGAGGACAAACAAGTAGTTTTTGTAATCTCTTTTGGGGCTTTTTGCTACCTCCTGCTTTTCCTAGCAAAATATTTTGCTGGGTAAGTGTGTAAAGGCATCGTTTAACACACCTCGATAAAATATGTATAACTGGAACATTAGACAGGAAAATTAATATTAATATCTTGCATTCTCCACAGTTAATGAATCGGATTTGTTTGATAAAACACTGTACACTCAAATGTAACAAATGTTAAACGCAGGGTTACAAGCATGCAGACAACAATCACAGAAATTAAATATTGACAATGTTGATTATTACACGTAAATTGTCAAACAGCTTGTCAAACTGAAAAATACATTAAAACCAAATTGAAGGCATGATAAAAACAAATGCATAAAATATTGAGCCATAACTAAAATGTGTAGCCTAACATTGAGCCCAGTGGGATATGTAGCTTATATACTAAAATATGGATTTAGAAGCACCTACATTTACAAAAAATAAAAATAAAATTAAACAAACTCCCTGCACTTCGAGTTTTATTTATTTCAAACTTTCACAAAATTATTGGGTAAAAAAAGTAAAACTCTTCTTTGTGTTTTCATCTGGAGCAGAATGAATATTGTACTTTAAAAAAATACTCAACTCTCTCCTGTTTTCTTTAATAATGTTAAATGTAATATTTTAAAGTATCAAAAATAAAAACTTTTAAACCTTAGCTTGAAAAAAACCCATAATGACAGTAAATTATTAGAATAAGCTTCTATTCATATTGATTTCTTTCCTTTTGTCCAAAATGTATAAAGGGATGAAATGAGCATTCAGCCAGTGTCTCAGACACATGCAGACATTTTACGCTTTGGATTATGGTTCTGATGGTTCTTTGTCCTTCACCCTCAGCCGAAGAAACAAGACTCTGACGAAGAAGGAGAAGAGGAAGATGATGGAGTACATGGATTATATCCATGATATTGTCAAAACTAAAAAGGTTAGACTGACTTCTTGTTCAATAATCTGCCATTCTCGTAGTCTCCGCTTTTTAACCGATAGTAGGTCAAAATTGGCTTGTTCACCGCAATAATGACCCAAAACATTTAGTCAAATCCATACAGAAACGCTTCACCTGACATGAAATCAAGTTGTTTTTTTTTACTCATCTTTGTCATCTGATCTAAATCCTGTTATAAGACTGTGGTGAGCTGCAGAGAAGAGAGCACAGGAAAGGCTTCATGACTCTGGAGGATCTAGAGAAATTGTGCAAAGATCTCTCTCTACATATTAGACGAGATTGTTTGGTTCATGTCTTTTTAGCTGCTCAAAGTTTCCCCGCAGTGAGAAGAAGCCTGGACGATTATCTTAAGTTGAACATATAAATACTATCTAGCTAGGCCTGTCACGATAAACGATAAATCAATTAATCATACGATAAATTAAAACTATCGACGTCATTTTAATTATCGCCATTATCGTCTCTTCCAGCCCTTTTCTCTTTCTGTTGATGACACTGAATGAAAAAAGGCTCAACTCCGGTGCTCTCCACTGACCCTCCCTTCCTCATTCCCTTAGTGTAATGTCCAGCGCACACTACACCATCTTAGAGCTGTCGGTCGATTGTTTCAAAACCTGAGACCGCACTTTAGCCGACAGAAATTTTAGGTGCCGTGTGGTGTCCAACAATGGGCACAAAATAATGACTACAAGTCCAGTTAACTAATTTTAACTGAACTTAAAATTAGTTAACTGGACTAACTAATTTCAGTTAGTTAGTCCAGTTAACTAATTAATGCATTGTAGACAGTACTACAACGCATTAATTAATGCATTGGAGCATTAATTAATGCGTTGTAGTAAGGATTAATCAATACAATCTACCTGCAATGCATGTGGCTCTAGTGTCAGCATAACGTCCTGACTGAATGAAAATCATTATTACCTATTTATGTCACGTACCGGGTCGTAGCAATTTCGCTCCAGCTACTCCCCTCGTCATTTCTGTATTTGTAAGTGCGGCAAGCCTCACTAGTCTAGCCCTTTAAAGCTCTTTCGAACGCGACACTTTCTTCTTAAAAAAGGAAGTCTTGAATCCGACGGTATTTTCTAGGTCTTTACTGAACTTAAAAAAAATAAAAATAACAAACAGATTCAAAACAAATAAAGTGACGGTCAAAAGACTGTGTTTCTCCTAAGGTGCCAAACTTCTACAAGAGCAAGTGCTTTTTTCTTTCATAAACCTATTATTCGAAAACCAATCAAAAGGCACCACGTCATAAGCTTAACAACGATTCAATTACAGATGCTTATCAATTCCAAAAATG